>NC_061509.1:149285811-149514713 GCF_022539505.1 Lolium rigidum
TTGGTGGGGGGTCTACCCGTCATTTTTTTCGATCACCACATCCCTAGCCCCGGAAACTAACCGAAAAAAATTCATTTCCCTCAGTCTCTCCTCCGAAACCACACCCACCGGAACTTCCCAAGTCGCTCTCTCTCCCACCTCCACGACCTCCGCACCGGAACATCCCCGCCGGACTTCCCTGGCCTACCCGAGGCCTCGCGATCCTCGTCATCCGGCTGCCTGCCGGAGCCGCTTCATCGACGCCGTCATCAACCGGACCGGATCATCCCCGCCGAACCAACGGCTCAATGTGTTAGCGTTGTAAAAATAGAGATGTAGTGAGCAAGATTCGAGCCTTGCACCTAATGAGATAGGTACACGCAGAAGCGCTGACCAACTGAGGTAGAATTACTTTTTGTTCAAAATGGAGACACGTCCATTTTGTACATCTTCTACACAGTATACTTGGATGCAAGTTGGCAACGTCGGCTGCCATTTTGCTTGATGGCTGTTTTGCTAGCTTTGATGTACTAGATGACCCGTTGCGCTATCGCGCAATGACAGAGGCTAACCATAAGATTTGGCTTCTTTTAGTACCGAAGGTTGTAGTAGAGCTCTTCCATCGAGTAAAGGGGGTATTAGGGTTAAATGGGCATCCAATTTGAGCTATAGTAGTATCCGACGGAGTGTGTCGGAGCTCTTCTCTAGTTACTGCGTTTTCTCAGCATAAGCCTTGGTTTATTTCAATACCGGAGCTCAGGAGCGTGAAGTGTAGCTCTTTCGACCACCGCCATCATCGCAGTAGCAAAGCGGGAGTATTAGGGTGAAATGGCCATCCATGGTGAGCTATAGTAATATTCGGCGTGTTTCGTTGGAGGAAATGCCCTCGACGGTCCTTCTACTCTCATTTGGCTACTCCGTTTGCTTCGGTTGAGTTATAGTATAATCGGTGGGGTAGGCTGGAGAAAATGCCCTCGATGTCCCTTCCACTCTCCTTTAAATACTCCACTTGCCATCACTCGAGGTAACTGGGGAATATTATGGTTAAATGGCTGCTATTTCTTATTATGTCATTTGCACATTTGCCTCTTCCTCTTTCAACCTGTTAGACATACTCGGGAAGAGGGCATTGGAGCTACTCGTAGTTGAATTTGGCCTATTGCATAATAACTTCATTTTTTGGTCAACTGATTGCATGACAACTAAAGATTTTTATCAACTGATGGCAAGAAAATATTAGAATCTCGTCGATCTGTCTAAGTTTACCTACGCAGAGCATTTTAATAACTTTCAAATAAGTTTTTGTTGGGAGTGGGCTTACCAGGACTAATACCGGAGGGGTCGGTGACGTGTACAGCTACGTGGCGAGGGAGCGGAGGGGTCGGCGCATATAAAACCTTCGTTTCCCATGGCCTCATCCATTCCCCCCGTTCCCCAGCCACCACTCCCAAAATAGCCAAAATCCTCTCTCCATCTCGCTCATTCCGCCGCTAGTGTAGGTTTCTTCTTGCACGGATCCAATAGAATAGGCAGCCATGGAAGCTAGGGGAAGAGGAGGAGGCGTGGAAGATGAGAGGAACCGCGAGGTCGCCAATGTTGCTGAAGCGGAGGAGGTCGTTGGAGGTGAAGGTGTTGTTGGAGAATCCACCATGAGC
The DNA here is from genome assembly GCF_022539505.1 of Lolium rigidum. Taxonomy (NCBI): domain Eukaryota; kingdom Viridiplantae; phylum Streptophyta; class Magnoliopsida; order Poales; family Poaceae; genus Lolium; species Lolium rigidum. The sequence continues at coordinate 149,287,446 of NC_061509.1, forward strand.
GCGGGTGCTTTGAGGTCCACCGTCGTGGATGCCTATGTCGTCGGCCCAACCGTCATCAGGTCAGCCAGCATCGGCTCGGTCATCGAGGAACCGGTAGATCTAGCAGCGATTGACTCGGCTACAGTAGAAGGCAATGCGGGAGCATCCACCATCACCAACGTCGCTGTTGGCGCAGCCATCATCTCAGGACGGCAGGCCAAGCGTCCGGCAAAGTCTCACGCCAGACATGCAAAAGGAGGTATCTATTACGTGCGCATTTATTTGTTTTGGATTAGTCCCCACGAACTCTACTCAAACCAAAACAAAAATGTCCCCGAAGATGTTCTCAAAACAGAAACAAAAATATGTTACTAAAGTCGTGCACATATTGTTGACAGTCACCATGGTGCATTCACTATATGATGCATAGCTTGTGCATTACACTCGACTCCAACTCTTCCATCTCGATGTCCACTGCCTTCAAAGCATCACTCAAGGCTGCCATCTTCGCCTTGGGGTCTTTCATCTCCTCCGAGGATGGTCCTTTTCGAGCTTGACCTCTTTGTACCCCTCACGTTCCACCGATGGTTTACCAGCAGTAATGCCATCGGAATCTACAATGCATGGATCTGGGGATCCCACGTCATCATGAACATCGCCTACTGCATCTTCGGTGGTTGTGGACTCATTCTCTCTTCTTATATACACCTAAAAATAATGGTGAAATGTTAATCATATCACTGATAAATTCATGGTAATTGTCAAATATTAATCATGTCACGGATAAATTCATGGTAGTTGAATGCATGCTATTTTTTTGTTTAGCAAACACCAATTTCCATTTTAGTTATGAACTATCTCTATATCTGAAAGCAAATCTACCTGGTGCGAGATAATGTGTTTCTAGGAAATTCTGGCCATAAAAACCATTCCAGCGAGGCAAATAACCTACAGGCCATAATGCCCGCCATTATTTAATTCCATAGGATACATTGGTATAAGCTAAATCTTGAAGGTACTCGAGTTACCAAGTAATAACATAAAGATGAAACTCAAGGAACAGAGGACTATATATTAGTAAACACTATGCAAGTATGAAAACAGTTTGTTCACAGTAACAAGGTTTAAAAAACACTTAACATCTCAACCCTTTCGTGTCAGTTTTTGAAGTGGCTTGCATAGTTGCAATCTAACATGTGTGTGATGAATTGCATAGTGCATAGAAATTTAGGAGTTGCACTGAAGAATAGACACGTAATAAAGAATTAAGGATGGTTCGGAAATTAGACTAACGGAAGAATTCTGCTTGTCTTAGCATGTTGACTCTTGAGGGTGGAGTCCAGCTAGGAGGCTTGTCGATGACTATGGAGATGGATGAAGTCTCATGACGGGGAAGTGTTGATGTCTTGATAATGGCTTGATTCGATGGAGGAAAAGCCAACTGGGAGAGTTTTCCTTTCTCTAGCGTAGAACTCTGGCAGAAATAAAGAAAACTACTGCCTGCCAAGGCTAGTCTCCGCGGAATCCGACACCAGCAGTGCCTTGGCCTGCCGTTCGCCATGATGCCGATCCACAATGGCACATCAACTATTCTGAACACAGAAAAGAGATAACTTGATCATTAAAGAGATAACTTAATAATCGGAAAAGAGGAAAATACTGAAATTGTGATCTTACTAACATGCGGTCTTCTATTTCTATGCCGAAAAGCTTTATAGAGTAGGAAAACAATAGTTTGTCATAATGTCATCAAAGGAAGTCCATTTCCCTCTGTAACTTCAAGCAGATAGTAGCGGTAAAGTTCTTCAACAACCCCTGATCCCCCTTTTAATCCAAAAGTAAACTATATGGAGCAGTTCTGAGTGGCCACCACACTAAACATCACCAACTATTTCACAAACTCAATTATGTAGAATAACAATAGGGATACATGTGCATAAGTGAGCTGGGCAGGTTTTTATTTTTAGTAAGAAACAAAATGCATAGAAATAGTACTGGAGTAACTGATCAGAATCCTTCATATTCACCGACTCAGTTCTCCAAAAAAAATAAAAATCAAAGCCTTTCGGAAGTGTTACTCTTCGGCTGGAACAAGATTCAAGCAAGCTTAAACCACAATATCCCATGATTATAGGTACCACTCTTCCATATGCTTTAGCATTCTCTTCAACTAATACCAAAGATCACAAAACCATTCTCTGCAAATAAACTACAATGCAGAATAGAGTGCAGTTCAGAAATTATAAATCATCAAAATTTCATATTGTTATTCTGGATCAATCCAAATAAATCAACTTTGTGCATAATAAGTAAACCAGGTTTTTTTTTCATGGTGAAGCACTACATATATCTTGGGCAAAGTGAATCAAGAACATTAAGAAGTATTATGTTCTAGGTTATCAAACAAAAAGAACATAAGAGGCTAATATGCTACTTAATGGTAGCCTGAACTTTATCTGCTCATGATGTATGTGTCTATTAAAGTCTGCACATGTGTACATCATGTATATCAAGTACTACAATGTACAATTTAGTACTATCACTGAATCAGCCACTACATATAAATTTCTCAGAAGTTTTGTTGTGTTATTGTATCAGAATCAGCTATAATAGCAGTTCTTAGCAAGCCTTGACTCTATATATCAGAACAAATAGCTGTAAAAATATCAAATCATATGTCTTAATTATATAGGACGAGTTCAATAGGATGATTTACACCATATTTTGCAGACACAAATGTAAAGAAGAGAATCAGCTGACTATGCATATGGATTGCAGCAGACTGAAAATAGCAGTACGACAATCATTGAAATGACAAAAGAAAATGTGTAATTGAAGTGATTTATACATGATGAACTATATCCACGGATGAAACGATGTTCTATGAGCACTGAATATTCAGCTAGCAATCATATATCACTTCAACAAATAATAGAAATCATAGTTTGTCAGTTAACTGAAAATTGGAATATTTGTGTTCTTATCACTAACCAGTGCTTTAAAAACTTGCCATTATCTTCTTGCCACAAAGATATCACAGTCCAGAATATAGCAATAGGAGTAAATACACTATCAATTATTAATATCAAGAAAAAGGTTGACACCAATGATTGCTATGCCAAAAAAATGTGCATCGTATTAATATCCACAGTGGCTGGAATAAATTGATCTATCATGGCGACTCGGAGAAACCAAGCCTGCATCATATAAAGAGAAACGAATCAGCAACCAACAAATATAAGCTTGCATCATATAAAGAGAAACAAAAGCAAGCTTGCATCATATATTAATGTCCAAGTGGCTGGAACGTTAAGCAATTGCAAGTCTGTACATCACCTTCTCTCTTACAAGTTGGGACGATTACAGTACCCTCTCTTTGTTTCATCAAAGCAGCAGATTTCACAGTTGCTGAACCATTTCACTGAGTGGAAATAACATCCTCACCACTATGCTATTTATCTCACGTGGAACATTATTCAGTCCAAACGGTCTTGCTAATCATTTAGCTGCAATGGGACAGAAAACAAAAGTGGTATAATCAACACAGCTAAAACTAAAGAACAATAATGCATATAGAGCTAAGAAGGGGTCTATGGAGTCCTGCTAATTATTCAACTACAAAGAGAGAATAACAGTGGCACAATACTCCGAACTAACCACATTCTGAAACTCATCATCTTTAAACCAAAATTTAGCAAATAAAAAATGCAGCTATTGATTTGGGCACCTGACTAAAGATACATGTTGGTCTAGCTGAGCTTCATCGACAAAATGGCTTAGTGAAGATGTGCAGATGGAGAATTGTTAATGAAGATGTGCTATTCTTAGACCAGAATATAAACAATAATATATGCAACAGTGCTATTCTTAGCCTCTATCTCTCTCAGTAAAAAGAATTAAAACATCCCATTTATCCAAGTCTTCACTCATCTTGGAAATCTCACAACTTCTCAACAGATCTGATACGTGGAAGCAATTTCATAATAGTTAGACCAAACACATATAATCATTTTTAGAGGAAAATATAACAATACATGTGAAGAACTGAAGATAAATTTAAACAAGAACACCCATATCGGCCCTCTACTACTTATCCATTCCTCTCAATAACAGTCAGACATTTAGGGGTAGAAAGTGCAGTATGCATGGAAATAATTAGGTATGCAAATTGATAGTACTCTTACATCAGATTTTCCATCCAGCTCATAGATCATACTGCCTAAGAAGTACTTGTGGGTCATTATATAAGAAAACTCCTGCAGGTGGTGCTCTGTATTATTCAAAAACAACGGATATTAATCAAAACAACACCAATACAACAAATCTAAATACAATTTGGGGAAGAACTGAGGGAAGCAAAGAAGGGAAAAAGGAGCTCTACCTACATGGATCAATTTTGGTAGTAACATCCAACAATTGAGGGCTCAACTTGTCAACACCCTCTCCTAGGCATGGCGAGGAGCAGGGCTACAGTGACATCAAATGACACAAAATGTCGGATGGAATTAATTCAATGACATATCATATGGGAAAATAAAAGGGAAAAAAGGTGTCAAGGACGGGCATACTTGCATCATCCATGAGCACCATGAACGCCAATGGCGACCGTGTAAGAATCTTCTGGACATCGAAACCCTAGATGCAAATAAAAATTAATTTATGAGAAGAAATGAGAGACAACATCGTGTAGGGAGAGGGTGAGAAAGTTTTCCTACTATGAATACGTCAATATAAAATGTAAGCAACATTAGTAGAACATGGCACTGTCACAACTGTTTCCTTTACTTCGGAAAGGCACACACAGTAACAAATAACACAAGATATAAAATGAATAATTGCAGTAAGACCGTCTTGCTAGCAAACAAGACCAAACAATATACTTCCCTAACAACTTTGTTTGAAACATAATTGCGTATGGATTGGCAAACCATTTTGACACTTTCTACACGACTGCAACATGAACTGTTGACAGCTAGGAGGTGTAAAACTTGCGGTAAACTTCACTAACATAAAAAAGATTAGTTTAAATGTCACATGTTAACACATGATGAGCTATGGCTACAGAAAGTCACTGATCGCGGTTAGGGAAAATAAAAGAATATATTCATACATGTAATCCAGTTCGTTTTTGCTGGCTTGCAGAGCTATATTGAATGACTGTTGTGAGCATATATAATGTGCAAATTATGACTGTTGTGCGGATGCCCAAGTGCATCGAATAATCGAGAAAGCATGGGGAATAAAAAAAGGGAAATAGATTGGGGAGCATACACGAGGATACCTATGGGCTGCAATGTTCATGGATGCTAGGAATCCCGGACACCTGACGAAGGTAGAAAGTCACCAGCCACCAGAGAGGAGGGCACAAAGGATTTCAAATGTTGCCTTCTTGATTTTTGCCTGATGCCGCCCTCTTCCTCGTCCTATAACAAATGAAACAATGACACATCCTCCATGAAGGACAAAAAAAATATTACAGATTCCTTCCATACTTCCATTTAGAAATAAAAAAACTTTCAAAAGCATAAAATTTTATCATTTCTGTACTACCTACTGAAACTAAAAAAAATGCAAACAAGCTATTAAAGAGCTAGAGAAAACTCTATTGTGGAAGAGAACGCACACTGAAATCATTCACATAACTTCTCTCTGTGAACAAATACAAATATCTGCTAAGTTGAAGGTGATCATTAGTGACTGCAAGTTTTAGCCTATAAAAGTTACCATTAATTAGCATTAATGTTGTTGCAAGCTTGAAATTTTTGGTACTGAAATCAGTATATCATAAAATAGCAGAAAATTGCAACAACACTCAGGTAATTCAAAATGTCTGTGCTCAATCGCAAGACTCTCATTTCAACCTGTTTGCATATGGAGATAGCGAAATCTGCAAGGGAAAGAAATAGGATGAGCATACCTGCAGTTCACAAACACAATGGTGGTTGCTCGCTGTTAGAGAATCTGCTAAACATCCAAATCCTACGTGGAAATATCATATCTACCTGAATCTCAGGGATCGGAGTGTGCACGGCAGTGGACATATCTTTCTCGGGCATGGCCTCGCCGCCCCGCCATCGCCCCGTAGTGCACCCTGCAATGCATCAATACATCAATAAGGATGCAAATCGATTAGAACACACTCAAACTGAAACTCAAAATACTGCACCACCCCGTGCAATATTGCAGCTACAAATTCCGAGGATCGTAACTCTAAAAACTGCACCACACCCTGCAACATTCGAAGTACAAATTTCTAGGGACTAATACTCTAAATACCTCAGCACACCCTGCAATATTGCCGGTACAGATTTCTCAAAACCTTAGCCATATAATACAAGTATATGCAGAAGACATTGATGTCTACGTTCCCCCTCCTTTCCTGTAGACAGTGTTGGGCCTCCAAGAGCAGAGGTTTGTAGAACAGCAGCAAGTTTTCCCTTAAGTGGATCACCCAAGGTTTATCGAACTCAGGGAGGAAGAGGTCAAAGATATCCCTCTCATGCAACCCTGCAACCACAAAGCAAGAAGTCTCTTGTGTCCCCAACACACCTAATAGGTGCACTAGTTCGGCGAAGAGATAGTGAAATACAGGTGGTATGAATATATATGAGCAGTAGCAACGGTGCCAGAAAATAGCTTTCGGGCGTGTAGTTGATGGTGGTAGTATTGCAGCAGTAGTAACACAGTGAAACAGTAAACAAGCAGTAGTAACGCAGCAGTATTTAGGAACAAGGCCTAGGGATTACACTTTCACTAGTGGACACTCTCAACATTGATCACATAACAGAATAGATAAATGCATACTCTACACTCTTGTTGGATGATGAACGCATTGTGTAGGATTACACGAACCCTCAATGCCGGAGTTAACAAGCTCCACAATAATGCTCATGTTTAAGTAACCTTATAGTGCAAGATAGATCAACATAACCAGATAGATCACATCAATACCATCATAATGATAATTAACCCCACAATCTACAAGAGATCATGATCATAGCCTACGACAAGAACCACACGGTGCACACACTAGTCACCTTTACACACGTGCAGGAGGAATAGAACTACTTTAATAACATCACTAGAGTAGCACATAGATGAATTGTGATACAAAACTCATATGAATCTCAATCATGTAAAGCAGCTCATGAGATCATTGTATTGAAGTACATGGAGAGAGATTAACCACATAGCTACCGGTACAGCCCCGAGCCTCGATGGAGAACTACTCCCTCCTCATGGGAGTAGCAGCGGTGATGAAGATGGCGGTGGAGATGGCAGCGGTGTCGATGGAGAAGCCTTCCGGGGCACTTCCCCGTTCCGGCAGCGTGCCGGAACGGAGACTCCTGTCCCCGGATCTTGGCCTCGCGATGGCGGCGGCTCGGAAGGTTTCGTGGTTTTCGTCGAACGCCTCGGGGTTTTCGATCCGGGGGCTTTATATAGGCGAAGAGGCGGCGCGAGGAGGGCCGACGGGGGGCCGGACTATAGGGCGGCGCGGCCCCCCTCCGGCCGCGCCGGCCGTAGTTTGGTGGGCCTGTGGCCCCCTCTCGACCTCTCCGGTGTGTTCTGGATGCTTCCGGGATTCTAAGATCTTTGGCGTTGATTTCGTCCGATTCCGAGAATATTTCGTTACTAGGATTTCTGAAACCAAAAACAGCAGAAAACGAGAACTGGCACTTCGGCATCTTGTTAATAGGTTAGTTCCGAGAAAATGCACGAATATGACATAAAGTGTGCATAAAACATGTAGATAACATCAATAATGTGGCATGGAACATAAGAAATTATCGATACGTCGGAGACGTATCGGCATCCCCAAGCTTAGTTCTCGCTCGTCCCGAGCGAGTAAAACGATAACACGGATAATTTCGGAGTGACATGCCATCATAATCTTGATCATACTATTTGTAAAGCATATGTAGTGAATGCAGCGATCGAAACAATGTATATGACATGAGTAAACAAGTGAATCATATAGCAAAGACTTTTCATGAATAGCACTTCAAGACAAGCATCAATAAGTCTTGCATAAGAGTTAACTCATAAAGCAATAATTCAAAGTAGAGATATTGAAGCAACACAAAAGAAGATTAAGTTTCAGCGGTTGCTTTCAACTTGTAACATGTATATCTCATGGATATTGTCAACATAGAGTAATATAATAAGTGCAATAAGCAAGTATGTAGGAATCAATGCACAGTTCACACAAGTGTTTGCTTCTTGAGGTGGAGAGAGATAGGTGAACTGACTCAACATTGAAAGTAAAAGAATGGTCCTCCATAGAGGAAAAGCATCGATTGCTATATTTGTGCTAGAGCTTTGATTTTGAAAACATGAAACAATTTTGTCAACGGTAGTAATAAAGCATATGTATCATGTAAATTATATCTTACAAGTTGCAAGCCTCATGCATAGTATACTAATAGTGCCCGCACCTTGTCCTAATTAGCTTGGACTACCGGATCATCACAATGCACATGTTTTAACCAAGTGTCACAAAGGGGTACCTCTATGCCGCCTGTACAAAGGTCTAAGGAGAAAGCTCGCATTGGATTTCTCGCTATTGATTATTCTCAACTTAGACATCCATACCGGGACAACATAGACAACGAGATAATGGACTCCTCTTTTATGCATAAGCATGTAACAACAATTAATAATTTTCTCATTTGAGATTGAGGATATATGTCCAAAACTGAAACTTCCACCATGGATCATGGCTTTAGTTAGCGGCCCAATGTTCTTCTCTAACAATATGCATGCTTAACCATAAGGTGGTAGATCGCTCTTACTTCGGACAAGACGAACATGCACAAGCAACTCACATGAAATTCAACAAAGAGTAGTTGATGGCGTCCCCAAAGTGAACATGGTTATCGCACAACAAGCAACTTAATAAGAGATAAAGTGCATAAGTACATATTCAATACCACAATAGTTTTTAAGCTATTTGTCCCATGAGCTATATATTGCAAAGGTGAATGATGGAATTTTAAAGGTAGCACTCAAGCAATTTACTTTGGAATGGCGGAAAATACCACGTAGTAGGTAGGTATGGTGGACACAAATGGCATAGTGTTGTTTGGCTCAGGTATTTTGGATGCATGAGAAGTATTCCCTCTCGATACAAGGTTTAGGCTAGCAAGGCTTATTTGAAACAAACACAAGGATGAACCGGTGCAGCAAAACTCACATAAAAGACATATTGAAAACATTATAAGACTCTACACCGTCTTCCTTGTTGTTCAAACTCAATACTAGAAATTATCTAGACCTTAGAGAAACCAAATATGCAAACCAAATTTTAGCATGCTCTATGTATTTCTTCATTAATGGGTGCAAAGCATATGATGCAAGAGCTTAATCATGAGCACAACAATTGCCAAGTATCACATTACCCAAAACATTTATAGCAATTACTACATGTATCATTTTCCAATTCCAACCATATAACAATTAACGAAGCAGTTTCAACCTTCGCCATGAAAATTAAAAGCTAAGAACACATGTGTTCATACGAACCAGCGGAGCGTGTCTCTCTCCCACACAAGAATTTATTCAACAAAAACAAAAACAAGAAACATACTGACGCTCCAAGAAAAGCACATAAGATGTGATGGAATAAAAATATAGTTTCAGGGGAGGAACCCGATAATGTTGTCGATGAAGAAGGGGATGCCTTGGGCATCCCCAAGCTTAGACGCTTGAGTCTTCTTGATATATGCAGGGGTGAACCACCGGGTGCATCCCCAAGCTTAGAGCTTTCACTCTTCTTGATCATAGTATATCATCCTCCTCTCTTGACCCTTGAAAACTTCCTCCACACCAAACTCGAAACAACTCATTAGAGGGTTAGTGCACAATAAAAATTAACATATTCAGAGGTGACACAATCATTCTTAACACTTCTGGACATTGCATAATGCTACTGGACATTAATGGATCAAAGAAATTCATCCAACATAGCAAAAGAGGCAATGCGAAATAAAAGGCAGAATCTGTCAAAACAGAACAGTTCGTATTGACGAATTTTAAAATGGCACCAGACTTGCTCAAATGAAAATGCTCAAATTGAATGAAAGTTGCGTACATATCTGAGGATCATGCACGTAAATTGGCTTAATTTTCTGAGCTACCTACAGGGAGGTGGACCCAGATTCGTGACAGCAAAGAAAACTGGAACTGCGCAGTAATCCAAATCTAGTACTTACTTTTCTATCAACGGCTTTACTTGGCACAACAAAACACAAAACTAAGATAAGGAGAGGTTGCTACAGTAGTAAACAACTTCCAAGACACAAATATAGAACAAAGTACTGTAGCAAAATAACACATGGGTTATCTCCCAAGAAGTTCTTTTCTTTATAGCCATTAAGATGGGCTCAGCAGTTTTAATGATGCACTCGCAAGAAATAGTATTTGAAGCAAAAGAGAGCATCAAGAGGCAAATTCAAAACAAATTTAAGTCTAACATGCTTCCTATGAAAAGGAATCTTGTAAAGAAACAAGTTCATGAAGAGCAAAGTAGCAATCATAGGAAGATAAAACAAGTGTAGCTTGAAAAATTTCAGCACATAGAGAGGTGTTTTAGTAACATGAAAATTTCTACAACCATATTTTCCTCTCTCATAATAACTTTCAGTAGCAACATGAACAAACTCAACAATATAACTATCACATAAAGCATTCTTATCATGAGTCTCATGCATAAAATTATTACTACCCACATAAGCATAATCAATTTTATTAGTTGTAGTGGGAGCAAATTCAACAAAGTAGCTATCATTATTATTCTCATCAAGTGTAGGAGGCATAGTATAATCACAACAAAATTTACTCTCCATAGTAGGTGGCACCAAAAGACCACTATCATTATAATCATCATAAATAGGAGGCAAAGTATCATCAAAGAAAATTTTCTCCTCAATTCTTGGGGACTAAAAATATCATGCTCATCAAAGCCAGCTTCCCCAAGCTTAGAATTTTCCATATCATTAGCAACAATGGTGTTCAAAGTATTCATGCTAACATGTTCCATGGGTTTTTTAATTTTCGCATTAAACCATTCATGTCTTGACTCAGGAAATAGTACAAAGAGCTCACAGATGTTTTCCATTATGCCTAACTAGTGTAAACAAGAAACAAAAAGTTGCAATTGCAGGATCTAAAGGAAATAGCTTCGAGCACAAACACAATGGCGCCGGAAAAGTACTTTACACTGGAACCGAAGTATGAGTGCCTTTTACCTTTCCTCCCGAGCAACGGCGCCGGAAAAGTGCTTGATGTCTACGTTCCCCCTCCTTTCCCGTAGACAGGTGTTGGGCCTCCAAGAGCAGAGGTTTGTAGAACGGCGAGCAAGTTTTCCCTTAAGTGGATCACCCAAGGTTTATCGAACTCGGGGAGGAAGAGGTCAAAGATATCCCTCTCATGCAACCCCGCAACCACAAAGCAAGAAGTCTCTTGTGTCCCCAACACACCTAATAGGTGCACTAGTTCGGCGAAGAGATAGTGAAATACAGGTGGTATGAATATATATGAGCAGTAGCAACGGTGCCAGAAAATAGCTTTCGGGCGTGTAGTTGATGGTGGTAGTATTGCAGCAGTAGTAACACGGTGAAACAATAAACAAGCAGTAGTAACGCAGCAGTATTTAGGAACAAGGCCTAGGGATTACACTTTCACTAGTGGACACTCTCAACATTGATCACATAACAGAATAGATAAATGCATACTCTACACTCTTGTTGGATGATGAACGCATTGTGTAGGATTACACGAACCCTCAATGCCGGAGTTAACAAGCTCCACAATAATGCTCATGTTTAAGTAACCTTATAGTGTAAGATAGATCAACATAACCAGATAGATCACATCAATACCATCATAATGATAATTAACTCCACAATCTACAAGAGATCATGATCATAGCCTACGACAAGAACCACACGGTGCACACACTAGTCACCTTTACACACGTGCGGGAGGAATAGAACTACTTTAATAACATCACTAGAGTAGCACATAGATGAATTGTGATACAAAACTCATATGAATCTCAATCATGTAAAGCAGCTCATGAGATCATTGTATTGAAGTACATGGAGAGAGATTAACCACATAGCTACCGGTACAGCCCAGAGCCTCGATGGAGAACTACTCCCTCCTCATGGGAGTAGCAGCGGTGATGAAGATGGCGGTGGAGATGGCAGCGGTGTCGATGGAGAAGCCTTCCGGGGGCACTTCCCCGTTCCGGCAGCGTGCGGGAACGGAGACTCCTCGTCCCCCGGATCTTGGCCTCGCGATGGCGGCGGCTGCGGAAGGTTTACGTGGTTTTCGTCGAACGCCTCGGGGTTTTCGATCCGGGGGCTTTATATAGGCAAAGAGGCGGCGCGAGGAGGGCTGACGGGGGGCCGGACTATAGGGCGGCGCGGCCCCCCTCTCGGCCGCGCCGGCCTGTAGTTTGGTGGGCTCGTGGCCCCCCTCGACCTCTCCGGTGTGTTCCGGATGCTTCCGGGGATTCTAAGATCTTTGGCGTTGATTTCGTCCGATTCCGAGAATATTTCGTTACTAGGATTTCTGAAACCAAAAACAGCGGAAAACGAGAACTGGCACTTCGGCATCTTGTTAATAGGTTAGTTCCAGAAAATGCACGAATATGACATAAAGTGTGCATAAAACATGTAGATAACATCAATAATGTGGCATGGAACATAAGAAATTATCGATACGTCGGAGACGTATCAGACATCCACTGGACACAAACTTTTTTACGAGGATGTACATACCTTCTTGGCTCCAAGCTGAGCGACCACCCACCGGCCAAATCCTCCGCCATCAAGAACCATCCGCCATCAAGGAGACAGGAGATGCGCTAGAGCAGGTCCCCTCCCACCTCGCGAGCTCCGTCCTCAGTCGAGGCCGTTGGGATCCTTTATCCGTTCCTTCTTCTCTGCCTTCCCTGGATGTCTCATGATATATTCTACATGTTAGATCTAACAACCTAGAAATAGAGAAGAGAAGAGAGATTAGAGGAAGAAGCAAACCTGAACGAACCGCAGCCCCGCCGCCGCCTGACCCCCGCCTCCTAAGCATGCCGGCCTTCCGGCCATCCACCTCCAGTGAGCCTCCACCGCTCCAGCGTCCAGGTTGGTGAGCAAAACAGGGAACAAAAGGACACAAAGGCAAGTAATTTCAATCAAGTACTTTAAGTGATAAGTACAGAACTTTCTCACATGGCCTCAACCAGAACCACACGGGAAACAACCATGCCCATGGATCAGAACACCCAATGCTCATCCTGGCACAGGTAACCTTGTCGAAACAGAGACACCCAAAACCAAAGCTTATAGCCATCTATGAAAGTGTTTTAGTATCTCTGAAACTGTTATTTAAGAAATCCAAATTAGGCATCTCTTAAATAGGTTAGGTGGTAGTAATAAATCATCATAAATCCTGAGGACAAAATCTGAGGCATTATCATGCTTATCAATATTGCAAAGACACGTGAAATGGTCAACATGGGAACATTGTACAATAATTCTAGTTTAAGGATTTTCTTGAAAACGTTCCCTGATTATTTGGTATGACAGAAGGCGGCTACATATATTCTTTCAAGCTTAAACGCCGCAAGACTCTACAGTACCTTCTCTCTTAGAGGTTGAATGGTAACTCAAATCAGGTTATGTATATCGAGTTTCTAAAAATGTTACACTCTTTTTTCTAAATTTGTGAGACAAAAGTAAAAAAGAAAAGCTATATGGCATATACAACGGTATCATCATGAAGGCTGCAACACACTGATTCGTGACAAATCTTTCATGAAAAAAAATGCTCAAAAAGAATGTAACGCAGACCTAAAAAGTAACATCCAAATGAAACTACATATAAGCACTAAATCCAGGGAATGTTATGATAATTTAGAGGCAACACTAATATTCATTGCTTCAGAGTATCCTGGTAGGCTAGCATCCTCTAAGGGTAGAATACACAACAAATGATCATTCGTAGTTCAGAGCAGCTATGTGCAGAAATAGTATGTTCACTACTAACTAATTAATGTACAACAAACAAAGAAAACAAGTGAATTATGTGCTCATCTTGCCGATTAGGTATGGTTACAGCCTGTGACCCTTTCCTATGGTATGTATGCTAATATAAATTATCCTATAAGAGATAACGCAAAAACAAGAATACTGGAAAGCCATTTTTCCACACACACGCACACCATTCCACAAAGGGAAAAAACATTAGGTTGGGAGAATATATGACATATGTTTCTAGATGTGCTTCAACTATACATTAGAAGGCATGTTGACCATTTATTAACAAACAAGTACATTAGGCTATTTAAGGAATGCAAATAAATGATATGTGGATTATTGCAGTAATTTACTATGTATAAGCTGCTCAGTAAATACAGCCAACACCACGGAAACACGCTGAGTTCAAGTTTGAATTAACCGCAGGGTTGTAGCACTTCTATTTTGATTTTTAAAGGGTCACTGCGGTTAATTGACCTTACCAACATGCTTGACGCACGCTCACTGCCATTGCTCGGCACGTGCTATGCGACCGCCGCCATCATCCAACCACCCGCGGCCAGGCGTGGCGGTGACCTCATTTAGTCGCATGTGTCTCTTTGGCATGTCTGTCAGTAAATACAAAATAACCAAATTAGAATAGGCATAGTTGAATACGAAGGGCATAGTTGAATACGAAGCTACTCATCACATCAAAGAGCACTGATATTTTCAGCAAAACAAATCAATGAGTTTTCAAATAACGAAAGTTTGGGGGCGAGATGGCCTGGGAATGGTGAGTGGTTCTACTCCACTCCTCAAATCAAATCAAATCAAACAACCGGGGAGTTCAGCTTGGAGATTTTATCCAGCTTCCTAGCCATGGAAATCCTCTGGCCTGTTAGCAAAAAAGGAGCTCAGGCCTCACCTTCCTCAACAGACGTCTTACGGGTCAGCAGATCCCATGGAAACAAAACGAGATAGAGCTCACCTTTCCATCTCAGACGTGCTCGTAGTCTCCACAGCGTAGGACTGGCGTCGGGAGCCGACGAGGGTGGGGGTGAGGCGCTGAGCGGCCAGCACAGCTCCGTCTCCCTCCTCCTCCCGCATCCTCTCCAACAACATCATTGTCGCCGCCACCCACGAGCCTCCCAAATGGGGCCAGATCCCGTCAGCGAGGTGCCGTCCATGGATTTCACGGAGCAGCCCCATCACACATACCGTGCCCCCGCCATCTCAGGCATGGACCGATCTGTGGACAAAGAGAGAAAGTGAGAGAGGGAGAGGGAAGATGCATTGAGAGGAAGAAGACGGCCTTACCGTGGAGAAGCTCGTTGGCGCCAAATCCATGCTCCTCCTCCTCCGTCCCAGCGCCACCCTTGACCGCTCCTCCACCTCCAGCGCTGGGTGGGTTGAGGGGGAGAGGCCCGACGGCGGTGGCGGCTCGTGGTCGATCGTGGTGGAGCTCGCCGACCGTTGCCATAGCCGGTCTCCCAGCGCCACCTCCTCTTCTTCTTTTCCTCCTGCGGAAGCGCTCGTCGACGGGCCCTGGCAGCCGCCGCCGGTCTCCCCGCGCGCGCGACGAACCAGGCCAGCCAAGGCCAACCCCGCGTGCCTTCTCCTGGTCCTCCCCAACCTCCTACGCGGCAAGCACGAGGAGCGGGCGTTGTTCCTCCATGTGCGCCGCCACGGCCGCGAAAAAATCCGATCTGCGGCTGCTCGCCTCCACAAAATTCTCCTCCATCCACTGACCACGTTCGCCGACCTGCTGCCGCCATCAGGTTGGGGGAGGAGGAGAGTAGGAGTGGATTCGGGGAGGAGCCGAGGAGGCGAGGCGGCGAGGGACGACGCGGGGGATTGGAGGAGCGGCGTGAGGCGAGGGGATTGGAGGAGGAGACGAGACGGGGGATTGGGGCGCTAGGTTTTCACCGGTGCATCACATGGATAGGAGAAGACCGACGGGAATGAGCTGCCTCCGCTATCTCTGCCTGAAGGTCCCGCACGCGCTCTGGCCCAGTTGCCATGCACCAAGAACCTGAAGCAACTGGTGAAAAAACATTTACCGTATTGAACGGTTGAGGTGAAAAGCGGGGAAGCAAAATTACTGGCGCAGGTGGAACGAACGGTGCTGATCCATTTGCCCCTTTCAGACCTCTGGATGGCCGGGTAGTCTAGGGACATTTATAGAAGTAATACACGATATTACTTGGCTGTTGCTTAGCTAGCTTGCTGCTTGACGATGCTGCATCCAAGCTAGCAATATTTGTTGTTGTCCAACTAGCTCTATTCCGTCAAGGCCCCGGTTTCAGGTTTTAAAACTATGCTCTTAGGTCGCGGCCCGCAAGCTTCAGTCTTGGACTTGCAAATTGTTGATCAGTTGTTGACAACTCTGTTATATAATTACGTGATTTATTATGTCAAATAACAAGTATGAAACTTTTTCCATACATATTATTTATGTTATTGTAGCATTTATATGTAAAAATATATTGACTTATATTTAAAAAACCAGACAGTGAACCGGTGAACCAGTGGTCCGACCGGTAAAAACCTAAACCGACGACCTCACTGGTTCGGTCACCGGTCCGGTTTTTAAAACTATGGCGGTATCGTCCACCCCACCGGAGCCGCTTCGCCGGATCCGTCGTCCACCGCATCGGATCTTGCTCACCGACACCGCTGTGCATGAACCGGATCTGCTTCACCGGTGCCTTGCATGATCTAAACTCTTCTACTTGTCGCTTTTCTATTGCTTGCCCGCAAGTTCTTGTTTAATCTTGGGGGAACCTGTTTGTGCTAACGACGCGCCGTTACGTTTTTGCAGATGAGATGAGTAACCATGAAGTGTAATGGCCGTCTCTCCAACCCCAAGTAGCACATGTAGCGTACTTCATCACCGGATCTATCAACCCCGGGAAGATGCTGTTGTGACTCCCACGAGTGCTTCTCCTAATGTAAGTCCCTTGTTTTAGCGCCATGTTCTGGGTTCAGATGCTTGTTTGTCTGAAGCTATTTTAGTTCATTCCTAGCTATGACCGTAACACCTTGCTATTTTCTAGTTCATTGCTACCTTTAAGCGATTGAACATTTTGGTTTGCATTCCCTGCTCTGTAGATGTAGCCATCATAACTTCTATCTTGCTCAGTCGTTGTTACAAAAATTATAGGTATTATAGTAACATCCTGCTATTATTTAGTTCATGGCCAATTTTAAGTAATTGCACATGTTGGTTCGCATTCCCTGCTCTATAGCTTTTGGCATTGTAACTTCTATATTTGGTTTACATTTCCTGCTCTGTAGATCTAGCCATCATAATTTTATCTTGCTCAGTCGTTGTTACAAAAATTATGGCCTGCTACTATGTTGTTTGTGCCAATTTTTTACTCCATGAACATGTTGGCTTGCATTCCCTGTACTACAGGTGATGCCATTGTTTTGTATCTAGTTCATTGTAAGCTAACAAAGTAAGGACTTAGTTTGGCATGCTATCACTCTGCTATCTAGCCTGTAGTACAAACAAACTTGTCATACTACTAGATAATAATTTTGCGTGCCATCTTGTTCTTCAAAAGCTGCATTATTGACTTGTTTCTCTGACTTGGCATGACGCTCACATATGGAAAGCTGAACATATTGGTTTGCATTCCCTCTTATACAAGTTCGCAGGTGATCCCACTATATTCTGTATCTGGTCCATCCTAAGCTCCATCATTAACTGTCCTCTATGTGTTGCTCATTACAAGTTTATATCCCGAAACATCTTGATTTGCATCCCCTTCACTATAAGTTCAGGAGTATTATTTAGTTCACGGCCAATTTGAAGTAATTGCACTTGGCACATGTTGGTTCACATTCCCTCCTCTTTAGCTTTTGCCATCGTAACTTTTATTTTTGGTTTACATTCCCTGCTCTGTAGATGTAGCCATCATAACTTCATCTTGCTCAGTCGTTGTTACAAAATTTATAGCCTGCTACTATGTTGTTCATGCCAATTTTGTACTCCCTGAACATGTTGGTTTGCATGGGACTCGACAGTAGTAAGTCTGTTGTTTCATTCTAACATGCTCTGTTATATTGGTTGTTGGTATGCGGCATGCACTCTTTGTTTGCTTATTGTGTGCATTACAATGATCTTCTTATAACGACGAAATGATGAGTTCCAAATTCTTTGGCAAACAATATTGTAGTGTCTTTGCCTTTCCATTGTTGCTGTCTTAACTTGGAATGTCTTTGTTTCAGATATAGGTGCTGCATGGACAACTTAAAAGATTGCCGGATCGCTTCATTGTATTGCTAGGTTTAATTACCATTCAATTTCTCCGGGTTCTGTGCCTTGCAGCTGATGTAATATTTAGTTAGTTTTTATAGTTCTTTCGTGCATTTTTTCTTTGGTGCTTGTGGTAAGTGAGGCTATCCGACAGAAATCAATGCTGCGTAAATATTCTCAGTATCTAAATCACGAATTCCCATCCCTTAAACGGCCCAATTAAGCGAAATCACATATGTGCCGGCCCGCAAAATCCTAAAGCGCCTATTATATCGGCATATAAACAGCAACTAAACGGGCTGACCCACTTACTTATTGGGCCAGCCCACTTGATTTACGGTGGACCCCACACTCTAATTGGGCCGGCCCATTTGCTTTAAGGTGGACCCCACCCACTACTGGGCCGGCCCACTAACTAGCTGGGCCAGCCCAATTGCTTTTGTGGTGGACCCCACATACTAAATGGGCCGGCCTTTTAAGTGGAAAGTGGGACCCACCTGTGTTTTTGGCCCGGCCCACTTGCTATATGGTGGACCCCACATACTAAATGGGCCGGCCCTTTAACAGGAAAGTGGGACCCACCTGTGCTTTTGGCCCGGCCCACTATCTTGTTGGGTCGGCCCACTTGCAATATGGTGGACCCCACATACTAAATGGGCCGGCCCTTTAACAGGAAAGTGTGACCCACCTGTGCTTTTGGCCCGGCCCACTATCTTGTTGGGCCGGCCCACTTGCTATATGGTGGACCCCGCATACTAAATGGGCCGGCCCTTTAAGATGAAAGTGGGACCCACCTGTGTTTTTGGCCGACCCGCTATCTTGTTGGGCCGGCCCACTTGCTATATGGTGGACCCCACATACTAAATGGGCCGGCCCTTTAACGAGGAAAGTGGGACCCACTCGTGCTTTTGGCCCGGCCCACTATCTTGTTGGGCCGGCCCACTTGCTATATGGTGGACCCCACATACTAAATGGGCCGGCCCTTTAACGAGGAAGTGGGTCCCACTGTGTTTTGGCTCGGCCCACTTTCTTGTTGGGCCGGCCCATTTGATCTATTGTGGACCCCACGTACTAAATGGGCCGGCCGATAGCAGGAAAGTGGGACCCACATGCTAATTGGGTCGGCCCAATAACTTCTTGGGCCGGCCCAGTTGTTTTAAGGTGGACCCCACTAGGTAAATGGGCCGGCCCGATAACAGGAAAGTGGGTCCCACATGTCTTGTGGGCCGGCCCTTTTGCCTGTTGACCGGTCAAACGAGTGCATTCGGCCCGGCCCACATGCTTAGTGGGCTGGCCCATTAATGTTTTGACCAGTCAACCTTAGAGGTTAGGCCCGGCCCACGTAACTAATGGACCATCCCAGCTATATAGTTGACCGGTCAAACTAAGTCAGCTGGCCCAGCCCGCAAACTTAATGGGCCGGCCCGCTTAAGACGTGGCAGGCCTCGTGTGGGCCTACCATCTACCACGGGGTTTCAGCGGTTAACGCCGTTAACTGCCAGTTAACGGCGTCTGCCACATGTCAGTTTGCATGTCGTCAGCAGTCAACGGGCTCCCGGAAACACTTCTGCAACGGTCCAATTTTTCGTGGTGGAAGGGGGCCCAAGCGCGACGGACCGAAAAAATCGTCGTAGGACTTTGCCTGACGCAGTTTCGATAACAGAACCCATATCGTCGGGTTAGGCCCATAGGCGATGAAAAATACCCCTTAGCGGACGATTTTGAGACGTTGTCTATCAGAACTTTTCTTGTAGTGATGATCGATGATAATGTCCATAAGAGTGATGCACCACTAGGTGGTTGACTACTTCCATGTGTTTTATGGAAATTAAAGGTTTGTCCCTTTTGAGGTGACTAACATTAATTTGAAGATTTACACCATATTGTGGTGTTCTTGTGGAAGGCTTGACCTATGAGTCACTACGAATCACCATGACCATGATTATGCTCAGCCATAGCATTTTCATCCTACTTAATCTACAAAGTGTCACACTTAACAATTTGAGGTTCACACTAATAACTTCAAGCCAATGTCTTGAGATTATAATTAATTTTGCAAAGTTCGTTGCAACATAACCATGATGGTTTTTAATTTACCAATTGTAAATTAATAATCTCTGGTTCACCCATGTAAGTAAATGATGGCTGGAAAGGAATCTGAGGCATTCGCCCTCGATGGCCACTACTACCATATATGGGACATGGACATAAAGATCAGTCTTGCATCCCATGGATTAGTGCGTGTAATCCAGGCCCCGAAGGATCCACCTCCGGCTGGAGTCACGCCGCTAACATAAGAGAAAATGTATGTTGTCTTGTACATCATAAGACATCATACATCCAGATCATAAGGGTTGTGAAAGGCATGGCAGAGCACATGTTTGAAAAAACTAAGCTTTGCGACGAGTGTGGATGCTATACGCATATCACGCAGGAATGCCACACCCCACAACATCTGTTTTTTTTTGGTATCAACAATCGTTGGAATGCAAATAACCTTAAGGGAAAATGTTTGAAGCTCACTTCAACCTTCATCCAGACTGCACTAATAGAGATGGTTGTTCGCGAGATGTTCCTCTTCAACATTGCAACACCATGACTCTCTAGCGGTCACAGGACCCTATGGACACGGAGAACATGATGATTGAGTATGCCTCAGTCAATATGTTTGGAGACTTTGAGTAGTCCCATTATCTCCTTAGTGATTGATTTATTCATGTCCATTTATGTTGTTGCAATAGACATATATTGTGTCAGCACTCTGATATGAATAAGATTGAATGTCTTCTATATAATTGATAAAGATTTCTACAATAGAAACTCTCCAATTCGATATATAGATTTCTACGGGATTCAGTCTAATGGATGAGGAACAAGTATTTGAAAAGGTATCCTCTCTATTGTTTGGATTGTACTACACGTACATCCAAACCGTATCACATGTTGCCTATAAATCAATTCCATTAGTCAAGATTTGCATGAAGCTAAGTTTTCTCAATCATTGGATATGTAGCTCATTTTGAGGTTCTCATATACCTCAAGATCAAAGCTGGATCACTTAAATCCCTCGATTGAAGTATTCGAGGTGATATTTTTGGTCTCATCCAACCATTGTATGGACTGAAAAATGAATTATAATCAATTCAAATGGATAATGATGTAGAATTCTCTTCATGTGCCTCCAATAATTATTGCATGGCTTTCGAAGATTGAAGTTCAGCACTTTGTCACATATATTCATACACACAAAAGGTTGGTTGAATATTTGAGAAAGAGGATCAGGCTCCTTGCACGACCTTTGTTAATGAGTTGAAATTTTACCAACTTCACGTTGGAGTCATGCGGCTTTACACACCCTTGACTAACTAACTGCATATCGCAGAACTTCCCCTCTGCAATTGATACGTGGAAATCCTCCAGAGCATTTCCCATCTGCGTAAGTTCGGAATCGCTTCACGCGTACCGATCTCACCACCGCAGCGTACATCATAGGCCCACAAATTAGGGATCTATGTGGGGTACAGATCTCCGTCGATCACTAAGTACCTTGAACTCCTCATAAGGGATCCGTTCATAGCCTCGTACGCTGATTGCAAATATTGAAGGATGGATATTTCCAGGCATTAGGGGGAGATTTGAAGTACCAAATAGAATGCCAGGAAATCATTTGGAAGTCCACGTTCCTCCTCATGTCCACGTACTCAAGAATATAGACTATACGTCTAGGATTCCCAAATTTGCAACAGTTCGCAAATAACCTGCCATATTCATTTACTGATCTCAAAGGTGATATATAATCCTTTAATCCAGCTAGAAATGCGTCCGAAAGAGTGGAGGTACCAATAAAAACCACTCAACTCCGTATCTCTGAAAAGATGAGGAGTAGTACGGCCTCTAACCAGGATATAGCTTCCTACAAGCAACAAGGTAAAACGAGGAGAAATCCTCTGAATCAGTAAATACATATCAACCTAGCGTTGAGCCGTTGACTAACACCTTATGGGTAGTATACACCCAGTGGAAGGGAAACCTCCACAATCCAGCTTCAGCTTGCACACACTGGCTGGGACATCGGAACACCCGGACTCACGCGTATTGGGAAATCATGAAGAGTCATCATG
Source organism: Lolium rigidum (assembly GCF_022539505.1). Taxonomy (NCBI): domain Eukaryota; kingdom Viridiplantae; phylum Streptophyta; class Magnoliopsida; order Poales; family Poaceae; genus Lolium; species Lolium rigidum. Next base: position 149,309,831 of record NC_061509.1, read on the forward strand.
GGTGCTTGAGATTTTCTCCAACTACATCGATTGTGGAGAATCATATGATTAAAGCCTACAAATGTCGACAATATTTCTCTTGTATGATTGCAAACATTCTTCATAATGATTCAGATCCAAAGACCATGGCCATGGCAGAGTGTAAACCACTTGCTTGGGCTGAAACAATCAAAGGATGCAATCCAAGCAGAATTAGCCTCGCTCCTCCAAATAAATTCCCTATGCGGTTTAATATGTTCTCTTCCAGCAACAGAACGAGATAATAAGGTGGTGAGAAAGCAAGGCTTGTAGCACAAGGTCGGATTTACGCAGAGATCCGAGACCTAATCTCCAGACGCGAGTGAAATCCTATTTCCGATACATTATATCATTGGCAGTACAAAATCATCTATCTATGCAGTTGATAGATGTAGTGACTACATATCCAAGTGGATCACTAGATTTGGTCATGTATGGTTCTCGATGGAATCACAATCCGAATCGAAATGAAATGCAACATGTTTATGTAAATTTAATAAGTCACAACATGGCTTATTGTTGTCGGTATATTCTGGTACAACCGATGTAGTGAGTTTGTTATACACAAGAATTACTCCTACAATGATGATTACTCATGCGTTTTTGTCATACACAAGTATTTCTCTTGCAATGATGAAGCACGTGATCATCCTAAAGACGGAATTTGAGATGAAGAATTTGGTTTAACCCAAACAATGCTTCATACTACAAGTCAAGCTACTTCACTCAAGTATTATGGTACACCAAGTTGCCTATATTATAAATATTGGAGAAACTGAAATGGACAAGTCATATCCATCTCCCATGCCGGTTGTTCGATCTCTAGACGTAGAGAAAGATTCACTCAAACCACGGGATTGTTGAAAGTAGTATCGAGAAGCAAATGAGAGAGACAACAAAATGATTCAAATGTTCTGTTCCATTAACGATTCACAACTTATATACAAAGGGAAGAGACGCGAATATGGGTCACGTCTGTTCGAAGAGGTGTGAGGAAGGGTTGTGTCTGTTGACAAACCAATCAACATAGAGAATTACATGAGGGAGGATTACCCCTTTAATTAACCTATTAATTAAATCCTAACACTCCCCCTAATCCTTCCTTGTCCTTGTGCTTGGTCATCTCTAGAATCATCTTTGGAATCATCTCCTCTAAAAACCATGTGGGAAAAATATGAGGAGAGTAGTGTGTATGTTATGTTGCTAAAACTCCTTAAAACCCAGTGGGAAAATGAGGAGAAAATTGTGCAACATATAATAGTTAGATATGCTGTTAAAACTCCTCCAAAACCCAGTGGGAAAATAAGGAGAAAATGAAACAGCATATGATTGGTATTGTCTCTTTCTTAACTCAATATGAGAAAAACCTTGTAAAAGGGAAAAACCCATAGAGTTTAGAGAAAAATATATGTCGTATATACTTTCCTAAAAACCCCGTTAGGGAAAACAGAAAATATGACATATCATCTTGTGTTGATATTACCTCATTAAAAACCTTGATGAGAACCTGTGTAGTAAACTCATGAAGGGAAAAAGAGTGTAATATGATGCTTTGAATATGATTGATTTAGGAAGATACTCCCCCTAATTCTTGCAATTTTGGAAGCCGTCGCATACCAATTCCATAAAATACTTCTGGAACGTTGAAATTGGTAGAGACTTCGTGAACAAACCAACAACATTATTGTGTGATTTGACTTGCAAGATGTTTATTCCCCAACTCTTCGAAGTTCATGGAGATAAAACAATCTAGAGGCAATATGCTTAGTGATATTGCTCTTGATGTATCATGTTTGCATCCATGCAACACAAGCAACATTATCTCGTGTAGATAATGATTGATGGTTCAAGAGAACCAATACCACATGACTCATATATGTGGTTTATCATTCCATAAAGCTACACGTGTTAACGCGGCTTTGTATTTTAGAATGATTGGTAGGTGTAGTCACCAGAGTGTGTCTCGAAGACATCAATGGAGTGACAATTCTACCATGTTGATACACATTGTGAGGATCATTCAAGTAGCCAACATCAGTGTAACCTGATGATATTGGAGTTCAGATTTCTCCGATATGGGCTTAGGGTTGATGGAATCCTGCAAGCTGACACGAGACATCGGTTCACAGACAAGCGGGGAGAGCGATTTACCCAGGTTCGGGGCCCTTGATGAGGTAAAACCCTTACGTCCTGCCTGTCTGTTCTTGATTATGATGATAATGGGTTACAATGGGGGTGCCGAATAGTTCGGCTGAGATCTCGCCGAGTTGGCTAATTGCTAGGGTGTTCTAGTTCTAAGCTTTTGCTGGCTAAGATCGCTAAGATTGATCGTGTCCCTCGGCAGCCCCTCTCCTGGCCTTTATATAGGAGGCCAGGTCTCAAGAGGTCTCACCGAGTACGACTATGTTTACAGTACATTTAGATCCAATCTTTCCTTGTTCGATCGCTTCCTTGTCTTGCCCGTCAAGGAACCTTCTGGTGCACCGCCCTAGTGGCCCATCTTGCCTTCAGGTGTCTTCATGGGCCTCCAATTAGTCGATACGGGATAGGGTAATGTCGATTACCCGAAGGGTAGTGCCCACGTCAGTAGCCCCCGAGTGTCTAGCCGAAGATAGTTCGGGTAGAGACTAAAACATGTCTTCTCCTGATGTTCTTCTCCTTCATTGTCCTTGTTCATCTTGAATCTGCTCTGTCTTCATTTTATCGGGTGCGCGTCAGCGCTCCCGATGGGAGTAGCCCCCGAGTCTAGGTACGGATGCTTGCAGCCGGGCGTAGACTCAAGTCCTTCATCCGATAACTTTTCATTTTTCCTTCGAATGCTTCAAGGTTTTTTTATGACGTCACTGTTGACGTGTGACTATTGTGGGCCGATTGACAGGACTTGACCTGACGGGCCCATCCTAGCTCTGCGCGGGCAGTTTTTAGGGCTTGACCAATGCACGCGTGGCGATCGAGGCGTCTCCTCGATTTTCGCACGATGTGGGAATAATGGGCCGCCGGTTCCACTCCTTCTTTAAGCGCCACGTGTACAGTCAGATCTGCTTCACTCCCCACGATGCTTTGTGGAGTTATGGCCACGATTGAACACGAATTCTTACGGGATAAATAGGGGGCCTCTTCTCTTTTTATCTTTTACCCCGTTTACTGCTCATCTTCTCCCTCAAGCCTCCCTGTTCCTCTGCCTCTTCACCAGAAGCTCCGTTCACCATGGGCAAGAAGAAGAGCGGCAGTACCTCGGAGGCGGGCAAAGTTAGCGGTGATTGGAGCGCCTCCGCCATTTCCAACCGCGACATCAGCAAACTTCGCGCTCTCGGCTTCATCTCCGCATCTGAGGATGACATTCGTCTCCCAGGTTCGGTTTCTCGCCCAAAGCCCCCGAAGGGCTTCACTGTCATGTTTGCCGCTTTCTTGTTTCGTGGCCTTTCCCTTCCGGCCCACGAGTTCCTTCGCTCCCTCCTTTTCTTCTATGGGATTCAGCTCTGGCAGCTGACCCCAAATTCCATCCTCCACCTCTCCATTTTTATTACCGTCTGCGAGGCCTTCCTCGGCATTGAGCCTCACTGGGGTCTTTGGAGGAAGATCTTCTATGTGAAGCGCCACAACGACAGTAATGGCCCCCCCGTTGTTGGTGGCGTTGGCTTTGTCGTCAGGAAGGAGGTCGACTACTTCGACTACCCAATGAAGGAGTCCATCCAGGGCTGGCGCAACAAGTGGTTCTACCTGCGAGATCCCGCCGTTTCTAGGCGGCGTTCAAATCTCCCTCTCTTTGATGATGTCTTGGTAGCTCAAAAGAAGAAGTCTTGGCAAAACGCCCTTTCTCCCGAAGAAAAGGCGATAGCCGATGAACTGTTTGAGCAGATAGTCACTTTGAAGAATACAGGAGGCCTGACGATGTGTGGCACTGAAGTAGTTTCAGTGTTCCTACAACGTCGAGTGCAGCCGCTGATGTCCCGCCCTCACCAGTTGTGGCTTTATACTGGCAAAAGCGACAAGTCAAGGATCAACTCTGCCGACCTATCGGCAGATGAGCTTCGAGACGAAGTTTGTCGCCTAACATGCCTTAGTACGAAGGACACCATTGTCTTGACATCGGCCCGTCCTCCTTATGATCTCAAACACCTCCCGTCCGAGGTAACCTTACCGCTCCTCGTTTACTGTTATTACTTCTTTTCATGTCTGTGCCTTACAAGTTTCTCTCCTTTTACAGGCCCCCACTGTTGCCCAATGTTATCCTCCCTCACCCGAGAGCGGCGTGGTACTGGAGGATGACGATGATGATTCTGAGGGAACCGAGGACGTTCAGCATGTTCTTGAGGACAGCGATGTCCAAGAGGAGGAAGCTGCCGAAGATGACGCCTTCCTCAGGAGCAGGCGTCGTAAGCAGGTACACGATGACCTTATCACATCGGCTGAATCAAGTCCTAGAGGAGGAGATAATGATGTCGACGAAGCTGCTTCGCCTCCTCCTGCTAAGAAGAGTTCAACAAGCTTCTTCGTGGACGAAGATGATCTGGACCTGTGAGCATCTATACTCTCTTTTTTTTTAATTTATTTCTTGTCATCCTGCACGCTAACTGTGCACTGTACTTAAGTAGCTCTGATGATGACGACGTTCCTCTCGCGAAGAGGGCCAAGCTAGCCTCTGAGAGAGCAGCATCGGCTAAGGAGTCAAATCCTTCTCCTGCCAAGTCAACACCTCCCTTACGAACGGGTGTGGAGAAGGTCCCAGTATCGAGAGTTATTCCTCCTGATGATGCTCCCACTCCGTCGGCTGGCCGTGATCATGTAAGTACTTAATCTATCTAGCTTTGCCGAGTTTCTATCGTCTGACTCCTCTTGATTTTTTTGGGCTGCAGCCGATTTATGCTACAGTCGACGCTGTGGCGGACTTTGCTGAGAAATTCACTCGCCTCGAGGCCGAAAACTCCCAACTTCGGAAGGCCGTCAAATCTTCGGTTGATCAGGTGGTTGAGGCCAACAGGCTTGCTACCGATGCCAAGAATGAGAACGCCTTGTTGAAGGAAGAAGTGAAGAGGCTGAAGCGTCAGATGAAGGATGATCAAGATGCCAGGCGTGCAGCGGCGGCTGCAGTCAATGAGAAGGAAGGTGTCCTCCGTGAATCCGTCAAGAATTTATTGGGTAAAAATCCTCATGGCATTGCGCTTCTTTCTTGATGTTTCTTCATTGATTACTGATATGTCTCTCTTTCAGAGGCCGCCAATATAACTGTCAGCCGACGCCATCAGCTTCGCGAGGACTCCACAGGCGATGCTTTGTCACTTGCCGCTGAATCTAATATCCAGGTCCTTAGATTACTGCAAAAGACCAAGGGAGCACTGTCGAAGCTATACTCGATGATCTTCCCAAAGATGAAGCTGGACAAGACTCTCGACGAGATGGCGGAAGCTTTCCTTATCGATCCTTCCGAGCCTGTGGAGGTGCTGAAACGCCGCGGCCGCTTGATTGGAGCGGTTCTTACTTTTCGGTTGCTTATGGGCCATGGGATGGGGTCAGAATTGGAGGAGTTTTCTAAGGCACTCGCTCGTTGATGATGAACACCATCTCGGTCGATCTTGAGCCTTTCAAGAGATCGGCAATAACTTGCGCCAACCGACTTCGAAGCTGGTGGATGAAGCACAAGCCGAGCCTCGTTCCTCGAGTCCGCCTCTGGTTCATCGTCGGCGAATCCTTGAACTGTTATTTGACTTGTTGTACATAAGATCATCCGTAACTCGAAAAATTCGGCTCTGTTGCCAATTTAAACATCCTTTTGTCTGTATGATGTGTGCTCAATGCTCCCGATGGGAGTTTTTATATTAATGCTTGGTCTGAACTGAGGACTGTACTGCAGATTCCTTCATCTTCTTCCCGTGCCGAGCTCTTTCCGAACCCTTCGAGTAATGACGAGTCAGGCCTTGTTCATCGCTTACGTGATCAGGTGTCTTGTCTAAATAAAGACATCACTTCTCTTCGTGCGATGGCTGCCTTGGTGAAGAAAAAGGGAGAGATAGCGACAGCTGTCGAACAATACCTCTCGATGGTCTTCATGTTGCTACCGAAAGCTTGGGCTGTAAGTATTAGCCTACCTTCTGATTTCTGGCATAGCTTGAATGTTCTTTTATCTGACATTCGTTCCTTTTCCTGTCGTAGCTTCGGATGCAGCTGAAGAGGACAAGAAGATTCATGAAGAGGTTGAGGCGATGACTGATGTTGCGCATCCAACGCATGGTTTATGGCTGCATCGTCCGAAGGCTGTCGTCATGGCGAAGTTTAAGTACCGGGTGATGAAGGCGCATTACTATTTTGATAAGTACTATGCCCATCTCTCGATGGTTTGGAACACCCTGTTTCCTCTGGACCAAGCACCCGAAACCTTGTCTGGCTTGTTCACCCGATTCAAGTCTCCTGAGAGGATTCGACAGCTGGTGCGGAAAGAGCTTCTGGCTGGTGCTGAGCTTGCCTTTGCTTCAATATTGGCGTGCCATCCATCTTTAGACTTAAGAGCCGTAGCAAATACTGAAAGGGATTTAGGCCAGTACTAAGATGTTGCTAGAGGTCCTGCTTACACCGTCGTTTCTCGGATGGAATCATGCCTTGAAAAGGAACTGAAGGCCCACTGGGACCAGGGAACCCGATTATAGATGTAATAACCTTGTATCTGCATAAGATTGTTTACTGCGTACGCTGCACGCTATGTTAGCTTGATTGATATTTTATTGTCGAGTGCGGCTGAGTGATCAGTTCAACCTGCTTTCTCGACGACTTCGTTGAATTTTATGCAATGTTATTGCGAAGTCGATAGGTAATTTATTCGAGAGCTTGCCTTCGTCACGCGGTGCACCGGTTTGAGCCTTATCTTGTGATAATGTAACCATCGACTGCAGCACTCGCATATTTTTCGAGTCTTGGATTGGTTGTTTTTGTGTGTCATTAATCCTAGCTCTCGCTGAGAGTATTTAATTAATGACACTGTGTAAGCACATTTCTTTTAGGCCAACGCTCCCGATGGGAGTTAGGGCCGATGGTAGGGGTTCCAAACGTTATGTTCGGGTGCCAAAGCCTGAAGCAAGAAAAAGGTAGAAAATCTGATTAGATCTTTATTCATAATGTAAAAGCAACCTTATAGGCCGTCGAATGATTAAAAACAATCGTGTCCTATGTATAGAACCGTCGCAACTGCGCGATGTTCCACGGATTCTCGACGTCTTTTCCTGAAGCTGGATTTTTGAGCCGATAGGCTCCTCCTGGTATCACTTCGGTGATGATGTATGGTCCTTCCCATGGAGATTCTAGCTTCAAGGGTCTTTTTTGCTTCAGCTGCAGTACCATATCCCCAACATTGAAACTTCGACTACGTATTCGTCGGCTCTGGTAGTTTCTCAGCGCTTGCTGGTACACCGTTGTTCTTGCCAAGGCGATATCTCGTGCTTCGTCAAGGAGATCGACAGCATCTTGTAGCGCGATGTTGGAGGAGGACTCTGTGTATGCTGTCACTCGAGGAGCTTCAAATCGGACGTCGGCTGGTAGGACTGCTTCGGCTCCGTGCACCAAGAAGAATGGAGTATATTGAGTCGACCTGTTGGGTGTAGTACGCAAACTCCAGAGTACAGATGGTAACTCTTCGACCCAGGCTCCGGCTGCGCCTTTAAGGCGTTTCTTGAGGCCATCTCCTATTAGACCATTGATCCTTTCCACCTGGCCGTTGGTCTGGGGGTGAGAGACTGATGCGAATTTCAATTTGATTCCTCCATCATCACAAAATTTCCTGAACTCCTCGGAATCAAAGTTGGAGCCGTTGTCCGTGACGATCTTTGTGGGGCATACCGAATCGACAAGTTATTCCCTTGAAGAATTGAACCACTGTTTTAGCTTTTGGTTTCGCACAGTGCTCGCCTCGATCCACTTAGTGAATTTGTCGACTGCAACCAATAAGTACGTGTGTCCTTCGGGTGACGATCTTGGCAGCGGTCCAACTTGATCGAGTCCCTATTGAGCGAAAGGCCATGCCAAGGGTATTGTCATTAGGTCCGTTGCAGGAGCGTGTGGTTTTGGTGAAAAACGTTGGCAGGGATCGCACTTCATGACTAGATCCCTAGCATCCGACGCTACCGTTGGCCGGTAAAATCCTGCCCTAAAGGCTTTTGCCACAAGGGCCCTGCTCCTCGCATGATGCCCGCGGGTTCCTTCGTGTATCTCGCGCAATGAGTGCTTTTCCATCGTCAATGGCGATGCACCTTTGGAAGATCCCTGAGATGCTACGCTTGTAAAGCTCACCATTTATCACGGTGAAGGCCTTTGAGCGTCTGACGATTCGCCTAGCTTCCATAGAGTCCTATGGCAGCTCTTGCTTTGTCAAATACGCTAAGAGCGGTTTGGTCCATAGTGGCTCGAGGAGGAGGACTTGTTCGGCAGGAGGAGTTGGAGATTCTTCAGCCGAAGGAGTTTGCTGTGAGCTTGCCTCTAATTCATCAGCTGATGATTTTGGAGGTGCCGACGCCTTTTCTTTTATCGATCGTTGAGTGATCACTTCGTAAAACACTCCGTCTGGGATGGGGGAGCATGTGGACCCGATGTTTGCCAAAGTGTCGGCTTCCTCATTACGGGCTCTGCCGATATGTTTGAGCTCGCATCCTTCGAATTTAGCTTCCATATTCTGATATAGCCGCCGGTAGGCGATCATGTTGTCGCTGACTGCGTCGCATAGGTTCATCGACTGCTGCACCACCAAGTTTGAGTCTCCATAGATCTCCAGACGAAGTAGCACCACACGCCTTTGCCATTTTCATTCCGTGCAACAGCGCTTCGTATTCTGCTTCGTTGTTTGTCGGCAGAGAGAAATTCATACGTAGTATATACTTCATCTTATCTCTCTGCGGTGATATCAGCACCACTCCTGCTCCTGCACCTGTACTCCGTTTTGACCAATCGAAGTACATTATCCATGACCCTGACATGTCGGGTACTGCCGGCGTCTGTGATTGGATCCAATCTGCCACGAAATCTGGGAGGATTTGGGATTTTATCGCCGTTCGATTAACGTAAGTTATGTCATGTGGCGCTAGTTCGATAGCCCATTGGGACACTCGACCCGTGGCTTCCGGATTGGTCATTATGCTCTTCAGGGGTGCTTCGCTTACAACTTTAATCGGGTGCTCCGTGAAGTAGTGCCGCAACTTGCGAGCCGACCGCCATACTGCATACGCCAGCTTCTGGTGATGGGGATACCTCTGCCTTGCAGGAGTGAGCACTTCGCTGAGGTAATAAACGGGCCTCTGCACACCATGAACTCTCCCTGCTTCCTCTCGTTCGACGACTAAAATGCTGCTGAAGACTTGTGCTGTTGCGGCTATGTACATGAGCAACGTCTCCTTCTCGCACGGAGTCACGAGCACTGGGGAGGTCAATAAGATTTTCCTCAAGTTGTCGAAGGATTCCTGTGCCTCCTTTGTCCACTCGAATTTTTCCGACTTTTTCATCAACTTGTAGAAGGGCAAATCTTTCTCCCCTAGCTTTGCAATGAACTCTGTGAGCGCCGCTAGCCGGCTCACTAACTGCTGCACTTGGTGCAGATTCTTTGGCGGCTCCATATCAAGAATAGCTTTGATCTTTGAGGGATTGGCTTTGATTCCTCTGGCTGATATGAAGTACCCAAGTACTTGTCCTCACGGCACTCCGAAGAAGCATTTTTTGGGATTCAACTTGATTTTGTATCTGTCCAGATTGTCGAAGGTTTCCCGTAAGTCATCGATGAGTGTGGTTGCGTGCTTCGTTTTCACCACGATGTCGTCGATGTAAACTTCAATATTTCTTCCAATCTGCTCCGCAAGGCAAGCTTGCATGCATCGTTGGTAAGTAGCTCCTGCATTTTTCAACCCGAAGGTCATGACGTTGTAACAGAAAATGCCGTGCGGAGTGATGAACGCGGTTAGCTCCTGGTCTTCCTTCTTCAGTTTGATCTGATTGTACCCGGAGTATGCATCGAGGAAAGAGAGACGGTCGCATCCGGTCGTGGAGTCGACTATTTGGTCTATTCGAGGCAGCGGGAAATGATCTTTCGGGCAGTGTTTGTTAAGGCTGGTGTAATCGATGCACATGCGGAGGGCGGTTGTGTCTTTCTTCGGCACCATGACGGGATTAGCCACCCACTCAGATTCCTTAAGCTCTCGAATAAATCCCGCCTTGCGGAGTCGATTAATTTCTTCGCCGATTGCTCTTCTCTTTGGTTCGGAAAATCGTCGCATTGATTGCTGTACTGGTTTGGCCGTCGGGTCAACATTTAGGGCGTGATCAGCGAGTTCCCTGGGGATACCTGGCATGTCGGATGGTTCCCATGCAAATATCTCCCAGCGCTCACGGAGGAACTCGATGAGCGCGCTTTCCTATGCGACAGTGAGATCAGCTGAGGTATTGACCATCTTCTTCGGGTCAGTAGGGTGCACCTGCAGCTTCTTAGTTTCCTTCACAGCGTCGAACTCATCGGATCTTACGTTTCGATTGTCGGCTGGTGGTTGTGTATGGTCTGTAACGGTATCGATCGCGTTAAGTTCTTCCTTGGCTCCGAACTTCGAGGCAATCTTCTGGAACTCCCTGTCGCAGTTGTCTGATCGAGCGAAGCTGCCGTGAACGGTTATTGGGGTCCCGTTGTTGCCTGGTGTCTTCAGTTTCAAGTATGCATAATGAGGCACGGCCATGAATTTAGCAAACGCAGGCCTGCCGAGGATGGCGTGGTACTGAGATTCCCAGTCGACTACCTCGAACTCGATCTTTTCTTTCCTGAAATTACTGGGCGTGCCGAAGACTACGTCCAATGATGTTTTGCCTAGCGAGTAAGCGGGTCGAGTCGGTATAATGCCGTGGAACCACTGTGTCGATTCTCTTAGCATGTCGATCGTTAAACCCATTGCTCTCATTGTGCTTGGCGAATAGCGAGTTCAAGCTGCTTCCTCCATCCATGAATACTTTGCCCATCTTGTACCCTCCAATCCGTGCTTCAAGGACAAGGGCCGCGTGACCGGGCCTTGGGACAGCTTTCGGGTGATCCGCCCTGCTAAAAGTGATGCTTTGTTCTGACCAGTCGATGAAATCCGGCGTATCAACCATGGCGACTTCCGCATATTTTACTTCTCGGGAGAACTTCTTGATTTCTCTCTTCGAAAAGCTGGTTTTATGGATCATGCTGATTTGTCCACGTAGTGCTGGGAATACTTCGGCTGGTACATATTCATCTTTTTCCATTGGCTCGTATGGTTCTGGTACATACGGTTCTGGCGGATGGTCGTAGGACCTTGCCTTCTCCTCCATCATATGAACTCTTGATATAGTGTCAACACCCGGATTTTTAAGTCCAGATGCCTGTTATGCCATACATCGCAATCCCAGGAATATTGTTGTTGCGAGACATAACAGTTGAATATCATAAGTCATCATTCATTACCTACCATAGTCGTCTTACAAGTAGAGATCACATGATCCAATATTACACAAAGAGTTGATCTATTGATCAACGCACACATAGTTCATAGTTTCATAGCGGAACGTAACGTAGAAGGGACTCGCTAGTCCACAGGCCAACGTCTGACGTCAGAAGATTCCTTAGTTGTCGTGGGCGTCCTGCTGGTCATCCTCTTCATACTGCTGTTCTGCTTCATAGTCTGGCCATTTGAATAGCCAGGGACACAGCCGTGAGTACTTTAAAGTACTCGCAAACTAATACTAGTGTAAGTGCTAACAATTTTAGTAAGGGGTGCTAAGCTCTAGTTTATTTTGCATAAAGCCTAATTTTAGTTCACAAACCTTTTTGTAAACAACTCTTCAGGTGCTAACTAACTCGAGTGGGAACATTAGTGTCATTCCCACAACTCCGTTGTGATTCGAAGTCAAGGTCACCTTTCAAGTTTAAAAGCACAATTCACCCTTCACCATTCATAGTTTTCGAAAAGTTCTGATGACGGAACAGTATGGCCTTTCCAACTGTCCATAACCGAGGATGCGGCTATTCAAATAGGTTTAACTCTGCAGAGGTTGTACACTTGTGCCACAACAATTGCAATAGCTCGTCGGGGAGTAGCGGCCTGATTTATCGTACGCGGTACGCGAACTACCAATCATAACCTTTCATTTACATACCCTAGTATAGGCACCTCTCCCCATGAGCTTGGCCTCCCGGTGAAGACAGACGGTCAGCACGGGAGCGCACGAGGCTTGGGCCGGACATTCACCTCATTTCGCATCATATTATATCGTTTCTATTGTGGTAGAGGCAGCTTTCGGCATAACCCCGATGACGCTTGTTTAGAGGGAACCCATACTAAGACACACAAACTTCCGGTTAAGCCCTACCCGGATTCGGGTATTGTGGGGGTACTTGTAAAATTGGAATGGTATCGCATCCGAACCCAACCATCAGTGTTTTTGTAAAATTCACCACGTCATTCACCAGTCATATTCACCTTCAAAATCTCTCAATAGAATGACTCATCATTCCAAGGTTTTCAAAGTCATTTCAAATCCCAAGTTCCTAAATGGAGTAGTCACTTCCAAATTAGCACTAGCATCTATGTATGAGGGGGGCTAAGTATTTTGCTTTGCGTCTAGGCTAACTTTGATACTCTTGTACTAATCCAATACTAACCAAGTGAATCATGAATCAACAAGTACTTTGATAAAACAAAAGTAAATAAAGCGTGTAAAGTAAAAACTGGGGAATAGGATCATAAGCATAAAGTAAATAGGGTCATGCCGTGCTCATAGTGAGCTTGGCACTTTGCAAGAGTATTATCTTGCAACCAAAATGGTTTGCATCAATCTAGCTTGCATTGTCAAAGCTTGCTAACTTTACTACTCCAGTAAACTTCTTTACTTTGACCAAAATTAAATATAAAAGCAACTCATTGAGAAAACAAGTAAAAACTGGTAATGTATAAACTTGGGATAGGCTTATGTAAAAAAAAAAGGTAAGATTCATGGTGCCTTGCCCCAAAAGGGGCCTTGCACTTTGCAAGAATCTTAGCTTGCATTAGTAGTGGCTTGCAATAATATCAGCTTGCATTGGTAATAGCTTGCCTTGGTTGAAGTGAGGGTCCAAGTTCTCTTCTCCTTCCTCTTTGTAGAAGTCCTCCTCCTCCTGTTGGTCTCCGGGACTAGCGTCTAAAATACGAATACGGGGTACACAATCATCATACCAAACTTACCTACTAAACTAAGCACACACATGATTCACACAACTTAAACTAGCATCACACACTACTATTAAGTGGGTGGAGGTGTTCCTCTTATTTAAGATGGAATAATTTCTCCTCATACTACTTAGGTGTGACTTTTAATTACTTAGAGAAATAATTTCCTCTCATTATCTTATTAAGATTTAATTTCTCTTATGAATAATATATGACCTAGGTTGACCAAAGTCAACCTCGTCATACTCATCACTTGAGAAAATGATTTAAATGAGGTTCCATACCTCATACAATTTAATACTAACATGGTAGTGATTTAATGTCACCAAATAACTCAATATGAGCTTATATAGACCATGGTCACTACCTCAGGTTGAATTACTTGAGACCAAGATTTAAATGAGAGGGAAACCTCCCATATGATTTAACACATAGTTGTAACTAGGTTAACAACTACCATTGAGGTGATTTAACATCCTCAACAATTCATTGGCTATTCTAACATTACTTGTATTTACACCAATTATTCTATTCCCACAATTACTACAATTAGGGTGCATTGGTTGGGTTGCTTGAGGAAAATAATCTCCTCTCCTTACATATGTAAATGATAGTTCCCATCTAGTGTTTGAGAAATACTTTTCTCTCATTGAAATCTTCTTAAGATTTAATTTCCCAAACAACCATACATGAAATCATGTTGACTCAAGTCAACCATTCATTATCATCATTTGAGAAATAGATTTAAATGAGGTAGAGTACCTCATACCATTTAATAACACTACATATGATTTAAATCTCTAAGTAATTCATATAAGTGAGTTTGGCCAGGGGTCCAAACATCACATGAATTCATTTGAGACAAGATTTAAATGAAGTATAAGACTTCGTATGAATTACTTAATAGTTTTGGACAATATCAACTAGTTAAACTAGCCATATTGTACACTACTTAAACTAGGGCATGATCATGCAAAGTGACCACACCACTTTATTGCATAAACAATTAGTGTAAGTCAAAAGTGAGCTCTTGGAGTTGGAATGGTTTATTTGGCTACATTAATTCTACAATTTTTTTTGAGATGGGACCAGTGGCATTTGATAGATAATTTCACTAGCTTTCCAACGGTATAAAATTCATCAAATTTGGATAAGCCAAACAGATTCTATTGAATTTTGAAACCAGGGTCAGTATTCAATTTGGTTTAAACAGAAAATCAAAATTTAAATGATTTGGGCTGCGCGGGAAAGAAGTGGGCCGAAAGATTTAAAATGCCAGGGAGGAAGAGTTGGGCCGGCCCAGCAGTGCTCCAGTGCGCAGCGGGCCAGCTGACAGGGGGACCCACCCGTCAGCGAGTGATGCTTACCGAATCGGTATGGAGGATCGTGGGACGTAGGATCAGAAGCAGATCGTGCGGTCGAGGCGCGTCGTCTCCGTCGAGGGGAGGGGCTTGCTGCCGCGGCGGAGGTAGGGGGTCGGCGGCGAGCTGGGACTCCGGCGAGGGTCAGCGGCGGCGCAGGACGGCGTTGTCGACGATGAGGAGTGCGCTGGTACCCGCGGCGTCGCTCGGGGAGGCGTCAATCGACGGCGGCTTCTGCGTCGGGTTCCGGCGATCGACAGATCAATTGGCGAGCTCCGGTGAAGATTGGAGAGGGGAAATGGGTCGAGGAGATCGAGGAGAAGGAGGCGAGCAGGTTTGGTGTGGAGGTGAAGGCGCGGGGATGGCTCTATTTATAATGGCGAGGTGGCCGTGTGGGGTGCGGCGAGGGTGACAGCATCGCGACGGCTCCGGCGAGGGAATCGGGTCGGCGAGGTAGGCGCTAGCTAGGCGGCGTCCAGGCGGTGCTAGGAAGCGAGAGAAAAAGGTGGGGGACGGTCTGGTTGGCGCGCGCGACGTCGAGCTCTGGCGACACGGGCGCGGGATAATGGCGAGTTGGTCGACGGCGACAGGCGGCGCGAGGACACGGGACCGTGTCTGGCGGACTCAGGGTGCGGCGGCGATGATCGTGGTGCCGAGAGGGGGGCCAGGGCGTGGGGGTAGCGGCGGCACTGCGTGCGTCCAGAACGTGCCCGCGCGTGCACTCGTGCGACACGAGCGGCATGCTGTGGGGTTTTGGGCGCGCGTGGTGCGGCGT
The DNA here is from genome assembly GCF_022539505.1 of Lolium rigidum. Taxonomy (NCBI): domain Eukaryota; kingdom Viridiplantae; phylum Streptophyta; class Magnoliopsida; order Poales; family Poaceae; genus Lolium; species Lolium rigidum. The sequence continues at coordinate 149,325,160 of NC_061509.1, forward strand.
GGTCACCGCGTTCCTGTCGATTTGGCCGGTGCTAGGTAGTGTAGGAGAGAGAGGTGGCGAGCTATGGCGAGGTGGCCAGGGTGGTGAGTGAAGGGGAGAAGAAAGAGAGGAACATGGCCGGCATGGGGGTGACATGGCCATGTCCATGGCCGGCTAGCCTCTCCCCTAGGGTTTCTGTGGGTTGGCTAGGGTGAGAAGGGTCAAGGGAACAAGGTGGAGAGGTTTGGGGCAGGGTAGGGTTGGCTAGGACACTATTTTAAATAGTGTCAAATAGTTCCCTATTTGCATTTCACAAATTTTGTCCAAATTTGGTTTGATTCAAATGGTTGACCAATTTGAAAAGGGTGTGTTTGGGTTGGTTCTAAATGACCAGAGGCAAAGAGAGGTGGTGGTGAAATTTAGAAAAGCAAAATATTGCAAAGTTCACTAAGTGGGAGATTGTTCCACTTAATTAAAAGTTGCAACTTTGCATGAGCATAGCAAATGATCAAAAATGATTTTGGCATGGTGCTCTTTACAAAAAGTGTTCACCTTGATGTTGACTTTGAAATGGTGCCAAGAGTTAGCAAGAGTTAGTTTGAGAAAATTGAATGGCAAGGGCTCAAAGTAGTGATCAGGCTAAAATTGGCAGATTTGACCAATATCACATGTGATCCCCAATTGAGTTTGAATTTGGTTTGAATTGGGTTTCTTGGATTCCAAAAGTTGTAATAAGTGTTTAGTAACATTATACAACTAATGGTGAAGATCAAAATGGTCTAGGGTCAAAATTTATAAAAATGGCATAAGCCATATGTGAGGGTTTCGTGATTTTCTCCTTTTTATTCTTTTATTCCTCTTTGCTTCAATTTAACAAGAGTGATGTTTATTTGGGGTTAGATTGAGTTAGGTGAAAGGTGCAACCCATTTTAAGGCAAAGGAGGTGGCGAGGTCAAGATTGGATAATTTGGCTAAAGGTGTATGTGAGTGAAAAATGGAGTTACCTCACTATTTGATTTCTCTCCATTTGAGTTGACTTTTGTTGACTCTAATGTGACTCTTATTAGTTTAGAAACATTTTCAAACCATTGAAACCATTTCAAATGGTCTTGCTCAAAGATTTGTAAAATTGGCCATAATGCATGAGAGGTGACATGTCCATTTTTCTTATTCTTGTAAGGTGCTCCCCTTGCTTTACTTGAGCAAGGTTGAGGGTCAATTTAGGGTTAGTTTAGGTTCAGAGATGGTTTCACACCATTTGGTTAGGGTAGAAGTGCATAGGACAAGAATTGGTGAAAATGGCTATGTGTCACATATGCCTCTATGCATATGGGGCATTTGATTGTTAATTTGGCTAGGCTTGACCCAATTGATGTTGTTGAGAGTTGAAATGGTATATAGGAGTGATCCAACCATTCAATTTCAATTCTTAGGGTCAAGATCCTTAATTTCACAAATTTGATATTTTGCTCTCATATGGCTCTATGGCATTATTACTTTCTTTTTACAAACTTTTGTTTTCATTTTGGATTGGGTTGGAGAAGTACTAGGTAAGGTTTAAGAAGGTTTTCCAAACCTCTAAATAAAGTAGAAAGACCTAGGGTAAAGTTTTACAACATAGCCATAGGCATATATGCCTCTTTCTTAAATAAGATTTTTCCTTTTTATTTTATTTCTCAAAGATTGAGGACAAGAGGGATGTGGTTTAGGGTTTAATAAGTTTTGCAATGGTTTACCACCATTTAGCAAAATAAGAAAAGGTAGGGTTCAATATTTACATATTAAGGCTATAGGCCCACATATGGCTTTTTCCTGTATTTTAGGTTTCTCAAAAAGGATCCAAATGACATTTGAAAAGGCTAGGGTTTAGGGTTTTTCTTATTTGATTTCTTTCTCTTTTAATTTTCATTTGGTTTGTGATCTTCACTTGATCACTTCAGGGTTTTTAGGGTTTATCACATAAGCATAATAACACTCATCATGGCAAAACACAAATAATAGGTAGGAGCACTAAGCATAGCACTCTATTTAAGAAAAGTTTTTGTTGGTTCTCATTTTTGGAAAAAGGAAATTCATTTTCTCTTTATTTTGAAATTTGAGGTGTTACATATAGCTTCGGCTCTAAGATCATCACAGAACTGTCGAATCTCTAGGAAGTGTCGGCAGTTCCTCAACAAATGACTGGACTTCTCCCGGCCATCTTTTGGATCGAAGTATGAGTGGAGGTAACATGGCGCCTCGAGTTGCTCTGTAGCCGAAAGATACAGAGAACGGGTGCGGCCCCTGATTGCCGATGTGTCGTGGCATACTTGCTCGAACTGTCCAGGGTGAACTGCTGTTCTGCCTTCTTCCTCACGGTGTGAACTTCTTCGTCTCTTTCTTTGTCCAGCCGTGGTGTGGATATTCCCTCGGTTGCTCTCTTGTATGCTTATGGGCGAAATTTTTAGGGTTGTCGCTGAAGGGACACCCTCCGGAGGTACGGCCTTTGAGTCGGACGCACCGGCCCTAGGGAGGCGAAGGAAACCTCCGGAATCGATGACGAAGTGGACGCCACCGAAAACAGCCTCTGCGTCATGAGACGATGCCATAGAGTTTGGGTGAAGTACTTCGCGGCGCGGCACGAACTCGAAGGACCCGCAGCGGATCGGATCCCTTGACTCTGCCGGCGTCGGTGATTCGAGTAAGAACGCCGCGGACGTGACTGGTACTGCCGATGACTTGCCTTGTGCCGACAGGTTCCCCACAGACGGCGCCAATTGTCGAGGGTACTCCTCGCCAATGTCCTCGATAGGGGCTTAGGGTTGATGGAATCCTGCAAGCTGACACGAGACATCGGTTTACAGACAAGCGGGGAGAGCGATTTACCCAGGTTCGGGGCCCTCGATGAGGTAAAACCCTTACGTCCTGCCTGTCTGTTCTTGATTATGATGATAATGGGTTACAATGGGGTGCCGAATAGTTCGGCTGAGATCTCGTCGAGATGGCTATTACTAAGGTGACCTAGCTCTGAGCTTTTGTTGGCTAAGATTGCTAATATTGATCGTGTCCCTCGGCAGCCCCTCTCCTGGCCTTTATATAGGAGGCCAGGTCTCAAGAGGTCTCACCGAGTACGACTATGTTTACAGTAGATTTAGATCCAATCTTTCCTTGTTCGATCTCTTCCTTGTCTTGCCCGTCAAGGAACCTTCTGGTGCACCGCCCTAGTGGCCCATCTTGCCTTCAGGTGTCTTCATGGGCCTCCAATTAGTCAGTACAGGATAGGGTAATGTCGGTTACCCGAAGGGTAGTGCCCACGTCACACATTGAAGGTAATCACCACATCATGGTGTAGACCTCGCAGTTGTGAACGAAATAAATTCGTTTCCATCATGCATCCATAAGTTGTGTGCAAAATTGAAGGGGTCATTATGTCTGAATGACACAATATAGACCTCAAGGTAACGGTGCATAATCTACAGTTAAGTAGTAGATGTCACTTATCAATTACCTTCTAATACACAAGTATAAACTTGAGATAGTTATGCAAGTGTCATACACCTTGCTACCTGGTGTTTTCCAAATTTGCAAGCAAACTCCATATTCTATTCGAATAATGGATTCAACATATTGATTTGTAATGTTATTACTCACGTAATACATACATCATTTTACCTCACGTAAAATGATGCATAATCAATTATTATGCAATTCAGCAGGACACAATGATTTATCATGTTTATAACAATAACCTAATGGTTAAACCGCTGAAAATAGCAATGGCGAGTCCAACAAGACTTGATTGCAATCTCCGTAAGTCTGCAGATGAAAAATCTGGGTGAACCAGGAATTCCATAAAGATCACAGGATTACCAAGAATCCGGAGGCTGATTTGCAAAATCGCCAAAGAGAGAAGTTTTATTTTTTCTCCCCCGCCGGTTCCATCCCCCGAGGTGATGTGTAACCGCTGCCGGCGGCCGGGATAGGTTCACCGCGCCGCCAGCCTTTAGGTGGACCGCCGCGCTACGTGGAGGTTGTGCTCGACCGCTGCTGCTTTCCTCTGGGCGTCGCCGCGCTGGACGACCACCCGCTTTTGCGTCGAGGCGCAATGTCTCGCGGCCTGCCTCCTTGAGAGGAAGCCATGCCTGGCCGGAGGAAGCCGCAAAGGCGGTCGGCGCATGGAGCCTGTCCGCCTAGAGTCCATAGCCTCGCGGCAGGCGGGATTCAATCTCGCCGCTACGTGCGCGAGGCGTTGTCTCCGCTGGAAGCAGATGCATCGTGGCCGAGGGCTGCCGCGCTTTGCTTCTGGCTGGACGAGCGTCCAGGAGCAACGACGCGTCGCAAGGGTGCGACCAGGATAGCGTCCGCGGCCGTCGCTGCAGGCTGAGGCACAACGTCCATCACGCCTTGGCTTGGAAGAGCCACTACTGTCGGCCTCTTTGAAGGAGGCCACGCCGCGTGTTTGCCCCGGTCGCTGCCAGCTGATTGCATCGGGAAGAGCAACGCCGATGTCGCCGAGCGCCGGAGTGACGTAGTGGTCGTGTTCATCGTGCACTGACCGTGGAGCGCCGAGCGCGCGCTTTGCCGTCGTTGCTTCGGGCCTCCGCGCCAGGATCCTCATGGATCGTGTTCTATGCGAACGGGCACCACTTCTCTTCCCTTCCGTTTAGAATACACATGCAAAAAAGTGCAAGGGATTAGTTCAACGGTTGCAATGGAAACAGATCGTAATTTGCTCAATCGATACACAATCATAGAATGGGTTAATGCAATTGCATGCAACAATTGTTATCTAATCGATCTATGAAGATCAATTTTCCTTCTGATGCGTGTCCTTGCAACACGCATTCTCTTTCTTCTCGGATGGTCAATTTCTCGGACGGAAAGCAACGCCCTTGTCCATGACTTCGCGTCGCCGGACGTGGGTAATATACTTTCAGTAGATTGCTCTTGGTAGAATCTACGTGCTGATAACGTGTTGAAAGTAGTATCGAGAAACAAATGAGAGAGACAACAAAATGATTCAACTGTTCTGTTCCATTGACGATTCATAACTTATATACAAGGAAAGAGACGCGAATATAGGTCACGCTCGTTCGAAGAGGTGTGAGGAAGGGTTGTGTCTGTTGACAAACCAATCAACATAGAGAATTACATGAGGGAGGATTACCCCTTTAATTAACCTATTAATTAAATCCTACCAAAAAGAACTGTAGAACTGTCACCGTCGCACGCTTCTCTCTTAGAAACAAAAAGAAGAAGAAGGTTACTGAACGATGCTGTCACATCGCGTGAAACGTCTCCACCACCTGCTCACATGGTTCATCGAAATGGTTCGGTGTACACTCCGGACTGTTGTTACAGTTATGGTCGGTCCCTAGCCCTAGCGCTCGCACAGTTCCAACCGCCGGCGGTAGCCCACGCCGATGAGTCCTGAAATCACGCAGCGGCGCGAGTAAATTAACTTGGCGATGCGGCGCCGTGCACGGGTTCCCATGCCATGCGCGGCCGACACTGGCGCTCCGAGACGACAAGTGTGACCCGGATAACCCGAAGAAATCACTCCCGCCATGTGATGCCCGATCCATCAGAATTTTTTTTTTGAACAAATCCATCAGAAATCTCGGGATTTCCATCCGAACTGCTATGTCTGTCAGCTTTTGAAGATTAGCGGCCGCAAATCCCCCCGACATGCTGCCGCCTGCTAAAGACACGTTTGCCGGGAACGCTACTTGCGCCTTTTTTTTTTCCCTTTCTTAGCTCAACCTACATGGACGTAGAAGACATTGTAAGCCGCCGGCGTGTAAATTTTCACATGAAATATGTTCTACTGTCTCTATTCATAAAAAGATATCGCTGAAAAGAAATTGTAAGTTTGTATAAATTTAAATGCATCTAGATACTCTTTATTTTAAAGATATATTTAAATTTATATAAATCTACATCTTTTATGAATGTAGGGAGTATTTATGATCAGCAAAAATAGACTAGAAAAGCTAGATTTGTAAGCACCATTACACTGATATCCCGATTTCTCCATTTTATGATATTTTGTTATTTTCTACTGAGTTTTCTTTTGCTAAAATTACGTTGATATCAATAATCATCAATATCGGGAAAAACAATCCAAAAAATTATAAACATTACAAATAGGTACTTGGATCACCTAGTGATGATTACAAACATTAGCGCGAGCCGAAAACGCGTCGCCATTTTCGCGCCGCCGTTGCCAGAACCGGGCAAACCTTGTCGTAGTAGTGCTTTACCAGCAAACAAATTATGCTAAGAGCTCAAAGGACCAACATAACAAAGCATCAACTATCAACAATGTTTACAACCACAGATCATGAGAAACTGGTCCGAAACCATTCCAACGAACACGAAAATCGACTGGGTCCAAAGTGACCCGTCGGACGCACTGCTCCACGCTTCTTCCACGACGCACCACCAAAACGTGAGAAAGAAAAGCCTTATTCTGACCTATTAATTTTCCTTTTTAACCGAGTAAATACTGAAGACTGGATGGGAGGCCGGTAGATGGATAGGGAGAATAGATGCGGCCAATTAACATGTTAAGGTTTTACGTGACCACCATGTGCGAGCTGCCTTCCCTTCGGAGCCAGAATCTATCCACGTGAGAGTGAGACCGGGAGTGGGGACGACGGGCCGAGAACGGACGACTGACCGTTGCCGCTGCTCGACCGGTTGGTGGCCGCCGGCCATAATAAGCTCTTTTCCTGGCCTCGCTCAACACGTACGATGAGGTCTAGGTTTCTGTGCCACCGTAATTCTAGAAGAATGGGCAGTAGTCGTGAACGTCGCACATGGAGGAATCGCTATCAGTGTTACTGGGTATCGTCCTTTCACATCACTCGATCGTCCTTCAGGATGAGAGCTTTTCTGCCTTCCATTTTGCCGCTTGTTTACACTGTGAAAACTGAACGGGGCAAGAAGCAAGATAGCTGCGTAGAGCTAGCTCGCATATTGTTGCCGGCATTTCTTTTTTGAAGAAACAAATCTATTTAGAGCATCTCCAGTCGCGTCCCCCAAACCGTCCCCCAAAAGGATTTGGGGCGCGCCGGACAGAAAATGCGTTCCAGCCGCGTCCCCCAAAGCTCTTTTTTGTCCGGCGCGCCCCCATACGGTGTCCGGCACCCCGAGCCCGTCCCCGTCCCACAGGGGACGCTCCGGGGACGCCGGACACAACGAAAGCGAGGCGGGAGTGGCGGGGCCGACCCGTCGGCGGCACAATTAATTTAAACCTAACCGTCGCCTACCTCGCGACGGAAGTTATTGGCGCGCAGCCGACGGTGCAGTTCCCGCAGAGGGCGCAGCGGACGCGTCCCGTCGCGCCTAGCTGCCGCGTGCCGGCGTTAATGAGCGCCACCGCTCCTCCGCCTCCCTCCGGCCTATAAAAGGGGCGCCTCTCATCGTCCCTCTCACACACAAACCCTAGCGCCTCTCTCCCAAACCCTAGCCGCCACCATCTCTCAACAAGACTCGACGCTATGTCTGGTAGAGGCGGAGGCCGACCTCGCGGCCGCGGCCGTGGTCGTGGCTGCGGCATAGCTGAACGCTCGCCGTCGCCTCCCACGCCGTCGTCTTCATCGTCGGAGATGGACGTGGAGCCGGACGTCCTGTTCGAGTTCGTCCACGTCCTCAAGGGTGACCCGCGCGGCATCCAGAGGCTGCCGGACTCCTTCGCCGAGTACGTCGGCGGCGTACGCTCGCGCACGATGCATCTGCGGGAGCATTCGTGCGGCTTCGCCGGTGGATCGTCAAGGCGATCTACGACGCGCGCGGCAAGATGTACCTCAACATCGGGCCGGGAGAAGTTCGCGCGCCACCACAGCCTCGAAGCCGGCTTCATCCTCGTGTTCTCCTACTTCGGCAACAGGGACATGAGCGTCAAGGTCTTCGACGAGAGGCGCTGCCTCCGGGACTACTACGTCGACAGGGACTCCCACGACGACAGCACCGACGAGGAGGACGACTGAATGAGTGTTGTTTCTTCGCAGCGAATACGTGCACGGAGGTCTCTGTCTGTTCTTCCTCGGTAGAACCAACAAGGGCACCGTCATCACCTGGATTTTCCAGTTTAGGTGACTGGGTGTGCCCTCGAGTGTTCTTTCTTAGCAGCGAACACAGGAAACCTTCGATGCACGGCCTAGTTAGGTTTAGTTTCTTTGCAAAATTTTGTATTTGTGTCAACGATGGTTCAAACTATGTATTAGTTTGTGGAAAACCACGTTCCCAATTATGTTTTCGTGTAAACCACGTTCCAAATTATGTATTAGTTTGTGGAAATTGAAATAAAAAAAGCCAAAAAAATTATTTTAAATGTTTGGGGGCGGCGTTTGGGGGACGCGGCTGGGGAGCGACGTCCCCCAAACGCGGCACGAACGAAACACGTCCCCCAAACGCTCGATCCGGCGCGGTTTGGGGGACGCGGCTGGAGATGCTCTTACTCCTAATAATTTGAATCGAAGGGAGTATTCCTTTGTCCCGGTTCATAGGGTTTGCATGTATCCTTAAATTATCAATCTGATAAACATAATATCGATTATATAACAATAAAATTATATCATTAGAGAATATAACATTTAAACTTTTTAATGATATATATTTGTCATATATAACTTGTATTATGATGGTTAAATTTGCGACCAAGGGTTACGCGCAGTTCCTACGAACCGGGGACGGAAGGACTACAGAACTTTAGAAAAATAATAAAAATTAGGGTGTGACTAATTCTCAGTCGGCTGAGAATTAACTCCGTGCTCAGTCGATGATGTCATCAAATCTCACTTACAACTCACGTTGCATCTCATAACTAGCATGAATCACGATGCAAGTTAAATGGTGTAGGACTTGACTGAGCACGAAGGGCCGCCGCCGCGTGAGAGACTCCTTGGCCGCCGTTCCCGACGCATCACGAGGGAAGGCCCCCGCCGCCGCCACGCCCCGAGATCTTTGCCCCGGCGGCGGCGGCGAGAGGGTTGGGAGGCTGGTGCGGGAGGCTAGGGTTGGGGGGCTAAGGTTGGGAGGCTGGGTTGGGGGGCTAGGGTTCGAAATGCTTTTTTTTTTATATATATATACAGCAACACGAATGAACTCCCAAGGTCTTAATACTCGTGTAGAAATGCGTATGGGTCTTGGTACTATCTAAATCGAAACCATTGGACGTATCCTCGTCCCATATGGTTGCACTTGATAGTATTGATTTGTCAGACCCACGTGACGAAACATATAATTTAATCACTATATACCTATGTCATAAAGTCGAGAATAGTACAACTGAAGCTCTTGCGTGTAGACTTGTAGAGCGGTGCTCGTACAACCGACGATGTTTCAATAATATTAGCACCTTCGGAAAATAGTTCTTGTGTGTCTATAATTGAGTAGTGCAATCAGTCTCTGTAGCTTTCAACCCTCTGCACCCTCGTGTGCTTCTTTTGGAGAACTGCATGTGTCGTCGTCAGGCAGAAAACCAAGCATAACAGGAGAGCAAAAGTACTGATACCAAAGAAACTAGTACTTCTCATTGTCCAGGGGAATAATATGGTGCCCCCAAGCATAGGTAACATTCACGTTCCATGAAGAATAAGGAACAGAGTGTTAATAATTCCGTAACGACGACCATGCAAATCTTCATGAGGAACATCATTGCCTCCAAGATTGTCAGATTTTTCGAAAGAGCTCTGAACATGTTGGCTAGCCTCTACAAAACGTAGCGTGGATGCCCACACGTCGGAGTGATTCGGGCGCAATATGTATGTAATACATACTTCAGAGCCTAGAGTGTGACCTCTGCTTGGCGAAGTAAATGTGCTGGACTTTTTTTTCGATAAAGGATGCTTTATTACTTCAAGAAGCAATTACATCCAGCCTCTGCATAACCAGGATGCACACAGCCGTTTGTTGTCTCAAGTTACCAAAGTTACATAAAACAAAAATAGGCGAAATACATATCAGAACGATGAATCATATAACGCCTAAAAGCTAGGTGGAGCTACTATCCGTAGACTATGCTGCCACCCATGTAGGGAAAAGGTATCCCTCGCCGTATCCTCCAACCGTGTACAGACCTCCGTAAACAGGTCTCGGTTCTCCACACGCTGAAGAGGTAACCACGAACGGAGAATACCTGTGCATCTGTAAATAACCTGCAACAAAGAGCAATTTTTGTCATTAAAGATCTTGTCATTTCTACATAGTCAGAGCGCCCAGATAACTGCTAGCGCCCCCATCCTAAGAAGCATTTTAAACCTTGAGCTGATACCATGAAGCCAATTGCCAAAGACATTGGCGACACTAGTCGGAAGATACAAGGTAGACGCTACTTGGATGACTGACCATATAGATCTCATAACCGGCACTGGAAGAATAAATGATTGATGGCTTCATCATGATGAAAAAAGACACATCGTGTACTTCCGTGCCAATTCCGCTTAACAAGATTGTCTTTGGTGAGAATAACCCCTCGACGAAGATACCATCCAAAAATTTTAATTTTTAATGGTATCTTCATCTTCCAAATTTTCTTATTATTATCAACTGGTAAAATAGAAAGTAGCATCGCATTGTAAAAAGATTTTACAGAAAAAGAACCATCTACGTGGAGGTTCCATCGAAATTCATCCGGCTCGGCGATAACCGAATATCTCCAAGCCGCTGAATTAGGTTGTTCCATGCCACGAGCCTTTGTCCTAGTAAAACCCGTCCGAACGTCACATTCGGGGGTGAGGTAGCCATTACGGTTGCAATGGTATCCCCTTGGCGACGCGCAATTCTATACAAAGCGGGATACTGTTCACATAGGGGTGCATTGTCAAGCCAAGCATCTTCCCAGAACCGTATCTGTGCTCCATTCTTAATGGAGAAAGTCCCATGTCGAAAAAAGACATTTTTTGTCGTCATAAGACCAGCCCAGAAGTGTGAATCTCCAGGTTTCCAAACCACCTGAGATAATGTCTTCGAGCCGATGTACTTTCTCCGAAGTATAGTTTGCCAAATCCCATCCTCAGTAAGTAGCTTAAAAGGTCATTTACCCAGAAGAGCTGAATTCTTAACCTCCAGGTCATGAACTCCAAGCCCTCCTTGATCTTTGGGACTACAAACTATACTCCATTTAACCAGTCGATATTTCTTTTTCTCGTTGTCCCCTTGCCAAAAGAATCTGGATCGATAATAATCGAGTTTATGCAGAATTCCTTTTGGTAGGATGAAGAATGATAGCATATACGGTACCATATTAGTTAGTACTGAATTAATGAGTACCAATCTTCCACCCGGGGACAACAATTTACCTTTCCAACTACCGAGGCGTTTTTGTAATCTTTCTTCCACTAATTTCCATTCCGCAATTGTCGAGTCTCCGATAGTGAATCGGAATACCCAAATAGCGAATCGGAAATTGACCTTGCCCACAACCAAATAACTACGTATACGAGCTACATCGTCTTGGGCATCACCGAAGCGGAACAATTCACTTTTATGGAAGTTAATTTTCAATCCGATAATTGCTCAAAAGCTGCTAAAATTAATTTCAGATTTCGAGCTTTTTCAAGATCATGATCCATAAAAAGAATTGTGTCATCAGCGTATTGAAGGATAGATAAGCCACCATCAACCGGATGTGGAATCACACCTTCAATCTGACCATCAGACTTGGCTCTCTCTATGAGTACCGCCAACATATCCGCTACGATGTTAAATAACATCGGAGATAGCGGATCTCCTTGGCGTAACCCTTTTCATGTTTGGAAGTAGTGTCCGGTGTCATCATTAACCCGGATTGCAACACTACCTCCATACACGAAGTCATGAATTAGAGCTCGCCACTCAGGCGAAAAGCCTTTCATCCTGAGTGTCTGTTGAAGGAAAGACCATTTAACTTTATCATACGCCTTCTCAAAATCAAGCTTTAAAATAACCCCATTTAATTTCTTAGAATACATCTCATGTACCGTCTCATGCAAAACCGCCACTCCATCAAGGATATTACGTCCTTGCATAAAGGCTGTCTGCGATGGTAAAACAACATGATCCGCAACCGTATTAAGTCTAATGGTGGCCACTTTCGTGAAAATCTTGAAACTTACATTTAATAGGCAAATGGGTCTATATTGTTGGATCCTATCTGCCTCATTAATTTTCGGTAACAAGATAACTTCACCAAAATTTAGACGAAATAATTCTAGTTGTCCAATATGTAAATCACTGAACAAATCTAGAAGGTCCGATTTAATAGTATCCCAGAAGGTTTGATAAAACTCTGCTGGAAACCCATCTGGATCCGGTGCTTTGTTGCATTCCATTTGGAAAACTGCCTTCTTAACCTCTTCCTCAGTATAAGGTGCGGTTAGCAAGCCGTTTTCTTCCAAAGAAACTTGGGGTATATCATCCGTTAAGTCCTCGTTAAGAGAGAAAGTACTTTCCTCCGAAGGACTAAACAGACCCTTATAATAATTAGTAATGTAAGACTTGAGTTGCTCATGGCCTTCAATCAACCCTTCATCTTGAATAAGAGAGTGAATACGTTTTTTCCGGTGTCTCCCATTAGCTAAGCCATGGAAATACCGCGTATTCGAGTCTCCTTCCAAGATGAATTGAGCTTTGGATCGTTGATACCATTTGAGCTTCTCTTCGCGAAGAAGACCCGCCATCTGTTCATTGGATTGATTTTTAAGCTCAATCTCATGTGTAGACAGGGGTCTAGTCTCCGCAACAGCCTCAAGCTCATCGATCACATTTGATAAGCGAGACTTTTCTTTTTTAAGAATACCAGCCGTATGGGCAGCTCAACCAGAGAGATGTTTGCGCATAGAACGTATTTTATTATTCCATCTCAAAATGGGCGTACTCCCCCCGACCGGTCTATCCCAAACCCTTTTAACCATATCATGAAATCCCTCTCGATATAACCAGCCAAGTTCAAATTTGAACGGCCGTTTACAAACGGGTGTGGGATTCCCGGTGGTTAAAAGGATGGGAGCGTGGTCAGACAGTTTTTCAATACGTTCTAGTGCGCGGACTGACACCAGAGGGTATTTATTTTCCCATTCGGTATCCATCAACACGCGATCTAGTTTCTCGTATGTGGGCTCCGGCAAGCTGTTCGCCCAAGTAAATTGTCGACCAGTCATAAACACCTCTCTTAAATCAAGGCTATCGATGACAGCGTTGAACAAGAAAGGCCAATGACCATCAAAGCGGCCTTTACTTTTCTCATGAGGAAACCTCAACAAATTAAAATCACCTCCGATTAAAATCAGGTAAGGATTATCCTTTGTAAGGTTTACCAACTCACGTAAAAAGTCAGCCTTAAACTCTTCCTGGGCGGCACCATACACAGCAACCAGACTCCACACGAAACCGTCTGCTTTATTCTGAATGTCGAGCTTAATATGATACTCTCCATCAGAACTAGCCAAGACGGTCATGGTGTCTATGCGGACGCCAAGTAAAATGCCTCCTGACCTACCTCGTGGCGGGCGAGAGAACCACTGAAAGTTAATCCCGCCCGACAAACGGTCGAGAAAACTTTGAGAGAAATTTCGCCTACCCGTCTCCGATATAGCAAGAAAATCTAAATCATAATCTCTACAACCATCAACAATGTGGGAATGCTTAGCCAAGTCGCGAAGACCTCTGCTATTCCGGAACATGCCATTCATCGAGAAACTTTTTTAGATTTAAAGTTCTTGCCATACCTACGAGATTTCTTTCCAGCCGATGATCGAGAACCACGTTCGGACGCTTGTAAATCAGAACTAAGCTCCGCGTGTTCTAGATCAACTTCTGAAATGTTGCCAATTATAGCCGAGAGAATTTGACCATCTAGGATGTCATCATCTTCATCATCGTCTATAATTGCCGTTTCAGGCCCAGTGGAGCCATTCGGGGCAACCGTTAAACGGTCAAGCTCCGTTTGTCTCAACACATTAGCCGAAACAGAAATCTCGTAAGACCGACTACCCAAGGGAAAGACTATGCACACATAGATAAATAAAAGGGAAAGCAAGACGACCTTGAGCTTTTCATCTGCTACCACATGCTCCTTGGTAGTCTCCCCGAACCTGCGCTGCAGGTCGATGATCTGCGGGTGGGCGATGGCCTGCGCGCGGAGGTCGATCTCGACCTGCTGCAGGTCCTCGCGCTGGCGCATGATGCTCTGCAGGCGCTGCTGCAGGATGTCGTCGCTGAGCCCACCGCTCCCGTCGATGGTGATCGAGCAGAAGTCCTCGAGCCCTCCCGTCTCCTCCTCGTAGATGGCCCTGACGTCGGACTGCCCCATCTTCGCGCGCTCTCCAGCATCCTCGGCGCCGTTGGAGCGGAGCGGGGCGTCGGGGACGGTGCGCCACTCCTTGCGCGCCGCCGCGGCCTCCATCTCGCCGGGGGCGCGGGTACCGCCGGCTCCCGCCGCGCCGGGACGGGATCTGGCGGCTTTGGGGACATGCGCGTGCGATCGGGAGCTTTTTGGGCGCGGCGTCGCGATCGGGCTTTCGAAATCTGGATCCGCAGTTCGGCGGCGGCGGAGCTCCACGGGGAGGGCGGCGCGCGGCGGGGACGGGGAGGCCGCACGGACACGGCGGAGGGGCTCCACGGGGAGGGCAGCGGCGGAGGGAGCGGGGTGGGCGCCTGGCGGCGTCGGACCTCCGCGGGGAATCTTTGTAGATTTCAGTACACAACAGTACATCTCGATGGTGACACTGCAGATTTCAGTACACAACAGTACATCTCGATGGTAACAATTCATTTTTTCTGAAGGATTGAGTTATCAAAATCACTTAATCACACACAACTTGATACATCGGCATGCAACAATAGTTGCACTTACAAGCTTCTCCTCAACAACAAAGCAGCAATAGTACTATGAACTTCTCCTCCAGAAGAAAACAGAGGAGGAGAAATGAAACACTGAGAAATCGACGACAAGCATCGCTAGGGGAGTGCTTAGAGACCATGGAGGGAAGAGCTAGCACAATCTTACGGCCTACTCCTCCTCTTCTGACACCGCCTCTCGCCGCTTCCGGACGCGTAAATTAATTACCACACTCTGCACTGCTTGCTTAATTACTAGCTAAGCACGGTGCAGTGAAAACAGGACTGACGAAGCTGTAACTTAGGGGAAGTTCACCAGGGAGCGGTACGTGGCTCCGGGCGCCCAGCTTGCCGGGATGACGTTGTTGACGACGAGCTTCCTGCCGGAGTCGGAGGTGAGCCTGAGCGAGAAGGGCCCGCGCAGCGGCTTGCCGGTGTTGGAGTTGAGGCGGTACAGCGCGCCCCAGTTCTGCGCCATGGGCGTCCAGGAGCCGCAGTTGGCCTCCATCAGGTCGACGGCGCTGAGGTCGCCGTCGTCGTCCTCGAACTCGATCAGGACCTCCAGGTAGAAGGGGTTGGACCCCTGGTCCACCCTGAAGGCGATGCTCACGCCAGGGTACTTGCATGGCACCCTACCATTAACGGAAACACAAAGATTCAGTACACTAACTCTGAATTTGTGCTACCTGGACGTAATTCTACAGTGAAGCATGTAGAGGTACCTCTTGTACTGGATCTTGAGGATACCGCCGGCACGGAGCTTGTCGGCCATGCCAGGCTTCGCCATGGCGCCCATGGAGGTGCCGCTCATGTCGAAGTGGGCCGCCTCCACGAGGCAGGCGCCGCCGGGGCAAGAGTCGGTGATGACGACGGTCGCCGGCTGGCCGGAGCACGCCGAGTTGCTCGCGCTATCGCATTTAACCTGCGTACGAGTGCCACATGAATGCATTTAGTTAGGAAGAGCCGACCTCTTTGCGCCATTAATGGAGCTACAACCTACATGAACAGTGTAGGGAGTGACAGTGTAGAGTGCACGCAGACCACACAAACTGTGGCAGTTATGGTGACGTGACGTACCTCATAGCATGCGCCGCAGCCCTTGCCTTCCTTGTACAGCGACGGGCCAGCGGCGGAGATCATCGACGAGAACGGCCGGCTCCCGTCGGCGCTCTGGTGGCCGCACGCGCCACCTGAGTGGTTCACAGACACATTTGACCAATTAATTAATGTAAGCTTTGTCTAAACGACCATCGCAAGTGAAGTAGGCAACTACTAACCGTCACTTCCGTCGCCGTTTGGGGCACCGTAGTACGTCGCGCCGCCGGCTAACCAGCCGCCGGAGCCGTAGGCGGCCGACGGGCTAGTGCCATTGTAGCTGCTGTGGGCCTTGACAGCAGGGTTGTGGCTGACCGCCGACCTCGTCTTCGGCTTGGTGGGCTTGCGGGAGCAGGCAATGGGGCTCACGAGAAGTGAGAGCACCACCAGTGTGCCCAGTAGCGCTAAGGTGCAACATTTCGCCATTGCTGCAATTACCTCTTAGAGCAAGTCCAGCAGAGGCCCTATATCCCCGAATCCCCTCGCTGGCGCTCGCTCGCTCGAGCGATCGTTTTCTGCTGGCGCGACACAATTCCCTTTGTATCACGTAGTATTTTAATTGCGTTCACACGTGTTCATACTAATATTACTACTTTGCAAGTTGCATGCAGCCAAGAGCGTTCACACTGCATGCATGCACATGCACAGAGCATCTCATGGATTTGCATTTAATGACCAACTTTTCAGCACTCTTTCATAAGTTGTTGCATGCATACACATAGCATATCACTCTTTTTCTTCAGCACGAGGCAGACTCTCAATTCTCTTTTTGCAATTCCCTTTTGGTTTTTTTTCCGTACGTAATTCATATTTAATGGGGTCCTTTTGCAATTCCCTTTTTTCGGGCCAGTGGTTTTTAAGGGGGGAAATAACGGGTGGGAAGATCCACTTGCAACTCAAATGAAGTACCACTTGCTACTCAAATTAAGTACTGTTTTAAGTTGTAAGCTAACAAAAGTTGCTAAAAAATTCTAAATGAAAAATACTTTTTAGGGTTGCTAGGTATTTATATTTACCGTTGATAAATAACGGGGCACCGGGTTGATAACTTGTAAACAAAAAAAAAGTCGCTACATATTTTAAATTAAATTAAATTTTTAGGGTTGATATTTATTTATATTTACCATTGATAAATAGCGGGTCACCGAATTGATAGCTTCTAAATTAAAAGAGAGTCGCTAAAATATTCTAAATGAAATACTTTTTAGGGTTATTATTTATTTATATTTATCGTTGATAAATAACGAGGCACCGGGTTGATAGCTTGTAAAAAAAAAAATTCGCTAAAATATTCTAAATGGAATACTTTTTAGGGTTGGTAGTTATTTATAATTACCATTGATAAATAACGGGGAACCGGGTTGATAACTTGTAAACTAAAAAGAGTCGCCAAAATATTCGAAATAAAATTAGATTTTTAGGGTTGGTAGTTATTTATATTTACCGTTGATAAATAACAGGACACCGGGTTGATAGCTTCTAAACTAAAAAAAAATTGCTAAACTGTTTCAAATAAAATTAACTTTGGGGTTGATAATTTTATACATTTACCGTTGATCACTCAAGTACGGAGGGGTTGATTATTCAGATAGAGAGGGTTGATAACTTTTAGCCCGAAAAAAAGTTTCTCGAAACATATCAACATGTGTGCTAGTTTTGAAGATCTCGTCGAGACGGATTTATTCGTGAAAGCGAATCTTAATTTGGAGTTATCGTTTGAAAGTTAAAACGTTTTGAATTTACAAATTTGGAAAAGATTCGCTGACATCAGCATATTCGTCTATTTGTGCATGCATGCAGAACTTTTCCTCAATAGCCTACACCAGGTTGATAATTTTATACATTTAACGTTGATCACTCAAGTACGGAGGGGTTGATTATTCAGATATAGAGGGTTGATAACTTTTAGCCCGAAAAAAAGTTTCTCGAAACATATCAACATGGGTGCTAGTTTTGAAGATCTCGTCGAGACCGACTCATAGGTGAAAGCGAATCTTAATTTAGAGTTGTCGTTTGTGAGATAAAACGTTTTGAATTTGCAAATTTGGGAAATATTCCGCTGACATCGACAGATTCGTCTATTTGTGCATGCATACGGAACTTTCCCTCAATAAAGTTGCACCAGGGTTGATAATTTTATACATTCACCGTTGATCACTTAAATACGGCGGGGTTGATTATTCAAACAGAGAGGGTTGATAACTTTTAGCCAAAAAAAGTTTCTCGAAACATATCAACATGGGTGCTAGTTTTGAAGATCTCGTCGAGACGGATTTATTGGTGAAAGCGAATCTTAATTTGAAGTTGTCGTTTGAAAGTTAAAACGTTTTGAATTTTTAAATTTGAAAAAGATTCCGTTGACATCAGCAGATTCGTCTTTTTGTGCATGCATGCAGAACTTTCTCTCAATAGCCTGCACCAGGTTGATAATTTTATACATTTAAGGTTGATCAGTAAAGTACGGAGGGGTTGATTATTTAAATAGAGAGGGTTGATAACTTTTAGCCAGAAAAAAAAGTTTGTCGAAACATATTAACATGGGTGCTAGTTTTGAAGATCTCGTCGAGACGGATTTATTGGTGAAAACAGATCTTAAATCGGAGTTGTCGTTTGTGAGATAAAACGTTTTGAATTTTCAAATTCGGAAAGATTCTCGCTTACGTCATCAAATTCGTCTGTTTCTACATGCATGCAAAACTTTCCTCAATTGCCTCCACTACAGTCCAAAATTTGCCAAAAATGGAAAAACAAATTGGTTTGGAAACTGATCGCTCATTTTCTCCCTAGCGCTCGTGCGCTAGCTAGGGGTGCCCCTATATCCCTCCCGATAGCAAATATAGGGGAGAAAAACAGAAAAACCGCGTCCAGCAGATCCCCTACCGCCCTCCCGAAACATAGGCGCCCCCGACGCAGACCCTCCCTCTCCCCTACACTTCGGGACAGTGGAGGCGCCCCCGATCCGTCGCCCCGAGCAACCGCTCGCTCTCGGAAGCCTCCTCCCGCCACCACGCTCCTGACCAGGTTCGTCCCCCTGGATAATTTCTTTAGTTTCGCTCGAATTCGAACTCAAAATCGAGTTCTAGAATCCAGACCAAACGGTATCTAGGGAGAGGAAGAAGAGTAGAGGGGAGGGGAGGAGTTGGCGAGGCAGGCGACCTTGCCGCCGTCGGGGCGGAGGCTCCGGTACTCGTCGGCCTGGTGGACGGCGTCCTTGAGCTGCAGCAGCCACCGAACGAGGTCGCGGCCGCCGTTGCCCCTCGCGCCGCGGCTCCGCTCGACGGCGCCCGCCACGGCGTGGAGCTCCGTGAGCGCCCCGTCCAGATGCTTGAGTGCATCGGGGACGCCGCCGTTGAGCGAGTACAGGCGCGGCCTCGTGGTTACTTTCTTGCACATATAGGAGAAGAGTCGGATCGTAATCAAAACTCTATCCAACATCGTTGGTCTCATATTAATGAACATGTCAGCAAGTTTTGTGGAGCTTTGGCGCAGATTGAGAAAAGAAACAAAAGCGGGACGACACAAGTTGACAAGGTACAAATTCTTTTATTGTTTTGACCTCAATTGCTAGGTTAATTGTGCGTTGAGATCATAGATTGTGTTAATTTGTTGTGTAGATGAAAAACGCACTAATTAAGTACCGTGAAGATGAGGGAAACAAAGCTTTCGGTTTAATGCATTGCTATGAGAAACTAGAAGATCAGGAGAAGTGGAAAAATAGAGAGGCTAACAAAAAACAGAAAAGGACCTCTAATTCTACTCCTGGTTCATCTACTCCTAGTGCCAACGCAAGCAGGTTTGAGGATGAAGCTACATCTCCCAACAAAGATGTTTCCGTGACAAGACCAATTGGTAAGAAGGCAGCCAAAGCACTACGAGCTAAAGGTTCTAGCTCTACAGGTGATAGTGCTGTCATGGAGACATTGGGCAGTTTGTTTTCGTCAAGGAGGGAGGAGGCGCTCACAAGGGAGGCAAAGAGACAAGAACGGTTTAATATATCCATTGCAAGAGAAAAGGAGATTGAAGAACAAAGGTTGGAAGAAGAAAGGAAAAAACCGAGCAATAAAAGAGCAACACTTGGCACTAGAACAAGAAAAAGTTAGACTGAAAACTGTTGCACAAGACCGTGAAATAATGAGCATGGACATTACTGGTATGGATGAGCAACAACAACAATACTACAAGCTTTTGCGGAGTCAGATCATTGCTCGGAACTCATCTATTTGAGCTTCACAAGTTGCGCTGAATAGTTGGGCGGACTAGTATCTGTTAAGATTAATGTGTTGTATGAACTATTTCTGGTGGTCTTTATGTGTTGTATGAACTATCTCAGATCATTGCTTGGTACTACTCTTTATTTTGTCACAGTTATGAAATATAGTCATTTGAATTCTAGTTGTTACAAAACTAACCGTTTACAAAGTTAGTTACAAATTATTGTTAAAATATATGTAAATGTGATATAGGGGAGATGGTATAGGGGAGCTACTGGAAGTGGACAATATGTAGGGAGGGAATCTATTTAGGGGTGTCCCCTACATGGAGATGTAGGGAGGAAAATTTAGGGGTCCTGCTGGACTTGCTCTTATAGCTAGCTCTGGTACACTGGAGTAGCTCAAGTGATGCTCGGTGAGTTGCAGGAGTGACCACGGGACTGGTATTTATAGTGAACTTCACCCACTGTACGTGTCAAGAGATGTGGGGATTCTGCTGTTGAATTATTGAGGAGAACGTGACTGGCTGGTGGTTTGGTGCTAAAGGAAAAGGCTAAACGAACAGTGCGGACCTTCGGGTCACGGGAAACCTCTATTTTAAAATTATTTTTAATTATTTTTACCCTTTTGGTAGCTCCCGTCTCCAGGGTTACCCTCTTCTTTGTAGCGCCCTTTCTGATGGTGCTACCCAGCCGCTAGCATGGCTGCGTGGGTCCCTCGGCTTAGTTAGGTATTGCCCTGCTAAGTGGCGCTACCCTATGTAGCAGAGCGCCGCACAACTCATCGCTACCCTACCGACTAGGTTAGCCTGCGCCGATCCGCTCTAGCCACCCACCTAGCTCATTTTCTTTCTTCCCCTGTCGGTCTGTTCATCCCCAGTCTGTCCCACCTCACCCCCTCTCAAATCTTTCTCCAAGATCGCTCGGACATGAAGGAATCTTTGGTGGATTTCGTTGTCCATCCCCTCCGGTAAGTGTTCTCCTCCGATCCAATCAATTTGAATCGAAAAATCTCTCACGTTGCTAGTATAGAGTTCACCCCTTATTTCAGAATTTGTGGGGACAATTGCAATAGGTGGAACCCTAGTTCATCCCTTAGTCTTGTTATGTTGCATCCTAGTTTGGATGCATATTATGTGGCTGGGATTTGGTTTAAATCTTTGCATGTGCAGGTGTAAGATTTTTTTTTTCACAATATATTTTGTCTTGAAAAGTGTTGTAGTTGTAGGTATGGTGGTGCCGTCTAATCCGAAGGACAAACCGATGAAGCGGAAGTACACCATAGAGCGTTGGCCTGAAAATTTTCTAGAAGGGATAGAACAAGCTCGTTGTTGGTGCAATGACCTTCGTGACCCGAAGTGATGTGATGATTGGGATGAAAAACATGGAAGGAGGTTTTGGATGTGTCCTAATTATGCATATGACCCGAAGTGATGTGATGATTGGGATGAAAACATGGAAGGAGGTTTTGGATGTGTCCTAATTATGCATATGACAGTGCCAAGACAAAAATTCCCTTCGACTACCCGTCGATATGTGCCTTCACTTGGATGTGTCCTAATTATGCATTTTCCACAATGAATATATTTGTAGTGCATTCCATTAATAATATTAAGTGTGTTTATAGTCTCCCCATCTATTTGTTCATTCGTGGAGTGGAGAGACTTGGAGCAAGATAGCCACCACAAGAGTGAGGTCGCATACAAGGAGCAAAGGAAGTGGAACTATACCTTTGGGATGATTCGTGATGACAACGGAGAAAAAGATGAAGGTTTTGTGTGAGAAACAACGTTTGAAGAAAGAGAAGAAGGACCAACAAGAAAAGAATCTTTGTGAGGCGGAACATGAGAAAGAGAGAGGGCTCTTCGTGGAAGGGAAGAGGCTGAAACAGAAGGGAAAATATCACCGTTGGAATCAGTAGTCATGTATTGAACTTTGATGTCCTAAAATCTGATGTTATAAAATTTAAGGCTATTTCGTGAACTTTCATATGTCGTGCCCTCGGATGTCATAAACCTTAAAGTCATGGAATTTGGTATCATAAACCTTATGTCTACACACGTTCTAACTGTGAAATATTAGTTCCATTTGGGAGAAACATTATTTGCAATTTTGTAACACAGTTCTCTAATAATAACTAAAAGAGTATGGTATGTGATCTCGAGGACATTTTTTTGCTGATGGAGGTGGTCGAACCGCTCCGTGTTGACGAGTAGGCAGCATAAAAGCTAGGGTTCGCCAGCACTTGCCTACTTGTACCTTAGGTAATGCTTGTTCACATATTTGTTTACTTCAAAATGCAGCCCTTCAAACATTATGTACTTGATCATTGTGTGTACCCTAGCTATGTGTACACTAGTAGGAAAACCCTTATAGATGGGATTCTATTTCTGTGATGCACCAGCTATTCGTGCGCCACGGAAACAATTTATGTGGCGCACCAGATTAGGTTAGGTGTGCCACAGAAATAGCTTATTTTTGTGGTGCATCTAGCACGCATGCGCCACAGAAATATGGTGGTGCCCACATCCAGCCAGCCCCAATCATTAGTTTCTATTTCTGTAGCGCACAGGACCCCGTGCGCCACAAAATTAGGGCATTCTGTGGCGTACCAACCCCTATGCGCCACAGAAATAAGATATTCTGTGGCGCAACACAAACACATGCACCATAGAATGTGGCCTTTCTGTAGTGCACCTGACTCATGCGCCACAGAAATATGCTTTTTCTTCCCCACGCAACTCCACCCTCCCGTGGATCGTCTTTTTTACCTCTGTAAAATATAAAATAAATAGATAAAAAATTTAAAAAATAAAATCTTTCGATGTGCCCATGTATTATGTCATCTAGTACCACTGAAAATTAACAAACATGAATTTGAGTTTTTTTTGCAAAATTGCGTTGCAAAATCAGCAAACTGAATTTTTGGTTGCATACGAACTCAAAAAAAAACGCAGAATATATCAAAATAACCGGGAGAAAACTCTACATCCAAATCCGAAAAGAGCAAAAAGTTACGGAAAAGTCAAGATTTTTTTGCTACAAAATAGAAAATTCTAAAAAAAAAAATCTGTGGCGCATGGAGCTGCCCATGCGACACAGAATGTTACTTGAAAATTTGAATTTTTTAGCGCCCAATTTTCCACTTCTCCACTTCTCCTCCTCTCCTCCACGTCTCCTCCCTCCTCTCCTCCACCCGGTGACCTCCTCCTCCGGCGACCTACTCCAGCGACCACCACCTCCTCCTCCTCCACCACCACCACCTTCTCCTCCTCCGGCGACCACCTCCTCCTCCTCCACCACCACCACCTCCTCCACCACCACCACCTCCTCCTCCACCACCACCACCATCTCCTCCTCCGTTGACCACCACCACCTCCTCCTCCACCACCACCTCCTCTTTCACCACCACCTCTTCCACCACCACCACCACCTCCTCCTCCCACTCCACAACCACCACCACCTCCTCCTACTCCACAACCACCACCTCCTCCTCCGGCCGGCCTCCTCCACCCACCCACCCACCCACGTACCCAACCACCCACCTCCGGCAACCTACCGGCGAAATTCAAAAAAAAATCGGTGGCCCCAGATCTAGATCTAGATCTGGCCACCATTTTTTCGAAATTCAAAAAAAACTTCTGTGGCGCACCACCGCCGGTGCGCCTTAGAAATAAGACTTTCTATGGCACATGGGAAGGTGCTCCACATAATTCTTATTTTTGTGGCGAGAATTCTGTGGCGCACAGCCCATGCGCCACAGAATGTCCTTTTCGGTGCGCCACAGATGAGGCTTTTCCTACTAGTGGTAGCTTGACGATTATTGTCGCATGATGGAACGCAAGAGATGTTTTGTTGTTTCGATCTGGATGTGGGGGCACTTCCCAGTCGGGTAGCCACCCAATGTTAGTTATCAGCCGTGGAATTATCATGGCAACCCACTCCAACGGGCTACATGCAAGTTTCAGTGGGATGTGGTATCCGAGTTCACTAGCCCCCCCTAGAGGATGTACTCACATTACATAAACGACATCGACACCCTCACCGGAGACCAGGTATTAATTTTCATGCCATCATTTTCCTTTGTGTTGTCTATGTCTTGCTTCGTCTCGAATTCACGACAGAGTAATTATTCGACATGTTTTGCTATGTTGCAGGTTATATGGGAGATATACGGATATGAGGAAAACTTTGGCAGCTTACAAGTTCGAGTTGAACCCAAAGTGCATTTAGGAAAGGTATCTTTGGATGATACTGTGCCCCTCAGTATGCTTGTTTGCGGGCGGAGTTTCATCGGCCACATCGTGTGATGTCCCAATTTGGGTTATATCTGCTTGCCCGCTGGAGTGGGAGGAGATGAAAATTGAACTTCATGAGTGAGTGTCCATGCTTAAACTTTTCCATTGCAATAAATCAAGACGGTGCTAATTTTTCTTATCCTTTATATCAAGGTTGGAAAGAAAAAGATAGAAGAAGCACAAGGATTGGCAGACATTCCATCACTCGTACATCCATCAAGTTCATTGATGGAGTGAAACGGGCTAATGAAAACCAGGGGCTGAACTCATGCATTTCTCCTAAAGTGCATTCAACCACTATATGCAATGGTTTAATCTGAGGACGCGTGTTGAGTTGTGCTCAGATTCTTGGAATGAGCAACTATTGGCGGAGCCGACATATTTCGATGAATTTGAGAAAGCCGACTACAACCGCCTTGCTAGAGACGATAGCCAAATTGAATTTTCTCCAGTGTCATCAACTTTGTGGTACCATTTACTCAATATCATTTCTTTCAACATAAATAGAGCATTTACCTATTTTTTGATAGTGCTTGAGGTCACGCGGCTAGGACGATGAAGGGGAGAAAGATCTCGCATTTCCTCGGGGCTAGAAGGGTGAAAATTCACTAAGAGTGTTTGTTAAGGTATGTCACTAAAGTGTGCTTACTCTCGGTGCATGTATATCTTGTTTCAACACCCTAATAACCTATTTTTCCGTTCTCACCGTAGCACCTTTCGGTTACGTCGGCTAGGAAACCTAATGGGTTGTCATGTCCCCGAGATTGCTCCAAGTGATAGTGGTGGATTTTTTTCCTCATTGACTCGTGAAGATGGTCATCAAATGGAGAACAAGCAGGTACGATATTTTCTCTACCATACATTCTAAAACTTGTAGCATACACTATATTGTGACTTTAACGTCATTACTTTCAGATCCTTGATGAGATGACATCTGCTGGAGGATAACAAAGTCCACGATTTTGGTTCAAGCCTAGGAAGGGGGCAAGAGAGGATAGATATACACCGTTAGCGTACGAAAAGAAGAAGATGTACGACAAGAAGAAGAAGAATGTTGTTTGGAGAATTCAACACAGGAGAAAGAGAATGATGGCAATGTTAGCTAGGAAGAGGAGTAGTCTGCGAAGATTCAGAGAAGGCTTAGGCTTAGGAGACGGAGGGCGTAGATGTGATTGCGTCATGAAATTGATGCTTATGTCAATGAACAAGTGTTGTATTTGGTTTTTAACTTGTCCATATTTGCTCCCATGAACTACAAATGCTTGCGAACATGTCGTTGTGTGATTTAGTGGCCAAAGATGTGCATTTGCTGCCATATTTTGTTATCTTATTTGCTTCCTTGTTTGTAGTAATCTTGTTTGCTATAAAAGTGCAAAGAAAAAGATAATGCTGAAAATGCAAAGGAAAATGAGAGTAGCACCGCAGCTTAGGACGCTATAGGAATAGCACCAAGTGTGTGGCGCTATCCTCTTTTCTTAGAAATCTCGGTGGGTGCATGCTTATCATGCTATCTATTATTGGAAGGTAGTGCCGAACCCCACGATGTTATAGGGGTAGCTCCCAAGGCCGTGGCGCTACCTCCCCCTTAGCCGTTTTGGGCGTGCACGGCTTACATGCTCTCTGTTATCAAAGGATAGCACCGACCCCCACTTCACTACAGGGGTAGTGTCCCACTGAAAGTGCATAGAGCCCCATGTGTGGTTTTGGTAATTAATGACAATCCCTATGGACTAATGGTTTCATTGAGTTATATGTGTAGGAGTTGTCCATAGGCAATGCTTGAACGATTAGTTGGCGTCAAGGTTGCAATATGAAGAAATGAGGTGCAAGTTCAAGATGAGTCAACTCGAAGAGCTCACTACTTGAAGCTTGCCATCCATATATGTTCATGGATATGTGAGGTTGCACCGAAGAAGAAGCTCATCCATAATGGAGTATGGGGGAGCAATCCGCAAGACCTCATCTTCATCAAGCAAGCACAATCAAGAACGGTGTTTCATCATGTTGCGGTCAAGATCATCAGCATCGAGCACAAATGGAAGGCACAAGGTTAAGGTTTGCTCTTGATAGGGTTTCTTTCTTACCGGTCTCGTGGTTTAGTTGGGAGACCGGTTTATAGGATAATGGTCGTACTATCAAGGGCCTCTCGAGTGAGTAACTCGGCCGTATCGCTCGGAGTGCGGTCAAACCTTTGCATCCTTGCATCATCTTTCTTGGTTGTTATTTGGATCTTTTCCATGTGGTGTTTTAGAGATTGTGATTATTTCCATGGTAAGCTCTAGCTCATCGAAAACGGATTCCACGTATATCACTTGTTGCATTTTCAATATCGGTGTTTTTCCGGTATTGAGAGGACTGACTCTAAAAATCATATAAAATCACCCCCACTAGTTTACATATTTTCAGTACAACCGCCCGCGCTACCGGGCTCACTACCGCCCACCTAGCCTAGCTCTCAGTAACCCCCCTGGCCTCCTAAATTCGTTTTCCGGTACCTAGACCGGTATCAAGCCCGGAGGTACCGGCCTCACCCGCGCGTGGCCAGCTCGTGGCTTGTGCCCCGCTCGCTGGGCCCGGCCCATGTGGGATGTTCAGCCACCAGGTAACCTCCTCGCCCCGCACGACCCGCCTCACCCCAGCGCCCGCTCGCCCGCCCTCGCACGTGCGCCCGCTCGCTCGCTGCGTGGTCGATCCCCGCGCAGGTCCCGCTCGCCTTGCCCGTTTCCTCACTGGCCACAAGCGGCTCGTCCGCTCTAGCACTCCACTGGCCCAAACCTATTTCTTGTAGCCCAACGGGCAGAAAAATCCCCCCTATTTAAGCCTCTTTCTCTCTCTACCTTTTGCCGCTTCTTCTTCCTCCTCTCTCTCAAGCTCACCACCATTGTTGTTGACTTTTTGTGAGCTTGATCTCTCTCTCCCCAACCAATGATTGTTGCATCTATTTGAGAGAAAGGTTGAGGAGATCTAGATCCACACTTTGACCAAACAAAATCATCCCTTTGTGAGTGAATCTTTGGGAACTAGATCTTTGGGAATTTTGTGTTCTCCTCTTTGTTTTTCCTATCTTATTCCCCCAATAGATTTAGTAGCTTTGTTGGAATTTGAGAGTGAATGATTTGGGCATCTTTGTGGTGTTCTAGCCATTGCATTTGGTGCATCAGTTTGACTTCTCTGCGGTGATACGTGGAGGTGAAAGTTCGTGAGATATTCACTTCGGGAGCTTGTTCCCGGAGCTTGTTCCTCTTGGGTCTTTGCACCCTAGACGGCTTAGTGGTCTTTGTGGTCTTTGTGGTGTTCTTGGGGACTCCAATTAAGTTGTGGAGATTCTTCAAGGGCAAGGCCTTTCTGGCGATTTATTGGGAGCCTCCATTTAAGTTGTGGAGATAGCCCCAAGCTTTATGCGGATTCGGTGACCACCCTAAGGTTCCATAGTGGATCGAGGAAATCCCTTTTGGTGGGAATTCTCGAGGAGAATATGGTGGCCCTGGTGCATTTGGAGTGACTTGTCCTCCACACCGCTCCAACGGAGAGTAGCACTCGCAAGAGTGTGAACTTCGGGATACATCATTGTCTCCGCGTCACTTCGGTCATTCCTATACCCGAGCTCTTTACTTATGCACTTTACTTTGTGATAGCCTTCGTGCTTGAAATTATCTATCTTTCTATCACATAGTTGCTTGAATTGCTTAGCATAAGTCGTTGGTGCACATAGGTGAACCCTAGTTATATAGGTTTTGTGCTTCACAAATTAAACACTAGTTTTATTCCGCATTTGTTAAGCCATATTCATAAAAGTTTTATACCGCCTATTCACCCCCTCTAGGAGGCATCTGTGTCCATTCAATTGGTATCAGAGCCCGGTCTCTCACTATAGGCTTTACCGCCTTGAGAGTAAGGATGTCGGCTAGATATTTAGTGCATGATCACACTTTTATATTCGATGGCACAAATTATGATATTTGGAAAATTCGCATGCTTAGTCATTTTCGGGCCACTGACCCTCATATGGAGCGAATTGTAGATATAGGTTTTTCTCCTCCGATGGATTCCCAAAATCTATCTTTAGAGGATGAGAAAAATTTATATCTCAATGCTCAAGCTTCTAATGTGCTTGTTCATGCTTTGAGTAATGTAGATATTCTTGCAATCTTGCATTTACGGAGCGCTCATGATTTATGGACAAAGCTTCAAGAAAAATATGATGTGTCCAACATTATTGAAGATGATTGTATTCCCTCCACTTCCGGCCATAATGAACTTTCATCCACTTCACCATTGTGTTGCAAGACACAAGGAAATGCCAAGGTGAGTGGTGATGACCATTGCAACATTGATGGTGAGCCTATTCTTGATGATCCATCATCTCTATCTCATTGCAATGCTTCATCTTTGGACTTAAGCACATCTAGTAATATAAATGATTTACATGCTGGTGTTGATAGTCCTTGCATATCATTTGTTAATTGCTTATCTAAATGCCATGGTGATATGCTTACTAATTCTTGTCGCCATGATATAAATGCTTCTATTTCCTCTAGTTGTTATGTGTCTAACAATGTAGAGGAAACCGAAGAATCCATTGGCAATAACAAGATCTTGAATGGAGCTTCAAGTATCTCTTGTTCTCCATCATCTCAAGTTTCTCATATATGCCTTATGGCTAAGTATTCTACGTTATCTCATACCTCGGAAGCTAATATTTCTCATAATGATGAGGATGAAGTACATGAAGAAGAAGAAGAGGAATTGATTGCCTCTTTACATGACAAGGGTAAGGTTGTTCATCATGGTCTTCGCAAAAATAAAATTGCTTTGCTCTAAATTTGTTGAAATCTTAATTTGTGCTATTGAGATCCAAAAACTTATTGAGATGCATGAGAACACCATATTAAAAATGGCTGATCTTGAACGCGAGTATGCCGATGAAATAGGTTCTCTTAAGGGTGAACTTGAAGAAGAACAAACCACCAAAGAATCTCTTGAGGAGACCTTTTCTCTAGAATTGTCTAGAATAAAGGAAACCCATGACATAGATCTCGAAGTGGCAAATTATCTAAAGATAAAAAAATGATAAGTTTGTTTTGTTAATGCTAAACTCCTTGAGGATTTTGAGAAACTCAATAATGGCTCTAGGGTCATTAAGAGTGCGCTCACCGAACTCACCGAGTCACATGAGGAACTTAAAGCTTCATATCTAAAAGAGCATTCCAACTTGCCTTCTCCTATTGATATTAATGATGATGCTTATGCTACTAACTCTACATCTTGTGAAGCATCCATTTTGACGGAGAATGTTGAGCTAAGGGCTCAACTTGAATTGCTAACTAGCAAGTATGGGATTTTGGAAGAAAGTCATGGAAAGCTCCCTAGCTCCCATAATGATCTTCTAGCTTCCCATGATAGGCTAAAGTTAGCTCATGAGACTATCATGTCAAAGGTACCATCTTGCGAGCCTCGTGTGGATACTAGCACTACTTCTCAAAATGTTATATTGCCATGTGCTAGTCCTATTAATTCATCCACTCATAGTAGTGCAAAATCTTGTGATGAATTATCTTCCTTGCCTTGTTGCTCTAACGATAAAGTCTCTACTTCCTCTAGTATTTGTGTTGTTACTAACCATGTAGAGGAAATCGAAGAGCTCAAGGCTCAAGTCACTTCCTTGAAGAAAGACTTGAAAAAGGGTCATGAAGGGAAATGCAAAATTGACAAGATGTTGAGTGTTCAACAATCCCCCAATAACAAGAGCGGACTTGGATTTATCTCCAACAACAAGAAGAAGTACAAAAGCTCCAAGAATAAGAAGGGCCAAGTTCAAGTCAAAGATTCGGCTAAGATTACTTGCTTCAAGTGCAAAATTGAAGGGCATCATGTTAGATCTTTCCCATTGAAGAAGAAGCCTCTTAGTGAGAAGAAAGAAGGGAAGCGGCTGATGTCTACGCACACTCCTTTTCCTGTAGACAGTGTTGGGCCTCCAAGAGCAGAGGTTTGTAGAACAGCAGCAAGTTTTCCCTTAAGTGGATCACCCAAGGTTTATCGAACTCAGGGAGGAAGAGGTCAAAGATATCCTTCTCGGGCAACCCTGCAACCACAAAGCAAGAAGTCTCTTGTGTCCCCAACACACCCAATACACTTGTCAGATGTATAGGTGCACTAGTTCGGTGAAGAGATAGTGAAATACAGGTGGTATGAATGTATATGAGCAGTAGTAACGGCACCAGAAAATAGCTTGCTGCTACAACTGGCGTGTGGTTGATGGTGGTAATATTGCAGGTAGTAGAGATGCAGTAGAACAGTAAACAAGCGATGATTGCAGTATTTGGGAACAAGGCCTAGGGATCATACTTTCACTAGTGGACACTCTCAACATTGATCACATAACAGAATAAATAGATAAATGCTATACTCTACACTCTCTTGTTGGATGATTGATACGTCTCCGACGTATCCATAATTTCTGTCGTTCCATGCTTGTTTTATGACAATACTTACATGTTTTGCTTGCACTTTATGATGATTTCATGCGTTTTCCGGAACTAACCTATTAACGAGATGCCACAGTGCCAGTTCCTGTTTTCTGCTGTTTTTGGTTCCAGAAAGGCTGTTCGGACAATATTCTCGGAATTGGACGAAATCAACGCCAAACATCCTATTTTTCCCGGGAGGCTCCAGAACACCGAAGAAGAGTCGGAGAGGGGCCAGAGGGCCACCAGACCATAAGGCGGCGCGGCCTGGCCTGGGCCCGCGCCAGCCTATGGTGAGGAGCCCCCAGGCGCCCCCTTGCACCGCCTCTTCGCCTATAAAACCCCTTTCGACCTAAAAACGCAGTACCAATTGACGAAACTCCAGAAAGACTCCAGGGGCGCCGCCGCCATCGCGAAACTCCAATTCGGGGGACAGAACTCTCGTTCGGCACCCGCCGGACGGGGAAGTGCCCCCGAAGCCATCTCCATCGACGCCACCGCCTCCATCATGCTCCGTGAGTAGTTCCCCCATGGACTACGGGTTCTAGCAGTAGCTAGTTGGTATTCTCTCCTCCATGTACTTCAATACAATGATCTCATGAGCTGCCTTACATGATTGAGATCCATCTGATGTAATCGGTGTTGTGTTTGTTGGGATCCGATGGATGATACATTATGATTAGTCTATCTATAAAGTTTGTGAAGTTATTGTTGCTGCAATCTTGTTATGCTTAATGCTTGTCACTAGGGCCCGAGTGGCATGATCTTAGATTTAAGCTCTATAATTGTTGCTTAGATTGTATCTACAAGTTGTATGCACATGTCACCGTCCGGAACCAAAGGCCCCGAAGTGACAAGAATCGGGACAACCGGAGGGGATGGCGGTGATGTGAGGGACACATGTTTTCACGGAGTGTTAATGCTTTGCTCCGGTGCTCTATTAAAAGGAGTACCTTAATATCCAGTAGATTCCCTTGAGGCCCGGCTGCCACCGGCTGGTAGGACAAAAGATGTTGTGCAAGTTTCTCATTGCGAGCACGTACGACTATAAATGGAAAACATGCCTACATAATTAATAATCTGGATGTTCTGTCTTAATGCTTTGATTCCTATCAATTGCCCAACTGTAATTTGTTCACCCAACACTTGTCACTTATTGGAGAGTTACCACTAGTGTAGATCGCCGGGAACCCCGGTCCATCTCTCATCATTATATACTTGTTCTATATGTCATTGGAAGTAGTATCAACTATTTTCCGGTGCCATTGCTCTCATATTGCTATTACTCGCTGCTGTGTTACTTTTACTACTCGCTCTCATATTACTCGCTACTTTCACATCACCCCCGTTACTAGTGCTTTTCCAGGTGCAGCTGAATTGACAACTCAGTTGTTAAGGCTTATAAGTATTCTTTACCTCCCCTTGTGTCGAATCAATAAATTTGGGTTTTACTTCCCTCGAAGACTGCCACGATCCCCTATACTTGTGGGTTATCAAGACTGTTTTCTGACGCCGTTGCCGGGGAGGCATAGCTCTACTCATAAGTTCACCTGGGGAGTACACTCTACCTCTCTCTCTGTTTTATTTTGTTTTTATTTTATTTTGCTTAGTTTACTTTTGTCTAGTTTATTTGTGCTTAGTTTATTTCTGCCTAGTACTATTTTGCTTAGTTTATTTTTGTCTAGCTTATTTTCGTCTTGTTTTATTTTTCTCATATATCCAAAAATCCATAAAAATTTGAAAAACCGAAAAATTAAAAACTGCTGTTATGGGAGAACCAACAACCTACTTGGAGCTTATAGAATGTTATAATAATTATAGAGAATCAAGAACTGGTAAAATAATGAGTGCTATGATAGAAAAATTGAATACAATGGCTAGAATCTTGCTTAGACGCCATGATATAAACTGTTGCTCTCAACAGGATACTAAACATCTTAAATTTCAATGTGGCTTTAGTGAGGAATTTTTAATTACGAACTATAATCGGAATTGCTATATTCATTATGGGTTCGAAGAGGTAGAACAATTTGTCTTATTTATGGGAGCCTCCGAGATAGAATCCTTCATGGTTGAGAATTATGAAACTTGTGCTATTTGTAAGGACCTTAAAGATTATGTCTCTACTATCCTTAATTCTTGCATAGAATGCTACAAGTAGGAATCCTTATATCCTTGATTATAAAGAGAGACACATTAATGCACAAGAATGCACTCACAATTTGCAGGAACCGGTGGAAGAAGAAATTGATGAACCCGAAAGCTCATTGGATGAAAAAGAGGAGGAAATTGATGAACCCGAAAGCTCATTGGATGAAAAAGAAGAGGAGAGCGACGAACAAAAGGAGGAAGAATGGATTAGCTACCCATGCCAACCTTCTAATGAGAGTAACTCTTTATCTCTTACACTATTTGATTGTCCTCCATGCTTACCGGAAGAGGTTGAATGTTATGTTCCTGTGGATTCTCTTGAATACTACCTATGAGTAAAACTTGTGAAAATAATTATGCTACTGTTATATATGATAATCCATGCTACTTTGATAAATCTTATGATAATGCTTTGTTTGTGCCTGGATGTCGAAATGCATGGTACTAAAGAATTTTGCTTAGCAAATGTTTATGATAAATCTCTAGATGATGGTCCTATGTTACTTGATAATATTAATTGTACTACTAATGAAAATGGGATTGGAGAGTTCTTGACTTATTCTATGAGTCCCATATCTCTTGAGATTGATCAACTACCTTGTTATATTATTAATAAAAGTAAGCTTGAAAGTTTTAATTCCACTATTCTTGAGATTGATAAAAATTATGAGTTTGTGGATCATGAAAAGTATGCTGCATGTGATAGTTATATTGTTGAGTTTATTCATGAAGCTACTAAAAATTATTATGAGAGAGGAAAATACGATTGTAGAAATTTTCATGGTGCTAAAACACCTCTCTATATGCTTAAAATTTTGAAGTTATACTTGTTCTATCTTCCTATGCTTGTTACTTTGCTTTTCATGAACTTGTTTATTTACAAGATTCCTTTGCATAGGAAGCATGTTAGGCTTAAATGTGTTTTGAATTTGCCTCTTGATGCTCTCTTTTGCTTCAAATACTATTTCTTGCGAGTGCATCCTTAAAACTGCTGAGCCCATCTTAATGGCTATAAAGAAAGCAACTTCTTGGGAGATAACCCATGTGTTATTTTGCTACAGTACTTTGTTTTATATTTGTGTCTTGGAAGTTTTTTACTACTGTAGCAACCTCTCCTTATCTTAGTTTTGTGTTTTGTTGTGCCAAGTGAAGCCTCTAATCGAAGGTTGATACTAGATTTGGATTTCTGCGCAGAAACAGATTTCTATCTGTCACGAATCTGGGCTGTTTTCTCTGTAGGTAACTCAGAAAAATATGCCAATTTACGTGCGTGTTCCTCAGATATGTACGCAACTTTCATTAGTTTTCAGTTTTCTGATTTGAGCAACGGAAGTATTTATTTAAAATTCGGCTTTACTGGCTGTTCTGTTTTGGCAGATTCTGTCTCTGTTTTTTGCATTGTCTCTTGTGGACTTTAAGCAAGGCTTTCTAGATGTAGAGGGCTGTAGCTAATGTTTTATTGAGTTCTTGCAATGTGCCACTACAGGACCAAGGTGGATTCAAATTTTTTGAGTACTAACCCCTCTAATGAAGTTTATGAGAAGTTTGGTGTGAAGGAAGTTTTCAAGGGTCAAGAGAGGAGGATGATATATGATCAAGAAGAGTGAAAAGTCTAAGCTTGGGGATGCCCCCGTGGTTCATCCCTGCATATTTCAAGAAGACTCAAGCGTCTAAGCTTGGGGATGCCCAAGGCATCCCCTTCTTCATCAACTTATCAGGTTTCTTCTATTGAAACTATATTTTTATTCGGTCACATCATATGTGTTTTACTTGGAGCGTCTGTGTGCTTTTATTTTTGTTTTTGTTTGAATAAGATCGGATCCTAGCAATCCTTGATTGGGAGAGAGACACGCTCCGCTTTTTCATATGAACACTTGTTCTTCGTTTTACTTCTAATGTTCAATGATAAAAGTTGGAAGCTACAATACTTATGGTTATTTGGTTGGAAAAAGAAAATGCCTCATATGTCTTGGATAATTTGACACTTGGCAATTGTTTTGAGCTCTCAAGTAGATCATGATTAAGTTTTTTCATGTAGTTTAAACCTATTAGTGGAGAACTACCGTAAAGCTTGTTAAAATTGGTTTGCATAATTAATCTCTCTTAAGTTCTAGATATTTTCTGGTAAAAGTGTTTGAGCAACAAGGAAGACAGTGTAGAGTATTATAATGCTTGCAATATGTTTTTATGTAAGTTTTGCTGTACCGGTTCATACTTGTGTTTGCTTCAAACAACCTTGCTAGCCTAAACCTTGTATCGAGAGGGAATACTTCTCATGCATCCAAAATACTTGAGCCAACCACTATGCCATTTGTGTCCACCATACCTACCTACTATGTGGTATTTCCTGCCATTCCAAAGTAAATTGCTTGAGTGCTACCTTTAAACAATTCAAAATGCTTCTCAATTTGTGTTAATGTTTTATAGCTCATGAGGAAGCATGTGGTGTTTATCTTTCAATCTTGTTGGGCAACTTTCACCAATGGACTAGTGGCTTCATCCGCTTATCCAATAATTTTGCAAAAAGAGCTGGCAATGGGATTCCCAGTCCCAAATTAATTAACAAAAATAGACACTCCTCCATGGTATGTGACATAGGCATCCCAAATGGGCCTGCCGAAGATGGTACCCGGGGTTTACTGGAGGCCCAATACCCGAAGAATAAGAAGATTCGGGAGCCCAAGATTTACTAAGGAAAGATAGAGTTGTAATAGGAAGTGTTGTTTGTAATCTGGCGGGACGAGTTAGAAAACGTCCCGGACTCTGTAAACTTGTATAGCACGAATCCCTCGGCTTCACCTCATATATAAGGGGGAGTCGAGGGACAAAAGAATCAATCGAATCATTGTCTGCAAACCCTAGTTTTCATAGTCGTCGAGTACTTTTCGGCTGAAACCTTCGAGATCTACTTGCCCTCTACTTCTAACTAAACCCTAGCCTACAATCCATAGGCATTGACAAGTTAATCCCTTGTCAATTGGCGCCGTCCGTGGGGAGTAGAGGCGTAAGGAGCTGATCTCGATGGCACGCTCAAGATCTTCGACATCGTCAACCGCAAGCAACACAATGGATCGAGGTAAACAGATCGCTACTGGTCTTGTCGATTTTGTTCCTCACCCACCCTCCCGTTTGGATGCATATGCGTATCTGGCGGAGCCCATGGAGATGACGTTCGGAAGGTTCCACTTTCGCGTCGAGAAGGAAGGATCGTATCGTGTCGAAATTCCGATTTCGTCGGGATCATCAGTGGCCGATTCCGATTTTTCAAGCTATGCATCGTCAAACGAGTCAGGAGAAGAAGAAACCTCGGCGACACGCTACGTCAGTATCGTAGCAAGAGAGAAACTCGCCAAGATCTTCAACGACATATCGTTTGAGTCATCTGCGGACTCGTATATAAGCGATGGCTCAAGCGATGTCGACAAGTCATGACTTCATCGACAAATCTCTCACGAGTGGGCAAGGTCTTCATCAATCTCAACGATGATGTCACCAAACCCAACATAGATCCGAGTACAAGGTATCATCGGATTTACGCCATTGAAGGTCAAGAGGAGACATCTGAGGCTTTCGACAGTTTGGGAAATCCATACGTCGATCCCTCCAATCTGCGACAAGGCTTGGGCAACAAATACGTCGGGCCAGAGCCGCGAGATAGAGTTCAACTTTCACAAGCAGCGTGGGACAGAGCTGCGAGAGCTATGAACGGCACAGAACCAATGGCTACCACAGCCACACCAGAAGAATTGCAAGCATATCAATATAGGCTCGCACGAGCTGCCGGGGAATTGGAAAAACGGACAGACTGAGTTGAACAGGAGAAAGGAGGCAGCTTCTGCATCCAGCAGGAGAAGGGCAGATCTAAGTCGACAATCTAGAACTACGGGTGATAGCCATCGGGAGGCGCGGAACAGAGCAAGATCAAGGCTGCAACACATACCTGAGGCAGAAAGAGAACACTTGGTTCAAAACCTCGACATGTCCTTTATGTCGATAGATACAAGAGGAAACATCATCCCTAAGACACCAGAGGCTGGGTATATGGCGACACATGCTTTTATCCTTGCATCTAAACCACCTCCGGGTGACCCAAGGGAAACACTGTACAATATGGCGGTAGCAGGAGTTGGAGCTATGGGGACAGCGTTTATATCAACGCCTCCCGAAGGAGTGGCAAGGCAAAATAGTCCGCGACCCGCAGCAGCAACAGCGGCAGCACCTGAAGGGCCAAGTGGAGCAAGAGACACAGCAGCACAAGCAAGAGTCGACAGAGCGCGGCAAAGCAGAAGGGATCATCGGCAATCCCCAGAACTTAACGACGAAGATATGTGCGGCTTACCATGCTTCACGAGGAGAGTCCGAAAAACGCGAGTCCCCTCAGGATTCAAGTTACCCGATAATTTCAAGAAATTCGACGGCCTTCAAGATCCAGAGGATTGGCTAGTCGACTATCTGGAGACGGTGAAGCTGACAGGAGGAACTAGGGCAACAGCCATGCAAAGCATCCAGGTGCACCTGAGTGGTGCCGCACGATCATGGATAAAGAAACTCGCTCCAGGATCCATCGACAGCCGGGAAAGTTTCGAGGACGTGTTCGTCAAGAACTTCGCATCCACGTGCAAAAAACCCGCATCGTTAGAGGAGTTGAGAGCGTGTCGACAAAAGCCAGATGAGCCAATGAGAAAGTACATCCAGAGGTGGAATATCATCAAAAACTCGGCAGAAAACATATCTGACGAGAGAGCAATAGATGCGTTTGTCGCAGGAGTCAGGCGTGGAGACTTTGTCGAGGATTTGGGAAGGACCAATCCAAGGACAGTATCCGCGTTGATGGAGATAGCAAATAAATGGGCAGATGGAGAAGACGCTGTCCACAACAAACGACACAGGTCGCCAGAGGAGGACCGTGGTCGAAACTATCAACCGAGGCGAAGATTTCCTCGGACGTACCAGAACTACGACGCCCCAGGACAAATTTCGGCAGGTTTTCGGACAAATACAGGAGGCAACAGAGATGATTACCAGAGAAGCGATGAACAGCGAGGTGATAATAGGGATGATTCACGCAACGAGCAAAATAGTGGGCCGAGGTTTCCAAGACCTTTCGTGTCCCCCGAGGAAATGCTAAACGGACCGTGCCGGATGCACTTCTTCCTCGACGAGCAACGGGAAAAGACAGTCGGGGCACTCGCAGTAAAGACCGTCGAAATTTTCGTGCAATGTTCAGATACGCAGAAAATGCTCACGCTCGAGTAGCACAGAGAAACCCTCGGGAGCCTAGGAGCGAGGTTCATCTACCGCCACCTCCCGCGATTACAGAGGACAATCGACACCAGCTAAGAATAGCGGCAGCACCTGCACCACCACCCTATGTTGATCCTAACTCCAACGGAGCAAGTGTTGATGATTCGAAGGGAAGGCCGTCCAATAGAGCTCAAAAAGTAATCTCACGACAGGTGTTTATGGCGGAGAAAATGCCTCCACCAACGAGTTGAGTACCTTAATTGGTCGGGACAAGATATCGGCTTCACAATAGCGGATCATCCGCAGACAAGTTCCTCGACCAGGGCAGTCAGCACTTATTCTGCCAGCAGTTATCGCAGGATTTGATGTCTCTCGAGTGTTCATAGACGGCGGCAGCAGCTTGAACCTCATGTATGCAGATACATTGAGGAAGATGAACATATCCTTAGCAAATTTGAAACCAACAGACACAAGATTCCACGGCATCACACCGGAAGAAACCAAGTTATCCATTGGGAAAAATCAATCTCGATGTTCAATTTGGGACCCGAGAAAATTATAGAATCGAGAAGCTCGAATTTGAAGTCGTGGATTTTCCATCACAATACCACGCTCTGTTGGGACGACCAGCATATGCTAGATTTATGGCAGTACCACACTATACATACCTGTTGTGGAGGTTGCCCGGACCAAGAGGACCAATCACAGTCAAGGGAAGCTTTGCCTTAGCCGATAAGTGCGACAAGGATTTTCACAGAGTTGGCGTAAACTTTTGGGATGCAAGCCGAGTACTTGGCGTCAAAAAGCATGACTCGATTACGACGTACTCGCCGTACGCTGGAAGGGCAAATAAAGAATCAACTTTCAACACGAGAGAAAAATTCTAAGGAGGTGCGGATTCACCCGACAGATCCAAAAAAGACGACATCTATCGCAAACGATATGGATATCGCATAGGAAAGCGCGCTCGTCAAGTTCCTCCGTGAGAACTGGAAAATCTTTGCATGGTGTCCAGCTGACATGCCGGGAGTACCCGGGGAACTTGCCGAGCACCACCTAAATTTGGATCCAACAGACGAAACCAATCGGACAACCTTTGCGGCGTTTTCGGAACCAAACCGCAAAGCCATGCTTTCAGAAATAAATCGACTCGAAGAAGCTGGTTTTATCGGAGAAATATCTACGAAGCCACATGGGTAGCTAACCCAGTGATGGTGCCGAAGAAAAACACGACAGTCCTTCGCATGTGCGTCGACTTTACGTGCCTCAATAAACATTGTCCTAAGGATCACTTTCCCCTCCCAAGGATCGATCAAATTATCGACTCCACGGCAGGTTGCGAACGTCTTTCCTTCTTGGATGCATACTCTGGTTATAACCAGATCAGATTAAAAGAAGATGATGAAGCCAAGACAGCGTTTATTACACCTTACGGCGTGTTTTGCTACAAGACAATGCCCTTTGGTCTAAAAAATGCGGGAGCAACATATCAGAGGATGATGCAGAAGTGTTTAGCAACACGGATCGGGAAAAACGTGCAAGTATACATCGATGATGTCGTCATAACATCAAAAAAGGGGACAACATTGATCGAGGATCTCAAAGAAACTTTTGACAACCTCGACAAATTCCGCCTCAAACCGAACCCGACGAAGTGTTCTTTTGGCGTCCCAGCAGGAGAACTTCGGGGTTTCTAGTTTCGGCAAGAGGGATTGAAGCAAATCCCGACAAAATACAAGCCATAGTAACAATGAGAAAGCCAACAAAGTTGAAAGAAATACAAGCAGCTAACCGGGCGAGTCGCAGCTTTGAGCAAGGTTCGTCGCCGAGGTTAGGAGAAAAAGCGTTACCATTTTATGCGCCGATAAAACAAGGAGATAAATTCCAGTGGAACGAAGAGGCCGACGAGCTTTCGAGGATCTGAAGCGAAAAATCTCGACACCACCAATCCTGGTGGCTCCAAAGGAAAAGGAACCTCTCCTGCTATATATCGCAGCCACGCCCCAAGTGGTTAGCACGGTATTAGTTGTCGAAAGAGAAGAAGAAGGGAAAATCCATGGAGTGCAGCGGCCAGTATACTTCGTGAGCGAAGTCTTGTCACCTTCAAAACAAAGGTACCCTCGGTACCAAAAACTAGCATATGGAGTGTTCACGACAAGCACGAAAATTGCGCCACTATTTTTCGGCACACCCGATCATAGTGGTCAATGAAGCTCCCTTATCAAATATACTGAATAACCCAGAAGCTACGGGTCGTGTCTCCCTTTGGGGAATAGAACTTTCCCCTCGGGACATCACGTATGAAAAAAGAAAAGCAATAAAGTCGCAAATACTGCCAGACTTCATCGCAGAATGGATGGAGTTGCAAAATACAGGACCTCCAGATTTATCGAGAACTTGGACCATGAACTTTGATGGGTCCAAGAGACTAGAAGGAGCTGGCGCAGGAGTAGTACTCATATCACCTGAAGGCGACAAATTGAAGTACATCCTCCGGATGACGTTCCTTAACGCATCTAACAATGAAGCAGAATATGAGGCTCTCATACACGGGATGAAGATGGCAAAAGCCTGCGGAGCAACTCGATTAAAAATCTTTGGCGACTCACAGTTGGTGGCTCAGCAAGTTATGAACCAATGTGATGCAATCAATGATAGCATGATGGCATACAAGGAGGTGTACAACGAGCTTGAGAAGTTATTCGATGGATGCGAAGTAAATCATATTAGCAGGTTGAGCAACGACGAAGCCGACGTTCTTGCAAACATCGGGTCACAGTGCCTTCCAGTTCCCGCCGTGTGTATTCTGGGAAGAGATAACAGAGAGATCCACTAAGCCAACAAAGTCAAAAAAGAAGGAGAAGAAACCCTCGGGAGCTGCCAAGGAAAAGCAAGAGGACGAAGAAGAGGATCAGGACTTGGTCATGGTGATACAGATACCGTGGATGCAGCCGTACATATCATACATCATGAGGAAAGAAATACCCGATGATCCAGTTGAAGCAAGGCGAGTAATTCGACGCTCCAAAGCTTTTACGGTGGTCAAGGGAGAATTGTATAAGCGAAGTATTTCAGGCGTTTTGCAAAGGTGCGTTACACCCGAAGAAGGAAGAATAATCCTGAAGGATGTACACGAAGGAATATGTGGCCACCACGCAAGTAGTCGAGCTATCGCAGCCAAGGTTTTTCGGGCAGGATTCTACCGGTTGACAAGCAATCGAGGACGCCAAGGACATAGTAAGAACTTGCGACGCATGTCAAAGGTTCGCCGCGAAACCTCACTCTCCGACGACAGAGCTAGCACCAATACCATTGTCTTGGCCCTTTGCTCAATGGGGACTTGATATGGTGGGTAAGTTACACAAATCCTGGCCAGGAGGAAAGGAGTACATGCTAGTAGCTGTCGATAAGTTTACAAAGTGGATAGAAGCGAAGCCGATAAATTCACTCGGATGGAGCATCCGCAATGAAAATTTGTAAAAGGCCTCGTCTTCAGATTTGGAGTGCCCCACAACGATCGTCACGGTACAACGGCAGCAACTTCACATCCCATGAATTCAAAGATTATTGCGAAGAGGTGGGTATTAAGCTGAACTTTGCGTCGGTTGCACATCCTCAAACCAATGGGCAAGTCGAGAAAGCCAATGGCATCATCCGCAATGGTATCAAGAAGCGCTTGTTAGGACCACCGGAAAAAGCTCGACATACCTGGCCGGAAGAACTACCAAGCGTGTTGTGGAGCATCCGAACAACACCAAACACAAGCAACGCAGAAACTCCGTTTTTCCCGGTTCATGGAGCGAGAGGCAGTACTACCAATCGAGATAGAGCACAACTCTCCACGTGTCGCTGAATATGATGAAGAAACGTCGAGAAGAGTGCTAGAAGACGACGTCGACGCACTTGATGAAGCTCGAGATGAAGTATTATCTCGGGTAACCAAATATCAACAGGACTTGAAGAATTACCACAGCCGACGTTTGCGGCCAAGATCTTTTCAGGTGGGAGACCTAGTTCTTCGGCTCACGCAAAAAAGTCATGAAAAACTCGAGTCACCATGGCTTGGCCCTTACATTGTCACGGAAGTAATTGGAGGAGGAGCATACAGAATAAAGGACAAGAAGACGAGGGTGGAGGAGCCAAACCCCCGGAACGTGGCGCAACTTAGGCGTTTTTACGCCTAGAGTCAAAATATAGTCTTTGTAAAGCTTCAATGTACTCGAAACGCCCGCGAGTTTTCGGACGCACTCTTTTCCTTTTTCGGGGCACCGAGTGGGGCCGGAGAAGGTTTTTAATGAGGCGGGCTCGCGGTGCTGCAATATAATAAAGATAGTGACAATATAACTTTTCTTCTTTATCGACATGACCAAAGTCTTCGCTCCGACGAATTTCAATATAGTTCATCGACAAAAGGAAAAACTTGCCTTGGTATTCAAATACCTCGTGAGTCAACAAAAATACAAAATAGTGCTCAATAAAAAGCTTGGGGGCTCATATTCGCCTTAAATATATAAATGCCTTGGTTCAAAACCTCGCAAGTATACAAATATAGTAAAGAGTCACCGAAACACTCGGGGCTAAACAAACAGAGAAATATAATGATTGCTTTACAATATAGTCATGGATTACAATGAAGAAATATCTACAAGAAGAAACTAACTAGTCTTGATTCAATATGTCATCAAGAGTAACCCTGTTTTCCTCGAGAGCAAGCACCAAGAAAATCGGCATAATGGCCATCGGCAAAAAAGTCGGCATCCATCCGAAGTAGGTCCTCAATCATTTCTTCGGCTATAGGCGTAACCTTCGTGTTAATCCCGTCAACACCAACTCTCCGCCGTTTTACTTTTTGGTGAACCTTCTCGACAACCTGGGTAAGGTCAAGCTTCGAGTGGCAGATTTGGAGCATGATAAGAGCAAATCTGGCGCCAGCTACTAGTTGAGCTTTGACAAAATCATGGATACTGCGAGCATCCTTGAACCTTTCCATCAATTCAGGAAGAGTTTTTGGTTGGACGTTGCGAGGAAACATGGAGTTGTAAACCATGGACAAGGTCTTGGTACAGAAGTCGAGGAAATCGCGAGTTTGAGAGGCGCGATCTTGAAATCCGACAATTTGGCGGGTCCTTTCCGGGTAGCCCAAAACAAAGAACCATGGTCCAAGGAGAGATTAACAAGGAGGGTTGTCCTAGCATTCACCCTTTCTTCCTCGGCAGACAGCATCGGTAAAGGCACCTATCAAAACAAAAAAGCGTGAAACCTTCAAAGAAACAATAGTATGCAGATAAAGGATATCAGCGGATGAAACAGTGCATACCCGACATATCCGCACTCGGCTTCATTCATTAATTCGAGCATGAAATTTTCTCGAATAGTCGCCTTTTCAGCCTCGGAAGCAGCAATTTCCTTAGCAGCTACGGCCTCGCGAGCTTGTTGAAGAGCAATTTTTTCGGCTTCAGATGACTTACGAGATTGCTCCATCATCACAAGTGTTTGCTTCTTCGCATACCGAAGTTGTTGCCGAAGTTCATCCAGCTTCTTGCGACAAGGTATCGTCGACGAGGAGCGGTATCACCAAAAGCTTTCCTCGCGCGGGAAGAAGAAGGCGAAACATTGGAAGGAGCGGAAGATGGAGTATAGTTATCAAATATCAACTGAAAAATAAACAAGACAACATCAAATAACAAGCAAAGATAGAAGTCTTCATTAATCTCTTGGAATAATTACAAGGGCATTACAGTGGAGTTAAGAAAGTACGTGTCGCCAAATGACTACTTTGGCGATGTAAGCAAAAGAAACGTAAAGAAAAACAGAGGCATGCAACTAGACCTCCGGCCTCGAGGAGCTAGGAGTTGAAGCCGGCTTGATCCCCGAGATACGCCAAGATCTTCTTCGTGTTGGGCTTGGCCGCCTTGATCAGCGACCTCCATCTTGACTGCTCTATCTGACTGGTGTCGCCAACCTTCATCCAATCAAGCGTCTGTTGGCTGTCAGCAACCAGGGCAACAGTACTTTCGACAGCAACCTTCATATTCTCCTGACGCATCTTCAATCCCAGGTCTTCCGAAGCATTAA
Organism: Lolium rigidum; assembly: GCF_022539505.1. NCBI lineage: Eukaryota > Viridiplantae > Streptophyta > Magnoliopsida > Poales > Poaceae > Lolium > Lolium rigidum. The sequence continues at coordinate 149,369,478 of NC_061509.1, forward strand.
ACATCTTGGCGAGGTTAAGAAAAGTTGCGGGTTCTTCTTTCTTCGGAAAGAAATAAGGGAACAACGCTGACAATCCTGCATTAGCATTTGCCACGCCTTCATTAATTTCGCGCCCGTGAAACTCCAGAAGAGAAAGTGCGTCAAGGAGAGGATCGTTGACAGGATTATCCAGATCAAAATCCTGGTTTGTTTGGGCTGCCACACGAGACAAGACATCAGTCAACAACCAAGAAACAGGAAGTGCAGTAAAATAAAAGGGATTGATAATATTACTCAGAGTACGTCGACTTTGCGACTTCAAACGCTTGAGGATTCCTTCGTCACGAGAAGCTTGTGCAGCTTTGAGCTCATCCAAGGCAGTTGTCGCATCCTCAAGTTTCTTCTGCAGTTCCTCGACACCAGCAGCTTTCGCCTTAGCTTCATCAGCTTCGACCTTGGCTTTGCTAGCAGCGAGTTCGGCTTTCTTGCGAGCCGCCTCACTTTGCTCAAGTTTTTGAGCCAGTGCGCCGGCGCGTTCGTTAGCCTCTCGCAAATTTCTCTGTCGAGATATGGAAAAAAGAGAGAAGAAAGATCAAAAAATCGCGGCAAGCAACAGGAGTGACAAATTAAGGAAAAACGACAAGTATGACAGTCGTTACCTTCGGCTCTATTAGCATATTCACGGTACCCAATAAATTGGGAACCGATGCGGAGAAGATCCTTGATCATAGGCTGTTCAACGTGAACACAGTAAGAGAAACATCGGCATAAAAAAAAAAGAGATGTGAAGAAATAAAATAAAGAAAATATAGATGTCGACAAACTTACATCATCTAGGAGCGGGGGCGACGAACTGCCCAACTGAGGGGCAGGATCAACAATCTTTTCAACCCGTGCCCTTTTTGGTGAAGGGGCACGGGGCTCGAAGGAGTAGATGTATCAACATTTTGTTGAGGAGGCGACGATTCCTCCCCTTCAACTGGTTTTTCCGAAATTACTAAAGTATGTGACGTGCTCGTTCGAGCAGCCACATCTAAAGTTGGAGTTTCTTCATCATCACTGTGACAAAATAGTGGCAGCATAAAAAGCAAGGCAAAATAAAATTCTTCAAATAAAAAAGGAAAAGAGCAAGGAACCTACGAGCTGATGATACTCTCGATGTATGGATCATAAGCTGCTTTTCGAGGTGCAGGAGCAGTTTCTTCGGGTTTCGAGGTCCCGGAATCTTCGGCATTGCTCCTTTTCCTTTTGCTCTTCGGAGAAACAGCAGGAGGAGGAGATTGTGCTGATGTTGTATCTTCGTAGGCAGCATCCTTCTCAGTAGATCCCGCAGATTTTCGAGAATCGCGGGTTCATTCACAAAAGAGAGGGTCTCTCGGTTGACATCATCGACAACGGCTCTTTCTTCGACCTCTCCATCCTCGTGAAGAGGAGGAAGGGAAGCCATAGTAGGATGATTCTACAAAGAAATAGTGACAAAAGAGAATAAGTGAGATACCACCGCAAATAAGATACGAGGAACAGTTCAAAACAAGATAAAACTTCGAGAAGACAAAATACCTCGGGAAGAGGATTGGAAGCACCGTATGGTTCCACTCGACAGAGGAGGGAATAGGATCCTTCTTGCCTAATCGAGAAATTCTTCGAACCAATTTTTCCAAGTCCTTTACGTGAAAGATCACTCGGAGATTCCGTTGGCGTCATTTTCACCGGAATACGTCCAAAGGGGATTTTTGCGAGCCCGAAGAGGCTGCACTCTAATCCTAAGGAAGTAGGCAGTAATTTGAACACCGGATAGCTCTTTGCCTCGAGTGTTTTGAAGATGACGGATACGAGCCATGAGCGCCTCTGTCGCTTTTTCTCTTCTTCGTAAGCTTCGGCATCCCAGAACGGCGACGCTGAATCCTGGCACTTCCGTCGAAAGGAACTATGTTGTGCTCCACAGAATTGGCGCTTTCTTCGTGGATGTAGAGCCACTTTTTGCGCCATCCTTGGACAGAATCAGGAAACTTGACGTCGAAATAATCGACATCAGTCCGAACACAGATAACAACGCCACCTATGTTATAAGTGACGTTGTGGGAGCCATTACGGCGGAGGCAGAAAATGCGCTTCCACGCAGCCCAATTGGGAGTGATTCCGAGGAAGCATTCGCAAAGTGTGATAAAAATAGAAATGTGAAGGATGGAATTGGGAGTCAACGGTGCAGCTTGAATCCCATAAACAAAAAGAAGGCCGCGGAGGAAATCGTGGATTGGGGTTGAAAGGCCGCGGATCGGGTGATCAACAAAACTAACCCGATACTCCATTGGAGGCTTGGGGTAGCTTTCTTCGCTAGGAAAGCGGATGGCGTCCTCCTTCGTCATGAGGCCGAGCCTCTTCGGCCGTGTTGATGTCTTGATTGGAGATTTTGGATCTCTCCCACTCAAGATCCTCGGCGGCCATCTTGGATTCCGGCGTGCCGTGGCGAAGTCAGACGCGTGCGCGGTGGCATCAACGGCAGTGGGCAGAGCAATGTATGTGCGTACGGAAGATTGGAGAGAGTTGGGCGCAGGGGAAGTTTTGCGAAGAGGAACAGGTGAGCGGCGCAAGCGAGGGGATGAACGAAGGTTGAAGAAGGGTTTATATAAGATTCGGGTGAAGCAGTGTGCCGTTGGATGAAGAAATCGTGTGGTGAGGATGGATCTTCTAGACACAAGGGCAAAAGAGTATTTTTACTGAAATAGGCGTTACCGTACGTGCGCCAGGAAAAGCGGAGGACGTGTGTCCACTACTTGCACGACGTGTCAACGTAGTCGAGGCAATGGACCCACAGGGCAGAAAAATCACGACTATTCGAGGAGGATGAAGTAAATTTGATTAAGGGAAGTATGTCGACAAGAAAACGGCGACGTAAAGAATTATTCAATACCTCGGGAACCTTTGGTCAAATACAAGTTTTTGCCCAAATGCTCGGGGGCTACTTCAGAAAAAAGTAAATTTTCGAGTATGATAAATATAGAAATTGCGGGAGCCTACAACCAAGCACAAGTCCTTGGCTGTAGCCTCGGGGGGCTACTCCCATCGAGAACGCTGTTCGCGCACCCGAGAGATAAAAAAAAGAGAGAAGAAGAAAGAGATCATATTGGGAAGTAATGAAAATATAGCGACAAGGTGGACTAAAATGTTGAGCCTACAGCCAAGCACAAGTTCTTGGTTGTAGCCTCGGGGGCTACTCCCATCGGGAACGCTGTTCGCGTGCCCGATGAAATTAACAAAAATAGAAAAACAAGAGAGTATATTTCGAGTTATAATTAACTCTACATATACTCCCATCGGGAGAACAATATAAGTCATATATGACTCGATAAAATGTGCCATTCCAACAGCCGAAAAAGCACTCGACAATATATTCTCAGAACGCCGAAGTTGCGATCAATTTCTGAATGCCGCAAATTTGCGAAGGTAAGACCCCAGATCCGTTCTGCTGGGCGTGGCATCGCCAAAGACTGCGTTCTGCTACTTTTATCCGTATCAACAGATACGAAGAAAAATCCTAACGGACGCGTTAGGTACCCGATAAATTTGACTGGGGACTCGACAGAATGGTAAGACCTTAAGCGGCACTCGTCGACGTTTACACCAGTATCCCGAGATCATGTCCGGGGACGTGATTTTGAAGTAGGTTTTTGCGGATTGCCACTAGAGCAGTTAACTAGTACCCGATCCGTCGGATGAACTAGCCCCAATTACCAGTATCCCTGTACAATATAGAATTTTATGTGAAGAAATATAAAAGGTTAAAGCTTTCGAGTAAAAATAAACAATGGAGATTTTCCCCGACTCTACGATTCAAGCAAAATCTCGGGGCTATCGACATAGGCATCCCAAATGGGCCTGCCGAAGATGGTACCCGGGGTTTACTCGGAGGCCCAATACCCGAAGAATAAGAAGATTCGGGAGCCCAAGATTTACTAAGGAAAGATAGAGTTGTAATAGGAAGTGTTGTTTGTAATCCGGCGGGACGAGTTAGAAAACGTCCCGGACTCAGTAAACTTGTATAGCACGAATCCCTCGGCTTCACCTCATATATAAGGGGGAGTCGAGGGACAAAAGAATCAATCGAATCATTGTCTGCAAACCCTAGTTTTCATAGTCGTCGAGTACTTTTCGGCTGAAACCTTCGAGATCTACTTGCCCTCTACTTCTAACTAAACCCTAGCCTACAATCCATAGGCATTGACAAGTTAATCCCTTGTCAGTATGTGATTGTTGGACGGCACCCGAAGGATTCGGTTAGCCATGGCTTGTGTAAGCAAAGGTTGGGAGGAGTGTCATCATAATAAAATTAAAATATAAGGGCACTCCTTCATGGTATGAGATTGTTGGCAGGCACCCGAGGATTCGGTTAGCCATGGTTTGTGAAAGAAAGGTTGGAAGGAGTGCCACCCAAAAATAAAATAAAATGGGAGCCGCTCTTTGAAGGTTTGTCTGGCAAGGGGGTTAGAGTGCCCACTACCATTCGTTGACAACAACAAGCACCTCTCAAAATTTTACTTTTTATGCTCTCTTTATGTTTTCAAAACCAAAGCTCTAGCACAAATATAGCAATCAATGCTTCCCTCTGCGAAGGGCCTTTCTTTTACTTTATGTTGAGTCAGTTTACCTACTTCCTTCCATCTTAGAAGCAAACACTTGTGTCAACTGTGCATTGATTCTTACATACTTGCATATTTGTATTCATCATATTACTTTATGTTGACAATTATCCATGAGATATACATGTTGAAAGTTGAAAGCAACTGCTGAAACTTATATCTTCCTTTGTGTTACTTCGATGCTTTTACTTTGAATCTATTGCTTTATGAGTTAGCTCTTGTGCAAGACTTTTGATGCTTGTCTTGAAAGTACTCTTCATGAAAAGTTTTGCTATATGTTATCTATTTGTTAGCAACTATAGATCATTGCCTTGAGCCACTTCATTCATTTCATATGCTTTGTAATAGTATGATCAAGGTTATGTAAGTAGCATGTCACTACAGAAATTATTCTTTTTATCGTTTACCTGCTCGGGACGAGCAGGAACTAAGCTTGGGGATGCTGATACGTCTCCGACGTATCCATAATTTCTGTCGTTCCATGCTTGTTTTATGACAATACTTACATGTTTTGCTTGCACTTTATGATGATTTCCTGCGTTTTCCGGAACTAACCTATTAACGAGATGCCACAGTGCCAGTTTTCTGCTGTCTTTGGTTCCAGAAAGGCTGTTCGGGCAATATTCTCGGAATTGGACGAAATCAACGTCAAACCTCCTATTTTTCCCGGAAGGCTCCAGAACACCGAAGAAGAGTCGGAGAGGGGCCAGAGGGCCACCAGACCATAAGGCGGCGCGGCCTGGCCTGGGCCCGTGCCAGCCTATGGTGAGGAGCCCCCAGGCGCCCCCTTGCGCCGCCTCTTCGCCTACAAAACCCCTTTCGACCTAAAAACGCAGTACCAATTGACGAAACTCCAGAAAGACTCCAGGGGCGCCGCCGCCATCGCGAAACTCCAATTCGGGGGATAGAACTCTCTGTTCCGGCACCCTGCCGGGACGGGGAAGTGCCCCCGGAAGCCATCTCCATCGACGCCACCGCCTCCATCATGCTCCGTGAGTAGTTCCCCCATGGACTACGGGTTCTAGCAGTAGCTAGTTGGTATTCTCTCCTCCATGTACTTCAATACAATGATCTCATGAGCTGCCTTACATGATTGAGATCCATCCGATGTAATCGGTGTTGTGTTTGTTGGGATCCGATGGATGATACATTATGATTAGTCTATCTATAAAGTTTGTGAAGTTATTGTTGCTGCAATCTTGTTATGCTTAATGCTTGTCACTAGGGCCCGAGTGGCATGATCTTAGATTTAAGCTCTATAATTGTTGCTTAGATTGTATCTACAAGTTGTATGCACATGTCACTGTCCGGAACCAAAGGCCCCGAAGTGACAAGAATCGGGACAACCGGAGGGGATGGCGGTGATGTGAGGGACACATGTTTTCACGGAGTGTTAATGCTTTGCTCCGGTGCTCTATTAAAAGGAGTACCTTAATATCCGAGTAGATTCCCTTGAGGCCGGCTGCCACCGGCTGGTAGGACAAAAGATGTTGTGCAAGTTTCTCATTGCGAGCACGTACGACTATAATTGGAAAACATGCCTACATAATTAATAATCTGGATGTTCTGTCTTAATGCTTTGATTCCTATCAATTGCCCAACTGTAATTTGTTCACCCAACACTTGTCACTTATTGGAGAGTTACCACTAGTGTAGATCGCTGGGAACCCCGGTCCATCTCTCATCATTATATACTTGTTCTATATGTCATTGGAAGTAGTATCAACTATTTTCTGGTGCCATTGCTCTCATATTGCTATTACTGCTGCTGTGTTACTTTTACTACTGCTCTCATATTACTGCTACTTTCACATAACCCCTGTTACTAGTGCTTTTCCAGGTGCAGCTGAATTGACAACTCAGTTGTTAAGGCTTATAAGTATTCTTTACCTCCCCTTGTGTCGAATCAATAAATTTGGGTTTTACTTCCCTCGAAGACTGCCGCGATCCCCTATACTTGTGGGTTATCAATGATGAACACCACTAATTGTGTAGGGCTACAAGAACCCTCAATGCCGGAGTTAACAAGCTCCACAATATTCGATATTCATATTTAAATAACCTTAGAGTGCATGATAGATCAACACAACTATACCAAGTACTAACACAACATGCACACTGTCACCTTCATACTATGAAAGGAGGAATAGATCACATCAATACCATCATAGTAATAGTTAACTTCATAATCTACAAGAGATCATAATCATAAACTACGCCAAGTACTACATGATGCACACACTGTCACCATTACATCATGAAGGAGGAATAGAGTACTTTAATAACATCACTAGAGTAGCACATAGATTAATAGTGATACAAAGCACATTGCAATCATAAAGGGATATAAATAAGCACTTCACTATGCTATTCATAACAGTGAATAAGTATTCTGTGAAATATAGCCTAAGAGACCCACACGGTGCACACACTGTCACCTTTACGCATGTGGGACAAGGAGTCTCCGGAGATCACATAAGTAAAATCCACTTGAATAGCATAACGACATCTAGATTACAAGCATCATCATATGGATCTCAATCATGAAATACCTAAGGTAGATACTATTCTCATTATGGTTTGATATTAATTATAAAGCTAAGTGGTTGATCACCACCATGGTTCTAGTCAATTGGTTTAGCACTAGGTTATTCTTAAGTTCCGTAATGAAGCATGCGCTTTAATTAGTGAACAATTCTAAGGTTCTCATCATATTCACCTAATGGCAATTGGTTTGAATCTCAATTAGGGCCTGGTTTTATATTATGATCACCATAGTGATACATAGACTAGGGTTGAGATATAATTTTATTTTGTAGAGTTGAGATGATATCACATTGCATTGCTAGGGTTTAATCTCCCCTAACCATGGTAATATGGTTATTTGCCTCATATCTTATGTTCTTCTCTAATTACTAAGGATTTGAGAATTGGTTTTATCTTCTAACAATTAACTTCTATTATTATCCCCAATTTATCATTAAAGTAACTACACTAGTTATAGTTATTTTTTATAGTTAACTTTGGTCATATGGATGTATGGTTTCTCACCAAATAAAGTATAGTGTTTAACTCTAAGGTTTTCTTGGGTTCATTAATTTATGAAATATAGATATGGTAGGATTCTAATTATTATCACCAAATGGTTCACAAGTTAAGGTTGGGATATATAAGCCTAGGTTTGCTTACTAGTTACCTCCCTATCATTTCATGTGGTGAATGATATCTACTTATCCTATTAGGGTTTAACTTATCCTCACATATTTCCAAAGCATGTTCATATATTAGGCATGATCCACTTGTTCTTAATATCCTTACCTCAAGTTCTTAGGGTTTATGATTATTACACAATTTATAAAGATCAAGGTTTGGCTTCCTAAGGTACCTCCCATTAATTGGGTTTCTCACTTCCATGATCAAGCATTGTCTTGATCAACTAAGGTATAGTACTTCTAGTTTACCTTCTTGAATGGGACTACTATGGTTGCCTCATTAGTTTATATCCCAGGAGAATGCCTGAGATATTACTTAGGGTTCTTTCCATGGAATGATGATATAATCATCTGGGTATATGGATAGTTCTTTCCCTCAAATCCAATTGTTGCCTCACTAACTTGAGTGTAACACCATAACTTGAGTTCTCTCATATTGGAATGGTTTATTCTAGGGTTTATGGTGTACTCCTAATATTTACTTAAGTATCTAGGCTAAGATTCCACTTGGTTAACTTAGTTGGATTAGTTACTACTTTACTTCATCAATTCATGGATATGATCTTACTCCATTTGGTATTGGCTATCTCACCACTCCCGGATGAAATGGTTTATCTCTTAATACTTTAGTACAATGGTGTCCTTGATTCTTAAATAAGTAAAGCTAAGGTTGGTATGCTTGGTCTCTCTCTCATTTGGGAAAGGACTTTAATACTAACCTAAAGTTAGGCTCCATAGAGAATGTTGTGGTCACCAATATCTATGGTTAACATAAATGGATTCTCTCTCTAGGAAATATCTTGAATAAGATCCTAGGGTTCCTCTTAAAGGTGATGATTTGAATACTTGGATGTATATCCAAGGTTTAACTCAAGGTTTGTTAATACTTCTCTAATATTTATATTAGAACTCCCACCTCTCAAGGTTTTATGCTTAATAATTTGGAATAGAGAAGAACATGTATTTCTAGAGTTGATCTCCATGTCATGTTTCCAAGAATGAAGTAAAATGAATTCCATGAGGTTCATGGTAGGATCATGGATTAATTTAAGACATGGAAAAGATAAGTCAAGAATGGTTTCTCCATTTTATTTTTACTTGATTTACAATTGAATTGGTGTTCATATGTTATGACAAGGATTACCATGTCGTGATCTTTAATAAGATCAAGTAGTTGATCCTTGATTAATAAGTTCTTATGTTTATTTTACTTCCATTTGATCTAACCCCTTAGATCAAATTATCTCTACCCAAAACAAGGTTTTAGCAAAGTCACATTGAGGTTTATAGCGTTTGACTTGATGAGCTACTTCAATTCCACCAAGATCAAGTGTAACTTCAGTTACTGTGACTGTTTCACTTTAAAGCGCGAAAATTCCCCAGATTTTCTATGCATGAATGCAATGCACACATCCGTTTCCTCTATTTTTGTAACCCCAATACCTGGGATATTACAGTCTCTACCCCTTAAACTAAACTTCGTCCTCGAAGTTTGATCTCTCTCACGTTTCTGGAGTGTGGATCTGACTTGTGCAGACTACGACTTTTCTCGAACTCCGTATTGATCTTACTGGGTATCATTGAATATACCCCTTGTCCAGATTCTTCCTGGAATCCATTAGGGTTTGCCTCTGAACATTAGTTTCTTACTCCAGTTCTATGATTTTTCTCTAGAATCTAATAATACCTGTCTCTGAGCCATGGCTTCTAACTTTAATTATTTTATTTCTTTCAATATCACAATCTTGTTTCCTTTCTCATTGAATATTCAATGACTGAGACTTCTTCTGATGCTGCTAGTCTAAACTGAAGACTAGTTTGATAACATACTTCTAATTGGTAAATAGGTCTTTGTTTTCCCTTACTACCAAAACTGCAATAATGGTACTAAGTAAGGTACTTAAAATGGAAATGATCATGATGGTTTATTCCTCTAAGAATGGATTAGACTCATTTAGTCCATCCAATCATGGTTTATAGTTGATACCTATAACTATTTTGGTGTTCTTTAGGTTCCATGAAAGGAATCATTCTATTAGTCTTTGATTTTTGGTATTATTAAACTCCTTCAGTTTTTGACCTTCTTGAGCTATATTGGTCTACGGTATTTCCTTCGTCCAACTTCATTAAACTTAGCTTACTTGAGCTTCCGTACTTTTGAGTAAATATTACTCACTTTCTCAAGTTATAGTCCACTTCTTACTTCCTCGAGGTATAAACCTCGGCTTCTGGTCTGACATCCTTCTGAAAGTAATGTTCAACAATCTTATGAAAATAAGATAGAACTTCCTCTAAGTTCAGACCTTCATCATCCTTCTTGCTCAAAATATTGAGTTATCGTACATCCAACTCAATCTTTACTCTACCCCTTAGAGTTTTCTTATGGTCTTCAACTCCTTTTCTTCCAACCATTGGACTTATGGTTAGAATATTGGTCTGGGTCTAACTTATGGTTTATATTTTTCTAAAAGTCTCACGAAGAATGTTTGTGGTGTATCCACTCAATTGTGGACATCCAATGTGAATCCTTTGACTGAATGATTATAGGTCATTGTTATTTGGTTGACAAAATTTTATTTGTTTACAACTTCTTGGTACAGATAATCCAATTATGGACTACTTGATACCAATTGTGGCTATTTGTTATCTAAAAATGGATTCTATTATAGGTTCTTATCAACTGGACGAGACATCTGATACGTCTCCGACGTATCGATAATTTCTTATGTTCCATGCCACATTATTGATGTTATCTACATGTTTTATGCACACTTTATGTCATATTTGTGCATTTTCTGGAACTAACCTATTAACAAGATGCCGAAGTGCCGATTGCTTGTTTTCTGCTGTTTTTGGTTTCAGAAATCCTAGTAAGGAAATATTCTCGGAATTGGACGAAATCTACGCCCAGGGGCCTATTTTTCCACGAAGCTTCCAGAAGTCCGAAGACGAAACGAAGTGGGGCCACAGGGTGCCCAAACCCTAGGGCGGCGCGGCCCCACCCTTGGCCGCGCCGACCTATGGTGTGGGGCCCCTGTGCCCCCTCCTGACTTGCCCTTCCGCCTACTTAAAGCCTCCGTCGCGAAACCCCCAGTACCGAGAGCCACGATACGGAAAACCTTCCAGAGACGCCGCCAACGCCGATCCCATCTCGGGGGATCCAGGAGATCGCCTCCGGCACCCTGCCGGAGAGGGGAATCATCTCCCGGAGGACTCTACGCCGCCATGGTCGCCTCCGGTGTGATGTGTGAGTAGTCTACCCCTGGACTATGGGTCCATAGCAGTAGCTAGATGGTTGTCTTCTCCCCATTGTGCTATCATTGTCGGATCTTGTGAGCTGCCTAACATGATCAAGATCATCTATCCGTAATTCTATATGTTGCGTTTGTTGGGATCCGATGAATAGAGAATACTTGTTATGTTGATTATCAAAGCTATGTCTATGTGTTGTTTATGATCTTGCATGCTCTCCGTTATTAGTAGATGCTCCGGCCAAGTTGATGCTAGTAACTCCAAGAGGGAGTATTTATGCTCGATAGTGGGTTCATGTCTCCGTGAATCTGGAGGGGTGACAAGAACCTCTAAGGTTATGGATGTGCTGTTGCCACTAGGGATAAAACATTGGTGCTAGGTTCAAGGATGTAGTCACTAGTTACATTACGCGCAATACTTAATGCAATTGTCTGTTGTTAGCAACTTAATACTGGAGGGGGTTCGGATGATAACCTGAAGGTGGACTTTTTAGGCATAGATGCAGTTGGATGGCGGTCTATGTACTTTGTCGTAATGCCCAATTAAATCTCACTATACTCATTATGATATGTATGTGCATGGTCATGCTCTCTTTATTTGTCAATTGCCCAACTGTAATTTGTTCACCCAACATGCTCGTTTATCTTATGGGAGAGACACCTCTAGTGAACTGTGGACCCCGGTCCAATTCTCTTTACTCGAAATACAATCTACTGCAATACTTGTTCTACTGTTTTCTGCAAACAATCATCTTCCACACAATACGGTTAATCCTTTGTTACAGCATGCCGGTGAGATTGACAACCTCACTGTTTCGTTGGGGCAAAGTACTTTGGTTGTGTTGTGCAGGTTCCACGTTGGCGCCGGAATCCCTGGTGTTGCGCCGCACTACATCCCGCCGCCATCAACCTTCAACGTGCTTCTTGGCTCCTCCCGGTTCGATAAACCTTGGTTTCTTTTCGAGGAAAAACTTGCTGCTGTGCGCATCATACCTTCCTCTTGGGGTTCCCAACGAACGTGTGAGTTACACGCCATCAAGCTCTTTTACTGGCGCCGTTGCCGGGGAGATCAAGACACGCTGCAAGGGGAGTCTCCACTTCTCAATCTCTTTACTTTGTTTTTGTCTTGCTTAGTTTTATTTACTACTTTGTTTGCTGCACTAAATCAAAATACAAAAAAATTAGTTGCTAGTTTTACTTTATTTGCTATCTTGTTTGCTATATCAAAAACACAAAAAAATTAGTTTACTTGCATTTACTTTATCTAGTTTGCTTTATTTACTACTACTAAAATGAGTAATCCTGAAGTTGAAGTTCGTACGTTTAAGCAACGAGGGGGAGAATGTTTGAGAGATGCTTGGTATAGAATTAGTGATGCCCATAATAGATGCACTAAGAAACACTCCACCATTATTTTACTCAGGATTTTTTATGTTGGTATCTCTAGTTGGAATAGATATGTTCTTGATAGTCTCGCAAAAGGTGACTTCCTAAGTACTCCTGCATTAGAAGCTAGTTGCATTATTGAGAGTTTATTTGGAATACCCCCTGTTGATAAAGTTAAAACTGAAATCTCTCTTGAAGATGTTATGAAAAAATTGGAAACCATAGAGAAAAAATTTCCAAGTATCGAAGCTAAATTGGAAATGTTACTTGATAAAACTGATGAACTTGATAAATCCTTAGGAGGAATTGATGAAAGAATTAGTGTCCTAGGAACTTGTGTTGACCATGATGATCAAATCAATAGGATTGATGAACTTGAAAAAGCTATGGGAACCTTGGGTTCAACATTTTCTTCTCTTAAATATAAGGAGAAAGCTTATGTGCGTAAGGAGCAAAAGTTTATGTATGTCTCTAAAGTGCCTAAACCAAAGAAGTATTACTATAGGCCTAAGATTGACAAAGCCCTTAGTACCACTGCGGATGGGGGAGCTCATAATAACGATACACCACCCTCCGATAATACTTGATACACACTTTCTGCGCCTAGCTGAAAGGCGTTAAAGAAAAGCGCTTATGGGAGACAACCCATGTTTTTACCTACAGTACTTTGTTTTTATTTTGTGTCTTGGAAGTTGTTTACTACTGTAGCAACCTCTCCTTATCTTAGTTTTGTGTTTTGTTGTGCCAAGTAAAGCCGTTGATAGAAAAGTAAGTACTAGATTTGGATTACTGCGCAGTTCCAGATTTCTTTGCTGTCACGAATCTGGGTCCACCTCCCTGTAGGTAGCTCAGAAAATTAAGCCAATTTACGTGCATGATCCTCAGATATGTACGCAACTTTCATTCAATTTGAGCATTTTCATTTGAGCAAGTCTGGTGCCATTTTAAAATTCGTCAATACGAACTGTTCTGTTTTGACAGATTCTGCCTTTTATTTCGCATTGCCTCTTTTGCTATGTTGGATGAATTTCTTTGATCCACTAATGTCCAGTAGCATTATGCAATGTCCAAAAGTGTTAAGAATGATTGTGTCACCTCTGAACATGTTAATTTTTATTGTGCACTGATACGTCCAAAACGTATCTACTTTCCCGAGCACTTTTGCTATTGTTTTGCCTCTAATTTGTGTATTTTGGATGCAACTAACACGGACTAATGCTGTTTTCAGCAGAACTGCTCTGGTGTCTCGTTTTTGTGCAGAAATCCAACTTTCGGGAAAATCCTCGGAATTTATGCAGAAGGCCCTATTTTCCCAGAGAACTGACGGAGCCAGAAGGACGAACCAGGTGGAGGCCCGAGGGCCCCACACCATAGGGCGGCGCGGCCCAGGTGGGGCCCGCGTGGCCCTGTGGTGTGGCCCCCTCGGCCGGCCTCCGACGCCCTCCTTCGGACTATTTATCGGCCTCGACCTAAAAACGCACGGAGAGAAGTAAAAGTCGCCAGAAACCCTCCAGAACGCCGCCACATCGCGAAACTCCGTCGCGGGAGCCAGAAGTCTCCGTTCTGGCACTCCGCCGGGACGGGGAATTGGAGGAGATCATCGCCATCATCACCGCCAACGCCTCTACATCAACCAGCCATGTTTCCCCCATCCATGTGTGAGTAATTCCCCCGCTGTAGGCCGAAGGGGATGGTAGGGATTGGATGAGATTGGTCATGTAATAGCATAAGATTGTTAGGGCATAGTGCCTAGTGTCCGTAATTGGTACTTTGATGATATTGTTGCAACTTGTTATGCTTAATGCTTGTCACTAGGGCCCGAGTGCCATGATCTCAGATCTGAACATGTTATTGTTTCATCATGATATTCATTGTTTATGGTCTTATCTATAAGTTGTATACACATGTCGCTGTCCGGAACCGATGGCCCCGAAGTGACAGAAATCGGGACAACCGGAGGGAATGGTAGCGATGTGAGGATCACATGTGTTCACGGAGTGTTAATGCTTTGCTCCGGTACTCTATTAAAAGGAGTACCTTAATATCTAGTAGTTTCCCTTGAGGCCCGGCTGCCACCTGGCTGGTAGGACAAAAGATGTTGTGCAAGTTTCTCATTGCGAGCACGCACGACTATATATGGAACACATGCCTATTGATTGCTTTGTACTTGGACACCGTTTTATTATTATCTCGCAAATGCCCTGCTATGATTGTTACATGAGTTTCTCTCATCCATGCAACGCCCGTCATCCGTCCCCGTGCCTACGGTATTTTAATCCTGCTTGTTTACTAAAATCACTCGCTGCTGTCTTTGTTACTCGCTCGCTGTTATTTCACTACTGCTACTCGCTATAAAGCTGTTACTATCGATAAACTCTTGCGAGCAAGTCTGTTTCCAGTGCAGCTGAATTGACAACTCCGCTGTTAAGGCTTCCAAGTGTTCTTTGTCTCCCCTTGTGTCGAATCAATAAATTGGGTTTTACTTCCCTCGAAGACTGTTGCGATCCCCTATACTTGTGGGTCATCATGCACTAACCCTCTAATGAGTTGTTTCGAGTTTGGTGTGGAGGAAGTTTTCAAGGATCAAGAGAGGAGTATGATGCAACATGATCAAGGAGAGTGAAAGCTCTAAGCTTGGGGATGCCCCGGTGGTTCACCCCTGCATATTTTAAGAAGACTCAAGCGTCTAAGCTTGGGGATGCCCAAGGCATCCCCTTCTTCATCGACAACATTATCGAGTTCCTCCCCGAAACTATATTTTTATTCCATCACATCTTATGTGCTTTTTCTTGGAGCGTCGGTTTGTTTTTGTTTTTGTTTTGTTTGAATAAAATAGATCCTAGCATTCACTTTATGGGAGAGAGACACGCTCCGCTGTAGCATATGGACACGTATGTCCTTGGTTTCTACTCATAGTATTCATGGCGAAGTTTCTCCTTCGTTAAATTGTTATATGGTTGGAATTGGAAAATGATACATGTAGTAATTGCTATAAATGTCTTGGGTAATGTGATACTTGGCAATTGTTGTGCTCATGATTAAGCTCTTGCATCATATGCTTTGCACCCATTAATGAAGAAATACATAGAGCATGCTTAAATTTGGTTTGCATATTTTGTTTCTCTAAGGTCTAGATAATTTCTAGTATTGAGTTTGAACAACAAGGAAGACGGTGTAGAGTCTTATAATGTTTTCAATATGTCTTTTATGTGAGTTTTGCTGCACCGGTTCATCCTTGTGTTTGTTTCAAATAAGCCTTGCTAGCCTAAACCTTGTATCGAGAGGGAATACTTCTCATGCATCCAAAATACTTGAGCCAACCACCATGCCATTTGTGTCCACCATACCTACCCACTACATGGTATTTTCCGCCATTCCAAAGTAAATTGCTTGAGTGCTACCTTTAAAATTCCATCATTCACCTTTGCAATATATAGCTCATGGGACAAATAGCTTAAGAACTATTGTGGTATTGAATATGTAATTATGCACTTTATCTCTTATTAAGTTGCTTGTTGTGCGATAACCATGTTCACTGGGGACGCCATCAACTATTCATTGTTGAATTTCATGTGAGTTGCTATGCATGTCCGTCTTGTCTGAAGTAAGAGAGATCTACCACCCTAAGGTTAAGCATGCATATTGTTAGAGAAGAACATTGGGCCGCTAACTAAAGCCATGATCCATGGTGGAAGTTTCAGTTTTGGACATATATCCTCAATCTCAAATGAGAAAATTATTAATTGTTGTTACATGCTTATGCATAAAAGAGGAGTCCATTATCTGTTGTCTATGTTGTCCCGGTATGGATGTCTAAGTTGAAGAATAATCAATAGCGAGAAATCCAATGCGAGCTTTCTCCTTAGACCTTTGTACGAGGCGGCATAGAGGTACCCCTTTGTGACACTTGGTAAAAACATGTGCATTGTGATGATCCGGTAGTCCAAGCTAATTAGGACAAGGTGCGGGCACTATTAGTACACTATGCATGAGGCTCGCAACTTATAAGATATAATTTACATGATGCATATGCTTTATTACTACCGTTGACAAAATTGTTTCATGTTTTCAAAATCAAAGCTCTAGCACAAATATAGCAATCGATGCTTTTTCCTCTATGGAGGACCATTCTTTTACTTTCAATGTTGAGTCAGTTCACCTATTTCTCTCCACCTCAAGAAGCAAACACTTGTGTGAACTGTGCATTGATTCCTACATATTTGCCTATTGCACTTATTATATTACTCTATGTTGACAATATCCATGAGATATACATGTTACAAGTTGAAAGCAACCGCTGAAACTTAATCTTCTTTTGTGTTGCTTCAACGCTTTTACTTTGAATTATTGCTTTATGAGTTAACTCTTATGCAAGACTTATTGATGCTTGTCTTGAAGTGCTATTCATGAAAAGTCTTTGCTTTATGATTCACTTGTTTACTCATGTCATATACATTGTTTTGATCGCTGCATTCACTACATATGCTTTACAAATAGTATGATCAAGATTATGATGGCATGTCACTCCGGAAATTATCCGTGTTATCGTTTTACCCGCTCGGGACGAGCGTAACTAAGCTTGGGGATGCTGATACGTCTCCGACGTATCGATAATTTCTTATGTTCCATGCCACATTATTGATGTTATCTACATGTTTTATGCACACTTTATGTCATATTTGTGCATTTTCCGGAACTAACCTATTAACAAGATGCCGAAGTGCCGATTGTCTGTTTTCGCTGTTTTTGGTTTCGAAATCCTAGTAAGGAAATATTCTCGGAATTGGACGAAATCAACGCCCAGGGGCCTATTTTTCCACGAAGCTTCCAGAAGTCCGAAGACGAAACGAAGTGGGGCCACAGGGTGCCCAAACCCTAGGGCGGCACGGCCCCCCCCTTGGCCGCGCCGGCCTATGGTGTGGGGCCCCTGTGCCCCCTCCTGACTTGCCCTTCCGCCTACTTAAAGCCTCCGTCGCGAAACCCCCAGTACCGAGAGCCACGATACGGAAAACCTTCCAGAGACGCCGCCAACGCCGATCCCATCTCGGGGGATCCAGGAGATCGCCTCCGGCACCCTGCCGGAGAGGGGAATCATCTCCCGGAGGACTCTACGCCGCCATGGTCGCCTCCGGTGTGATGTGTGAGTAGTCTACCCCTGGACTATGGGTCCATAGCAGTAGCTAGATGGTTGTCTTCTCCCCATTGTGCTATCATTGTCGGATCTTGTGAGCTGCCTAACATGATCAAGATCATCTATCCGTAATTCTATATGTTGCGTTTGTTGGGATCCGATGAATAGAGAATACTTGTTATGTTGATTATCAAAGCTATGTCTATGTGTTGTTTATGATCTTGCATGCTCTCCGTTATTAGTAGATGCTCTGGCCAAGTTGATGCTAGTAACTCCAAGAGGGAGTATTTATGCTCGATAGTGGGTTCATGTCTCCGTGAATCTGGAGGGGTGACAAGAACCTCTAAGGTTATGGATGTGCTTGTTGCCACTAGGGATAAAACATTGGTGCTATGTTCAAGGATGTAGTCACTAGTTACATTACGCGCAATACTTAATGCAATTGTCCGTTGTTAGCAACTTAATACTCGGAGGGGGTTCGGATGATAACTCGAAGGTGGACTTTTTAGGCATAGATGCGGTTGGATGGCGGTCTATGTACTTTGTCGTAATGCCCAATTAAATCTCACTATACTCATCATGATATGTATGTGCATGGTCATGCTCTCTTTATTTGTCAATTGCCCAACTCGTAATTTGTTCACCCAACATGCTCGTTTATCTTATGGGAGAGACACCTCTAGTGAACTGTGGACCCCGGTCCAATTCTCTTTACTCGAAATACAATCTACTCGCAATACTTGTTCTACTCGTTTTCTCGCAAACAATCATCTTCCACACAATACGGTTAATCCTTTGTTACAGCAAGCCGGTGAGATTGACAACCTCACTGTTTCGTTGGGGCAAAGTACTTTGGTTGTGTTGTGCAGGTTCCACGTTGGCGCCGGAATCCCCGGTGTTGCGCCGCACTACATCCCGCCGCCATCAACCTTCAACGTGCTTCTTGGCTCCTCCTGGTTCGATAAACCTTGGTTTCTTTCTGAGGGAAAACTTGCTGCTGTGCGCATCATACCTTCCTCTTGGGGTTCCCAACGAACGTGTGAGTTACACGCCATCAACATCTTCTACTTTATCTCTTAGTATTGATCCTATACCAACTGTGGTCTTCTGATACCAACTATGGTCTTCTTATATCTGCTACGGTTTCATAGTTCATCTTCCTTCTTCAAGGGTTTATTGTTGCAAGAAAACCACTAGCTGACACTATGAATATAGTATCCTAAGTGATTTCCCATGCATTCCCTCTTCCCTGTGGACTATGGGTCTGCTTCAGCTTCACCATAATCATCAGATTTCTCACCTTCATGCATCTTATGTACCAAAGTACTCCTCTATGGAGGTAAGCATGAGTTTCTGGTTGTACTTCCTTCAGAGTATTGTGGTTACTTCCCACAGCTTTGTTTCCTTTATCTGATGAACCTTCATCTAGTCTTCAGAATCTTCAGAATCCGTCACTTCCTCACACGAATACCATTACCCTCTAGATCTTTAACATCAAGTAGGAACTTGATATTGCAACATGCATTTGCATATCAACGTCAAACTTCATGTATGTATCTAGTCAATCAAGGAAACTCCAATAAAATCCAAGAAGATTCAGCTTTGTGTTTATAGTACACACCATCGTAAGCCTGAATATACTAGTTGAGTAAGACATCTCTAAACATCAGGCTGAGATGTGTAGTATATATAACACCACATAAGATAGGTTTACTTCGTGATACTTAGCACGAATATATTGGATTCTACTATTTGTCTCAACCTCTACCTTAATTGCACAATTGCAATGAGATAAACTTGAAACAAAGTGGTTTGGGATGGTTAAAGTTAACCTAGTTTTGTTTGGAAGTACTAACAAAGTATTATACCATATATAAGTGCTATTGAGGACTATTTTGTATGATACCACTAGTTCTAATATGGTGACTCTGAACACATATTTATTAGGATATAGTTCATATACTTCCAAGTGATTCTATCATAAGACTATGGTCATGATGTGCTTGGCACACTTCCCATGGTTTTGGAACACAAATCTTGCACTATTGTTGAACAACTGGCTTATTATTGTTTTCCTCCTAAATGTTTATAATGTTCTAATCCATCACATAATGATTCTCAGGTGAATCATATATGATTAATAACTCTACCATGTAGGTAGACATATTTCATTCCTATAACTCTTCCTTACCTCCCATGGTTGACTCATCATGGTCTATACTACCTCATATCACTTGTTTGTATCACTTACTATCAGTTGTTTCACAAGTTTAGGTAAATTTTACTTACCCTATTACTTGTCTTGGTATACACCTTCTAGTAGGATATCTTCCTAACATATTTATCTTTATCACTTGATATAACTCCTATTACAGTTCTGGATAACTCTTACTTAATCGTAACATATGTTGGTACACATCTTCCAATAGGATAGCTTCCTTATGGTTGTATCCTCTCTTTGGACTACCATGTATTGTATACCAACTGTGGTCTACTCATCTATTGTTTTAAGGACTTAATGATGTACTACATGTTTGGGATTAGCTAACTTTACTTAGTAAAGATAGGTAAGAAATGTTGACTCAAGTGTGTCAGGATTATTCTCAAGTGAATATCCATCTCAAGTCATAACAAGCATTTGGTTTCACTAAGACAACTTCCTATAGACACTACCAATCCTATAGGTCTCCTTTAAAGGGTTGTAATTCTAGGGTCAAAGCATTGGCTCTGATACCAACTGTGGTTACCCGACATACCACTGCATGGTGTAGTATGCAAGTCTGATATAACACCAATGAAACACCGTTCCACTAGTATTATATCGCTCAGAGTGGTACAACAGAAACATATGCGGGTCCAAGGCATGTCTATAGAATTACACACAGACTCTGTTACATAAGATCATCACAGCCTCCTACTTTACAATAAGGTAAAATGATAGGGGGTGGCCCGATCTTCTCAGTAAGCAACGGTGGTGATGATGATCACGGGGTGATGGCAGCGGAGATACACGACGATGAAGTGGAAGATAACTTGTATGACGCAACGAGATCTCTCGATTGGTCCCTGTCGCCAATGCAACAGCTCTCAACCCTGCAAGATATTCGCAACTCCACACACTTGCGCACGTAGCCGCCGACCACGAAGCGGTAAGTTGCAACCGTCTAATTCCCAATGGAACAGCAGATCACACAAGACTTTTTCAGGATCTACACAATATCAAGCAATATGGTGTAGGGATTCAATAGTTTTGCATAAGCAAACAACTAAGAACTAGGGTTTATCTTAAACGTGGTCTAAAGCAGCTAGGGGGGCGTCCTGGGCACTTATATAGGCGTCCGGGACGAGTTCTGGTAGAAAAGATACAAAAATAACCGACCCAGAATAGATCTGGTCGAGACAGACTCGGACACGTCCGGTCTGGAATCCGGTCAACCGGGCCAGGGACCGGGCGGCCGGTCTGGGGTCCGGCCAACCGGGCGGCAACCGGGTCGGCCGGTCTAGGGTCCGGTCAACCGGGCGGCAACCGGGCAGCACCCGGATAGTTGCGAGGTTTCCGGTTTTCTTCCGGTACGATAAACTTGCGTCCGGTTGGCGCCCGGTCGACCGGGCCAGTGACCGGGTTGGCCGGTCTGTCGGCCGGTCGGACCGGGTGCTGGACCGGCCTGGACGTCTTCTTCTCCTCTCGCGCATGCCTCCCGCTCCTCCCTCGCGCGACCATGAGATATCTTCATGTCCAGCTCCATGTCCAGCTTCACGTCCATCTTCATGTCCAGCTGCTCCTCTCCTCCTCGTGCGATGCTCGTCTCTTCTTGATACCTGATGATACATAAGTAATAGGACTTAGGCAGTATAAAGTTCTCATCAATCAAAGTACCGTTTAGAAACAAGTTCACCTGTTGTTTAAGTAGCTTCGCACTAGCCCTTGTAATTGGTCCAATCCGAACTTCATTGGACTTGAGCTCCACAGCAGGTTCATCTTCATTTATTAATGACGGAGGTAGTGGTGTAGTAGGGATGTCCTCATCATCTCCCCCCTTCAAAAGGCGTCGACCCCGACGCTCCAAGGTCTTCTCCGTCATATGGTGTCAAATCAGCAACATTGAAAGAATTACTGACACCAAACTCATAAACTGGAAGATCTATCGAGTATGCATTATCATTGATCTTGGCAAGTACTTTGTAAGGACCAGCACCACGAGGCTTCAACTTAGACTTCCGCAGCTTCGGGAACCTATCCTTGCGAAAATGTACCCATACCATATCACCAGGCTTGAACAACATCTCCTTGCGCTTCTTATTCATCCTTGCAGCATTGCTCTTGCCTTTCTTCTCTATCAACTCTTTAGTCTTCACATGTATTTTGCGCACAAAATCTGCCCTCTTGGATGCCTCCATATTAACTCTCTCATGTATGGGCAAAGGCAACAAGTCAAGTGGAGTAATGGGTTTAAAACCATACACCACCTCAAAAGGACATAGCTCCGTGGTAGAATGTACCGCCCTGTTGTAAGCAAACTCTACATGCGGCAAACACTCTTCCCACTCCTTCGAGTTCTTCTTGATCATGGATCTCAACAGGTTGTGACAAGGTTCGATTCACCACCTCAGTTTGACCATCGGTTTGGGGATGACAAGTAGTACGAACAGCAGCTTTGTCCCAAGCTTTCCCCAAAGTGTCTTCCGAAGTAGCTCATGAACTTCACATCACGATCGAAACAATAGTCTTCGGGACTCCATGTAGTCGAACAATCTCCCCGAAAAACAGGTTAGCAATATGCGACGCATCGTCGTTTTTGTGGCGAGCAATAAAGTGTGACATTTTAGAAAATCTGTCCACTACTACAAATATAGAATCATGGCCTCTTTTAGTACGCGGCAAACCCAACACAAAATCCATACTAATATCTTCCCAAGGTGTAGTAGGTGCCGGTAATGGAGTATACAAACCGTGAGGCTTCAGCTTGGACTTGGACTTGTTGCAAGTAATGCACCTCTTCACATACCTGTCCACATCCCGCCTCATCTTTGGCCAATAAAAATGATCAGCGAGCATGAGTAGCGTCTTCTCACGCCCAAAGTGACCCATCAAACCTCCAGCATGTGATTCCTGCAATAAGAGCAAACGCACAGATGATTCTGGAACACATAGTTTGTTAGCTCGAAACAAGAACCCATCATGTATGTGATATTTTTCCCATGCTTTACCAAGAGCACATAAGCGATATGGTTCAGCAAAATCATGATCAGTAGCATACAAATCACATAACACCTCTAAACCAGGAATTTTAACATCAAGTTGAGTTAATAACATATTCTTCCTAGATAGAGCATCAGCAACAATGTTATCTTTTCCCTTCTTATGCTTAATAATGTATGGAAAAGACTCAATGAACTCAACCCACTTAGCAAGACGCCTATGCAAAGTAGATTGGGCTTTCAGATATTTCAAAGCTTTATGATCAGAATGTATGATAAATTCTTTTGGCCACAAATAATGTTGCCAAACCTCAAGAACTCTAATTAAAGCATACAATTCTTTATCATATATTGGATAGTTCAACTTAGCACCGTAAAGTTTCTCGTAAAAATATGCAATCGGGCGACCCTCTTGCATCAACACACCACCAATTCCAATACCACTAGCATCACATTCAATCTCAAATTGCTTATTGAAATCAGGAAGTGCAAGTAACGGTGCGAAGTTAACAATCGTTTCAGTTCATCAAAAGCATGATCTTGGGCAACGCCCCACTCAAATGCAACACCCTTTTTAGTCAATTCATTCAAAGGTGCAGCAATAGTAGAAAAATTGGGCACAAAACGGCGATAAAACCCAGCTAGACCATGAAAACTTCTCACTTGACTCACATTCATGGGAGTAGGCCAATTTTGAATAGCTTCAATTTTTGACACATCTACTTCTACCCCATGCTTAGAGACAACATAACCCAGAAATATGACCTTATCTTTGCAAAATGTGCACTTCTCAAGATTACCATAAAGTTTACTATCACGCAACACTTGCAAAACATGTCGAATATGTATAATATGATCAGATTCATTGCGGCTGTAAATTAATATATCATCAAAATAAACAACCACAAACTTGCCAATAAATTCACGCAAAACATGGTTCATCAGTCTCATGAAAGTGCTAGGTGCATTAGTCAAACCAAAAGGCATTACTAACCACTCATATAAACCAAATTTTGTTTTAAAGGCGGTTTTCCACTCATCCCCTTCTTTCATCCTAATTTGATGATAACCACTACGCAAATCAATTTTAGAGAACACAACAGCACCACTCAATTCATCTAGCATATCCTCTAAACGGGGAATAGGGTGACGATATCGAATAGTGATATTGTTTATAGCTCTACAATCTACGCACATACGCCATGTACCATCTTTCTTAGGAACTAGAATAACAGGAACAGCACAAGGACTAAGGCTTATGCGGATATAACCTTTGTCGAGTAGCGCTTGTACTTGCTTCTGTATCTCCTTCGTTTCTTCGGGGTTCGTTCTATATGGTGCCCGATTGGGTAGCGAAGCTCCGGGAATCAAGTCGATTTGATGCTCAATACCTCGCAATGGTGGAAGTCCTGCGGGTACCTCATCCGGAAACACATCGCCAAATTCCTGCAAAACAGTAGAAACACCAAGAGGAAGAGGGGTCATGTCGTTAGAAACCAAAACCGTACCCCTGTACAAGAGCACAAGAGGCATGGCTGTAGGATCCTCACTAAATTCTCTCATGTCTTCTTTGGTGGCTAATGAGACTAAGGAATTCACTCTCTCACTTTTCGTTATATCACTCACAACATTACAATTCTCTCGCCTATCTAAAGAAGCATCCTCCAAATTGACTTCAACTTTCTGACGAGACTCATTGACAATTTGATGTGGTGTCATAGGCTGTAAGTTGATTTTCTTGCCCTTGAACTCCAAGTGATATGTATTGGCACGGCCATTGTGTTGCACAGAACGGTCATAGAGCCAAGGCCGACCCAATAGTAGGTGACACACCGTCATAGGAACGACATCAAAATCAGTGCAATCCTTATACGATCCAATAGCAAACTCAACACGCACCATGTGGTTTACCTTCATCTCACCATTGTCGCTCAACCACTGAATATAGTATGGATGCGGGTGCGGTAGATACTTCAACTTCAGCTTGGTACACAATTCCTTGCTTGCTAAATTGCGGCAACTCCCGCCATCAATAATGACCTTGCAAGCCTTGTCAGGACCAACTAAAGCCTTTGTTTGGAACAAATTGCAGCGCTGAGTATATGCACTAGGCAACACATTAAGAGCACGCTGCGACACAACAATGGTGCGAGCATCAGACGGATATGCATCTTCACCATCAGTGTCATAGTCATCATCTTCTGGAGCGTTAGGATCCACATCACCTCCAGTCTCATACTCATTGTTCTCATTGATAACCATGACTTTGCGGTTAGGACAATCTCTCTTGAAGTGACCCTTGCCACCACATGTATGACAAACCATATCACGGTTACGCGCAGTAGACACATTAGAGCCACTCGTACTTGCAGCAGATTCGGACTTCTTTGTGTTAGACACATTGGAGACCGACTTACTAGGCGGAGGGGCGGAGCGCGTCGAAGGCGCCGGCGCCATAGATGGGGCCGCGCGGGGTGTGAAACGCCCAACTCCTGTAGCTCGACCTTTGATCTTTGCTTCGTCAGCCAACTGTGATTCAGCTTCTCTTGCATGATGTAACAATTGATTCATATTGGTGTAGCTGTAGTGACGAACAATGCCTTTGATGTCATACCTCAAACCGTTGAGGAAACGCTGCATTGTCATCTCAAGAGACTCACGGACACGGCCACGCTGCATAAGCATCTCCATCTCCATGTAGTATTCATCCACAGTCTTCACACCTTGTCGCAAAAGAGTCAGCTTATCATATATATTCCGCAAGTAATTTGTTGGCACAAAACGAGCAGTCATTGCCTCCTTCATGGCACGCCATGTGCGTATAGGCTGCTCACGATCCTCTTCGCGATTACGAACAAAAGCATCCCACCAACGCAAAGCATAGCCATCAAATTCAGAAGAAGCAAGCTTGATCTTCCGGTCTTCAGTATAATGCGGATGTAAACTCCACAACTTCTCAATCTTCAGCTCCCAAGTGAGGTATTCTTCAACATCAGCTCCTCCTTCAAACTTGGGTATAGAAAACTTGGGCTTACCCAAACCATCTTCCTCATCTTGTCCACGACCATTGCGGCCAAGTGGAACCCAACCGCGAGGACGATTACCACGTGGCGCATCACGAGCATTGTGTGCGTCATCTTGAAGCTCAGGATCATCGTCATCTTCTTGTCGTTGTTGCGCGGTCAAATTCTCAACAGCCAAGCGCAAATCAGCAAGATTGCGTTGGACATCCGTCATTTGATCTTGCATTGTAGTGATGGTCACATGAGTAGCATCCAGCTTTTGGGAAATCTCATCAATCTTCCCATTAAGCACCTCGTCCTGAGCGCGGAATTCACGTCGCATCTCATTACGAAGAGCCTCATACTCCCTCCATGTGATGATATCTGCAGCACTCTTGTTTTCCTGGTTAACAATTTTATGATCACTAGCAGACATCGTTAGTAGGTTGGTGCACTAAATCAAAAATATATATAGTGGTACTCTCACAACTCACTCAAAACTGATAAGAAAAGGAGATCTTACTGTTCCAAAGTAAATTAGTGTTGCTTACCACTTGTAGGAACAACTAGTGCACGGATGTAGCGAAGCGAATATCAAGGGTATAAGACAAATCACACGGCAAAGCAGGGTATATGTGGGGCTGTAGGTAGGCTACCTATTTGCACCAATAACAAGCTCTAGCGCGGACCGTAGACAACCAATGATACTCACACAAGGTGATAAGATGGGGCAAAGCAACTATATGTGGGAAAAGTTGCAATGCACACGAGAGACGCTAGCAAAGCTCAACGAGACAGGCACAAGATTGCTCAACTACAGGTGCAGTAAAGTAAACTTAGGCCTTCACTTGATTCAACCAGCACGACACTTTTCTTTTTGGATTTTCGATTTGTATAACACACGCAGCGATGTAGCTCTTTTTGCTTCTTTTCAATTTTCTCTTTTTTTTTGATTTTCTGACACAACTCCTTGATAACACGGCCAACAGAAATATGCAAAGCACCGATAACCTAACGAGCAGCCTGTCGAGCGGTAAAACTAGTCTCTTCTGGGGAAGTTCCTAGTCACTTGATATCGATAGGATGTGTCTATGGTTGGGAACAAGCACACTGTACGCTATGTGGACTCGGAGTAACAAAAACTGACACCACAAGATAAAGGAAAACAAGATGATAGAGTAAACTCAAACCCTAAAAGACTAGATGGAAAGAAAAGATACGCAAAAACAACTAGGAAAAGCAACTAAAACCTGAAATTAATGCAATCTAAGGCTATGGCAAACCCTAACCCTAAAATTTTTTTTTGGCTTTTTTTTCTGGATAGGAAAACACTCACAACTCAACTATGGGGTGGATTGTGGATGGCTTACCGAGGAAAACTGGAAATCTGATACCAAGATGATAGGGGGTGGCCCGATCTTCTCAGTAAGCAACAGTGGTGATGATGATCACGGGGTGATGGCAGCGGAGATACACAACGATGAAGTGGAAGATAACTTGTATGACGCAACGAGATCTCTCGATTGGTCCCTGTCGCCAATGCAACAGCTCTCAACCCTGCAAGATATTCGCAACTCCACACACTTGCGCACGTAGCCGCCGACCACGAAGCGGTAAGTTGCAACCGTCTAATTCCCAATGGAACAGCGAGATCACACAAGACTTTTTCAGGATCTACACAATATCAAGCAATATGGTGTAGGGATTCAATAGTTTTGCATAAGCAAACAACTAAGAACTAGGGTTTATCTTAAACGTGGTCTAAAGCAGCTAGGGGGCGTCCTGGGCACTTATATAGGCGTCCGGGACGAGTTCTGGTCGAAAAGATACAAAAATAACCGACCCAGAATAGATCTGGTCGAGACAGACTCGGACACGTCCGGTCTGGAATCCGGTCAACCGGGCCAGGGACCGGGGCGGCCGGTCTGGGGTCCGGCCAACCGGGCGGCAACCGGGTCGGCCGGTCTAGGGTCCGGTCAACCGGGCGGCAACCGGGCAGCAACCGGATAGTTGCGAGGTTTCCGGTTTTCTTCCGGTACGATAAACTTGCGTCCGGTTGGCGCCCGGTCGACCGGCCGGTGGCCGGGTTGGCCGGTCCGTCGGCCGGTCGGACCGGGTGCTCGGACCGGCCCGGACGTCTTCTTCTCCTCTCGCGCATGCCTCCCGCTCCTCCCTCGCGCGACCATGAGATATCTTCATGTCCAGCTCCATGTCCAGCTTCACGTCCATCTTCATGTCCAGCCTGCTCCTCTCCTCCTCGTGCGATGCTCGTCTCTTCTTGATACCTCGATGATACATAAGTAATAGGACTTAGGCAGTATAAAGTTCTCATCAATCAAAGTACCGTTTAGAAACAAGTTCACCTGTTGTTTAAGTAGCTTCGCACGAGCCCTTGTAATTGGTCCAATCCGAACTTCATTGGACTTGAGCTCCACAGCAGGTTCATCTTCATTTATTAATGACGGAGGTAGTGGTGTAGTAGGGATGTCCTCATCATAAAACTGCAGATAACTCCAGAAGAACGACTCGTAGTCTAATCCTATCACGAACTCTATTTGTAGAGTATTTAACTAGCTATAAAGGCTAAGAATGGATTCTAGCTAAATAGGAGCTAGGTTTAGGAAACAAGTTCCCTTCTATGGCTAAACTAGGTTTTCTCTTTTTTGGATGTGGTATCTGACTCCTCTGACATGGTCCTGTCTCGTGAAGTAGTTGTTGACTCCTCGGCCTTCGAGTTGCACTGTAGATCCTCCTTCGATGCCTCCATATCTAAGCAGGGGGTTTAAGAGTGGGATGAGTACGAGCGTACTCAACAAGTTCATTATAGGAAAGAGGTGTTTAATGCACTAGCTACAGCATTAGACCAGAAAGTCTAATACCAATGCAGGTTTTCATAACCATTTCTTAAAAAGGTTGCTTTTATTCAGAAGAACTATGTCCGTCAGCCTTCACCGGTTTACTAGAACTTCATGGAGCTCCTTTCCGGCCGCGTTCACAGTTCCATATCCCGAAACAGGGAGTGACAGGTCACGGTTCATTACACTCTGCAGAGGTGTGTTGCTTTACCCATAAGATATCTTAACCTTGGTGCCAACCGAGTCTATAGTTCTCGTCCACACTTCCTTTGGCGTGAGGCCCGGTATAAGGTCATAGCCAATCATATTTATCCGCTACCTCGCACACCCACCCTTTGTTGCATGCCCCGACCCTGGGTCCTCGCCGGTCCCATTATTCCCATATTAGGGTGGACCCCGACCACGACGACAATTCTGGGCTCATACCATAAACTCCTTCGCCGGTAGATGCAACCCCTCATAGACCGCAATACCGTGGGGAACTTTTGGCATCCCCAGCCTACCGCTTGCACTTCAGCGACAAGTGTACTACGGACAAAGCCGTGGGGAACTTTTGGCTTCCCCAGCCTACCGCTTGCCCCGACAGATGACAAGTGTCTACGGTAAAGCGCGTCCGTTGATGTACAAGAGGTGGAAGTACGATTGACTATTCCGTCCCACTCCAGATCTTATGGTTAACACGTGTATTACGGCACAAGAATCACTGGACGACATTTGTTGTTTAATCCTAGATGGATATAAACCCTTGCAATGGAACCTCCACCATATCAACACAATCCATGGTTCCATTGCCCACCACATAGTCATATTCATAGTTATGAAAATAGTGGTTTTGTTTTTTATGCAATAGTGATAAACATAGTACTTTGCAAGTAATTTGGTAAAAATACTCAAATGACATGAGCAAGCGATGAACTTGCCTTTCTTGATCGCAAGATTATGCAGACAAGGTCTTCGATACGCAATAACTCCAAATTCTGAAATAGCATCATTGTCCGGTAAGGACGATGTTTAAAATATTGGCAAGGATGCAATAATGCATAAGTATGATATGCAATCGCTCTCAGCGTGACCCAACCCCGATGATTTAGGATTAGTGAGTGGTAATGATTAGTTTAGGGTGTGTTGCACTTTTAGAGTGATTCACAATCAAGGTTCTTATTCAGGGTTGTGTTGTTTTAGAATCACAAGCAGATGGTAATTTGCATAGTAACAATCATACACACCCAGAAATAGTAGTTGTATAATAAGTAAAGAGCAGTTGTCAATTTTATGTTTTGTAGTGCATGGTTGATGATTACTTATTATATAATTCAAAAGAATAACTTATGAAGAACATGTTATTTAATAAAGAACAAGTATGATTATTAGACTTGTGGGGTTCTATGGTTTTCTATGGTTCTAATTGGTTTCT
Source organism: Lolium rigidum (assembly GCF_022539505.1). Taxonomy (NCBI): domain Eukaryota; kingdom Viridiplantae; phylum Streptophyta; class Magnoliopsida; order Poales; family Poaceae; genus Lolium; species Lolium rigidum. The sequence goes on from NC_061509.1 coordinate 149,399,544, forward strand.
GGAGTAAGTAGTAGATGGATCCCAATGAGGTTGGATTCATCAACACCAAGGGCTTGTAAGGTTGAGTTAAGCCTGGTATTCTAAGCAATTATTCATACAGGGTTGCTATCAAGATTGGTTCATCTGGTTGGTGATAGCTAGCTAGGGTTTAGAGGTCCTTATAAGCAGGGTTGATGATGATTCTCTGTTTACTTCAAAAGAATAACTTTTGAAGAACATACTTATTAAATAATAAGAAGTTTTGCAATTAGGGTTTATAGGTACAAGGTTTAGTTCTTGGATCCCTTAGGTAAGTAATAATTAGTTCCTAAATAGGATGGTTCATGAGTATCTAACACTAATAGGGTTTAGTGTGTATGGGATATGATATTAATATTAGCATAGTTGCCATTAGGATTCATCACAATGGTGTGATGCTAATTATGGATAACTAAGGTTGATAATTTTGGATGATAGGATCTAGGGTTTATATTTAATTGACCCTATTTGATTATCTAGATTTGATGGGTTTGCATAAATGGAATACTAAATTATTGATAATAGGGCTCCAACATTTTATGTGGCATGACAAGTATTTAATTTGCTAATTATTGTTCTATGATTTTAAATGAAAGTATCATGATCACATGTTCTAACCTAGGGTTTAGGTTAGAGGCAGGTTAAGGTTCTCATGTAATAATAGAGCTAGGTTTCTAAATGAATTTAGGGTTTAGGGTTACACATGAAATGATGAGTTCCTAGTTTTCTTCCTTATGGAACTAGGGTTTACTATTTACCATATAGTTCTATGATTAATAACTTCATTTTGAATTTGAAGTTGTTAATAACTTGTAAATAAAAATAATATTGAATTTGGCATTTATCATTTTGAAACAATTAATAATTAGGGTAATTATTAATCAGGGTTTAATCCCTCTAATAATGATTTAACAAATAATAAATAAAGAAAATTAGTTTTAATGTTTTCTTTATTTATTTACTGGTTTTTATTTACTTTTGGAAATTTTTACTAATTATTGAATTTTAATTGAATTTAGAATTAAAATTAAAGGCTTGAATAACAAGTAATAAATAATTAAATTTTTATTAAAAGTAAAATTTTCATTTTATATTTTTATTGGATAGGGTTTATCTTTATAAGAATTTTGATATCTTACATTTATTTTTCTGAGCTATATTTAATTTTCTACAATTTGTCAAAGTTGCAGAAATTTTCTGGAATTGAATTTAAACAGAAATGACTAAAGCTACCCGGGATTCTACCCAAACAGCCACTGGCTGGTGGGTTCGTGTCCACGCTGGAGGCCACATGGCGCCGAGGTGGCAACCATGTGCCTTACCGGCGGCCAGTGACAGTGATCGCCGGAGCTAGAGCGTTCCCGCGGGGCTGCGCGGGTACTCGCTAGAATCAGTACACCGAGGCGATGCTAGTGGTGGCGGCGCCACCCCCTAATGGTCACCGGAGCAACCACGACGGCGAGGCCGAGCGGCGGCGCTCGCAGGCTACCGGTGCGACGCAACTAGGGAACGCAATCGGACGGGCTAGACATGCCAGGAGGATCAGGAGCTCACCAGGAGCACGCAGAGCTTGGCGGCAGGGCAAGAGGAGGTCTGGTTCGCCGGAATCGCCTGCTCCCGTCGTCGGAGAAGACGAGCTCAACGGCGGTGCTACGGGATGCCTCCGCTCGATTCCTTTTGTAGGCTGGGCATGTCAAAGACGGCGATCACGATGGTGTCCACGGCGTGGCTCGAGGAAGTCTACATCGGCGGCGGTGGTCGATGGCCGTACGGGCTAGGGTTTCGATTTGGGGAAAAATTGAGAGAGAGTGAGAGCGGCGTTAGGGTTCATCCAGGCTTTTTATATGGCGTTGTGGAGCACGCCCCGTCACACTGCCGAGGATCGGGAGGCCGCCAGCGACATGGCGAAGGGAAGCACGGCTTCGTGCTGGCCTCCACGCGAGAAGAAGATGAGGACGAGCTCCTCCTTTTTATTTTTCTGCCGAAGGGGTACGTGGGCTGTTGTTGGGCTGTGCTGGCCTGGTGTTGATGGGCTGCTTCTGGACTGCTAGGCAAGCTGCTGCTGGGCTCCTTCGGTTGGCAAGGTCCAGGTAAGGCTTTTCTCCATTTTCTCTTTTATTTATTTCCTGTTTTGTATTTTATGTTTTCAATTCCATTTGTAGAATTCAAATTTGAATTCAATCCTACTTTGCAGATGTTTCTTTATATTTCAATTATTCATGATTTTATGTACTCTTTTAATTTCTTCTTCTTGTGGAATCAATTCTGTTTTGAATTATTTGAGTTGATAATTTCTACTCCAAGTGTATTAGAAAGAATCATTAGGATTTGTCCCCTTATTTTATAATTTGATTACTTGCTTAATATTTTATGTGAGCATCTTTTTGTTAAGATTTTGTAAGCATTATTATAATCCTATTTCAAAGTTAGCACTAGTGTTATATTTTAATAACATCATGAAATACCTAAGGTAGATACTATTCTCATTATGGTTTGATATTAATTATAAAGCTAAGTGGTTGATCACCACCATGGTTCTAGTCAATTGGTTTAGCACTAGGTTATGCTTAAGTTCCATAATGAAGCATGAGCTTTAATTAGTGAACAATTCTAAGGTTCTCATCATATTCACCTAATGGCAATTGGTTTGAATCTCAATTAGGGCCTGGTTTTATATTATGATCACCATAGTGATACATAGACTAGGGTTGAGATATAATTTTAGTTTGTAGAGTTGAGATGATATCACATTGCATTGCTAGGGTTTAATCTCCCCTAACCATGGTAATATGGTTATTTGCCTCATATCTTATGTGCTTCTCTAATTACTAAGGATTTGAGAATTGGTTTTATCTTCTACCAATTAACTTCTATTATTATCCCCAATTTATCATTAAAGTAACTACACTAGTTATAGTTCTATTTTATAGTTAACTTTGGTCATATGGATGTATGGTTTCTCACCAAATAAAGTATAGTGTTTAACTCTAAGGTTTTCTTGGGTTCATTAATTTATGAAATATAGATATGGTAGGATTCTAATTATTATCACCAAATGGTTCACAAGTTAAGGTTGGGATATATAAGCCTAGGTTTGCTTACTATTTACCTCCCTATCATTTCATGTGGTGAATGATATCTACTTATCCTATTAGGGTTTAACTTATCCTCACATATTTCCAAAGCATGTTCATATATTAGGCATGATCCACTTGTTCTTAATATCCTTACCTCAAGTTCTTAGGGTTTATGATTATTACACAATTTATAAAGATCAAGGTTTGGCTTCCTAAGGTACCTCTCATTAATTGGGTTTCTCACTTCCATGATCAAGCATTGTCTTGATCAACTAAGGTATAGTACTTCTAGTTTACCTTCTTGAATGGGACTACTATGGTTGCCTCATTAGTTTATATCCCAGGAGAATGCCTGAGATATTACTTAGGGTTCTTTCGATGGAATGATGATATAATCATCTGGGTATATGGATAGTTCTTTCCCTCAAATCCAATTGTTGCCTCACTAACTTGAGTGTAACACCATAACTTGAGTTCTCTCATATTGGAATGGTTTATTCTAGGGTTTATGGTGTACTCCTAATATTTACTTAAGTATCTAGGCTAAGATTCCACTTGGTTAACTTAGTTGGATTAGTTACTACTTTACTTCATCAATTCATGGATATGATCTTACTCCATTTGGTATTGGCTATCTCACCACTCCCAGATGAAATGGTTTATCTCTTAATACTTTAGTACAATGGTGTCCTTGATTCTTAAATAAGTAAAGCTAAGGTTGGTATGCTTGGTCTCTCTCTCATTTGGGAAAGGACTTTAATACTAACCTAAAGTTAGGCTCCATAGAGAATGATGTGGTCACCAATATCTATGGTTAACATAAATGGATTCTCTCTCTAGGAAATATCTTGAATAAGATCCTAGGGTTCCTCTTAAAGGTGATGATTTGAATACTTGGATGTATATCCAAGGTTTAACTCAAGGTTTGTTAATACTTCTCTAATATTTATATTAGAACTCTCACCTCTCAAGGTTTTATGCTTAATAATTTGGAACAGAGAAGAACATATATTTCTAGAGTTGATCTCCATGTCATGTTTCCAAGAATGAAGTAAAATGAATTCCATGAGGTTCATGGTAGGATCATGGATTAATTTAAGACATGGAAAAGATAAGTCAAGAATGGTTTCTCCATTTTATTGTTACTTGATTTACAATTGAATTGGTGTTCATATGTTATGACAAGGATTACCATGTTGTGATCTTTAATAAGATCAAGTAGTTGATCCTTGATTAATAAGTTCTTATGTTTATTTTACTTCCATTTGTTCTAACCCCTTAGATCAAATTATCTCTACCCAAAACAAGGTTTTAGCAAAGTCACATTGAGGTTTATAGCGCTTGACTTGATGAGGTACTTCAATTCCACCAAGATCAAGTGTAACTTCAGTTACTGTGACTGTTTTACTTTAAAGCGTGAAAATTCCCCAGATTTTCTATGCATGAATGCAATGCACACATCTGTTTCCTCTATTTTTGTAACCCCAATACCTGGAATATTACAGGCTTCATCGCCGCTGGCGAGCGTTTCCGGCTAAAGGTCTTCCGGCTCGCGGAAGGTCAAGTGAGCAAGCCGGAAAACGTCAAAATCAGCACTTGCTTTCCGACAAAATGAAACATGCAAATAATATTAAAGGATTGCAGGATAAGTTGTTTCCGCACATGCATAACTGTTTCGTCCCTAGCTACTTAAGAATTTAAGTTATATTACAAACCCACTCCGGGGCCAAAATTATACATCATTGTCTCATTGTTTCACAGGATTTCTACTCGGAGGAATGATCCTCCTCAGATGCCACATAGGCAGAGCCATCGCCGTCGCCGGAGCCAATGTCGGAGTCTTCATCAGAACCTTCCTCGGACAGCTCAACGCTCGACCCGAAGCCTTCCGCGTAGTACTCCTGATCGCCTTCCTCTTCGTCTTCCGCGTCTGAGAAGCCCTTGGGGAGATCATACTTGTGGTACCAGAACGAGTGGTTAACTCGCCTAACAAATAGCTGATCAAACCCTTGGGTCTCCGCGAGGATGGAGCGCATGTTGGCACCCTTAGGGGTGTCGCGCGCAATATCCGCGAAGTTCAAAGTGGGGAAGTGCGCCTTGCAGGTGGCTAAGACGAGGGAGGAAACTCCGCGAGCAGAAGACTCTTGCCAGTCTTTGATGAACTCCGGCACCTGCTTCATCAGCTTTGACATAGTGTCAATCACTGTGGTCTTGGCTCTCTTCAAAGACAGGGCCTTGGCGATTCCGCGACATGCTGCGAATAGCTCGTCAATGGAACTCCGCGCTTCATCGTATGCCTCCGTCCTCTTGAGGGCTGACTCCTTGGTCCACTCAAAGCCAAGGCTCGCTGTGAAAATTGGGGATCAGTTCTTCCGCGGACAAAGCAACATATGATGAAGCCGGAATTACAACATAAAGGATGCTTACGGAAGATCATCTTGTCAATAGCCTCCGCCTCCGCTTCTTGAACCTTATTTTTGGCCACTAAGGATGTTACCCTTTGCTGGCTCTTCTTAAGCTTGTCAGCGAGTTCCTCCATGTCACGGGCGTGCTTTTCAGAGAGCTCCTTCCTCACCAAATTCTCCTTCTCGGAGGATTCTTTAATAAAGGCCTTGAGGGATTCGTTCTCCGCTTCGAGCACTTGGACTTTGGTGGACAGGTCGTCGAAGGCGGAGTGCTTGGCAGTTTCTTCTGTAGGCGAAAAATCACACATGTTATGCATCATGAAATATTATAGTAAAATGCAAATCCAACCCGGAGCTCTTACCGTTTAGGCGGGTCTCCAAGTGCTTTATAGCCTTGTGGCTATTTTCCGCATTCTCGCGCAGCCCCTCTATCTCCGTCATTTGCTCCAGCACGTGGATGCGCAGGTCTTCATGCAACTTCCGCGTGTTCTGAGAAGCAGACAAGAGTTAGCCGGATATTCAAAATTCTGGGGGCTGGCGAGGAGTTCAAAGTCTTGGATTGATAAAATTTTAAATCTCCGCCTAAGGTACATATTGAAGAAAGCATCGGCTAACACATGTTACACGGAAAAATGTCTAACCCAATGCTTGGGGGCTAGTGTTACCTGGCGCACGTTCTTGTGCTTAGCAAAGAAGACCTTGAGGTCACTCTCAAGGTCGGAGAGCTCCTGCATTTCCGTGTTCGCAGGCCCCCACACCTGGTCCATCATGGCGGAGACCTCCGCGTGGCGTTGTGAGAGGGGGACCTTTTGCAGAGTCGGAAATAGTTCAGGGTGAGTTTGGGGTGTGCCAGTGGCATGAATAAGCTTCACTTTTTGCTCGTATTGCTCGGCCGTAGGCTCAGCGGAGGTGGCAGTTGGCTGCTCAGGCGGAGGTGCAGACGAGGATGCACCCTTGCCGGAATCGCCGTGGCCAGTTGGGTCTTCCGGGAGGTCATCAAGGTTGATGACCTCCTTGGGATCCAGCTTGGCGGTAGAGGAGGCCTTTGGCGGAACCTCGACTTCCGGAGTAACTGGTATGGAAGCCGGAGACGGCTTCATTCTCTTCTTGAGGGCTTTAGGGGCCTTGGGGGGCTGGCTTCCGGAACTTCTGTTGCGCAAAGGAAAAAAGCATAATGACTAAGTATGCGCTTGCTCGTAATGACAGAAGGATCTAAATTCGGAAATCGAGCGCTTACCCGGAAGGCTTGAAGAATTTGTGAATGTCAGGTTGAGCCCTGTTGCTGGTGTCGATGAGCTTGAGGCGCTTCTTTTCCGCCTCCACATTGCGAGTAGCCGCGGTGCTAAGCACTTCGTGGGCGCGTTTGGCTGCAGGGCTGGAGGGAGCAGCCCTCTTTCTCTTGAAGGGGCGCGGAACCTCGGGAGCCTCCACCTCCGATGCGGCTTCCGGATCGGTGGTGCCCGCGTGAGGGACTCGGAGGAGAGTTCCGAGATCGCCTTCCTCGAGGGCTTCGAGCTATTTCAACGACCCAACACTTAGACAAAATTCTGATTGTGAAGGAATCAAGGGTTGAGTCAACGCAGCATACCGCGGTCCCGGAGCCGTCGGTGTGGATGTCCTTGTTACACACGTGAACATGAAGATCACGCGGAATCTTGATCAGGAGTCAGATCCTCTTGTCGATAGCGTCGGCGGAGAGGTTGTCCTTAGAGGCGCGCATAGGATCGTCGCGCCCCGTGTATTGGAACATCAAGCGGTCCCGATGTTGAAGCGGTTGGATTCGCTTGGTGAACCAGGACATGGTGAGGTCCTTCCCCATCACGCCTTCCTCCGTCAGCTTGCAGATCCGCCTAACTGCACGAGTCAGCTGAGGCGACTCGGAAAGATGAGGGCACTGTGTCCAGGCCGGAGTCTCGCTGGCGGGGCTGTTCTTCAAGGGCGGCAGCATCTTTTCGCTCGCCGGGTCGGAGGCGTCCTTCAGATAGAAGAAACCTCCGGACCATTACCGCGCGGATTCGTGGTGGTCGGTTGGAGGGTAGACGCGGCCCGGGCGGAGCATGAACGTGATGGACCCACAAGTGGCCAACTCGGAAGTATGTCGGATCTTCTCCTTCTTGACGGAGAAATAATATTGAAATAGAGGAAGTTCGGGAGATACCCGGAGATGGCCCTCGCAGAGAGTGACATGGTTGCTGATCGCCAAGACACTATTTGGCGATATGTTGTGGGGCTGGAGCCCACCTTCAGGATTTCCGAGAAGAAATCAGATGGCGGAAAGGAGAAACCACGTTCCACCAGCGCCTTCGTCACCACCATCTCATCATCCTGGGGGGCTGGAGCCAGAGAACCCGGAACTGTTCGCCAGGATCCGGGCCTCAGGAAGCCTTCCGCCTCGAGGTTCTTGAGCTCCATCTCGGTGGTGGTGCAGGGCCACCATTTCCCCTTGGCTTCAGAATCTCGCTGACGAGCCTTGGACTTTTTGGCGGCTATTTCTTCCGTCTTATGCTCCGCTTGATCCGCCTCGGAGGTTTTCTCCGGTTAGCAGAGGTCCCCTCGACATCCTTGCCGGAATCCTTGGAGGGATCCAGCTGGACTGGGACAAAGGGAGGAGGGGCGGAGGAGATTGGGGTTGCCATGATCGGCTCGGAAGTTGGAGGCGGAGTTGTAGAAGACATCTGAAGAAGAAATAATGGCGAAGAACATAGCTTAGTCGGATCCAACGTCAGCATCCTAAAGCTCATCCCTACCAACTACGGCGCGAGGACGAAGCTCAAGAACTCACCGTAATGGTTTCCGCAGTGGTCGGAGTCGCCGGCGACGAGGTTTTTGCGCGGTGGCTCGCTGAAGTTAAGAACAGGACGAACTCTGCGCGGTGGCGAAGCGGCTCCGGCAAAACTCCGGCGGGATTCCGGCAGACTCCGGCACGGCGGAGAGAGAGCTCGAAGGCGGCGCTTCGCAGAGAGGTGAAAGGGGGTGAATGAGGAGTTTAGGGGTCGATGGTGGATATTTATAGGCCGTGGGAGGAGATTCGTGCTCCGCATCCTGTGGTCGGAACGCAAGCGTCGCACCGTTGGATGCGTGACACGTGTCGAAACCCTAAACGGTAAAAATGGCTAAGGATAATTTACCGCTCAAATCGCGCGAAAATGGCGCCAGAATTGGCGGAACCGTTCGAGTCTTTTAAGATTCCGGGTAGCAGCGTGAAGATAAGCAACTCTTGTCCGCAAGCAGGGGAGTAACCCGGAGACATGTCATGTACTGTCGATGGATGAAGTCCCGCAGGATGGGGGGATTTTCCGACCAAATCTTGGGAAAGAAGAAAATGCGAAGTTGGAGTTCTTCAAGTTTCTCCGTGTTACCAAGATTGCCGGAAACAATGAAGTGTTAGCAAGGCGGAAACTGGAAGTGAAACTCGGAGAACTCTGGGGGCTACTGTTGTGGGTATACTTCATGGGTGTACCATCGACAGTGCCTAGATCCGGCAAGCCCGGGTGGCCCATAGATGGTGATGTGGCATGTGGCCCATCGGGCGGCCCAGTTGCTGTTGATCCTGAAGGTTGAAGTCTGGCCCAGGAAAGGGAAGCCGGATCCAACCGACCTTTGGAGGAACCCAGATCCATGGAGGCCCATTAGGAACCCGGATCCGGTACGACGTATAAGGGAAGGCGGATCCTTGACGTACACGGCAATACATTGTACCGTAGTTAGGCAACCTGTAATCCGGCTAGGACTCTCCATGTAAACCCTAGATCCGTGCGCCTTTATAAACCGGATCCCGGGAGCCCTAGAGGCACAACCACAACTCATTGTAACATCGCGAAAGCGCCCAGATAATTCCAGACAAGCAGCAGTAGGCCCTGTCATCTTACAGGTGTTCCGAAGCTGGGTAAATCGCGTACCACCGTCCCGTGTGCACTCCGCCCTATGGCCCCTACTTCTTTTCCCCCTCGTGAGGATCCCTCCTCCGAAGCACCGTCGATTAGGCAACGACAATTAGCCTCCACATTAGGGAAAATGCATTGCAAATTCGCTAATCAATTTCGTACCTGGTACAACTGGTATGTTTCGTGGACTTGCGGAAACAGACCCAACACCTGATGGTGGTGGGAAGCTACTATCTTCCATTCACTCGGTCCGCGAATGTCTCCGGAATGAGAGCGTATGCAGTGATTTCCCGATCTGAACCTTCCACGAGCTTAGGCGGCAATCGATGGCACGTCGATGAACACTTGCAGCCCTCGGCACGATGGTACTAACGACGACTTGGCCTCGACCCGTAGGGATCTAGGTTGGGATGTTGGGCCGCGGCGGTGCGGCCGCCGTTAGGGACGGGGGTAGTGGAGCTTATTTAGAACTGGGGTTGCTGTCTTTTGGAAGGGACATGAGATTGAGAGCGAGAGTGTGTGACCTACTGGGGTTTCCAGAAATTTACAACAAAATAAGTGCGTTCGTATAAGATTTACAATGGGTGATAGCAGTCAATCCAGATACTGCATATTTTACATCTAACGGTCCAGGTTCCTTAGTCCGTTAGTACACCTGTTGTGGCTAGTTCACAGCATATGCCCCCTAGTTATAAGGGAATAGGAGAAGTTATTTATCAACCATGGTACTCAATTGTTATCAATAGCATAATAATAAATTTACCATCATATTTGTTAGTATGTTTGTATCAGCAAATTATGACTAAGTATAATTCTAAGTGAATAAGGGAAGTTATTTATCAAACATGGTACTCAATTGTTATCAATACCTTAATAATTAATTTACCATCATATTTGTTAGTATGTATTTTATTAGGAAATTTTTACTCGGTATAGTTCTAAGGGAATAAGGGGAGTTATCTATCAACCTGATACGTCTCCGACGTATCGATAATTTCTTATGTTCCATGCCACATTATTGATGATATCTACATGTTTTATGCATACTTTATGTCATATTTATGCATTTTCCGGCACTAACCTATTAACGAGATGCCGAAGAGCCGATTGCTCGTTTTCTGCTGTTTTTGGTTTCAGAAATCCTAGTAAGGAAATATTCTCGTAATTGGACGAAATCAACGCCCAGGGGCCTATTTTGCCACGAAGCTTCCAGAAGACCGGAGGACTAACGAAGTGGGGCCACGAGGCGGCGCCACACTAGGGCGGCGCGGCCCAAGCCCTGGCCGCGCCGGCCTAGCGTGTGGGCCCCTCGTGACTCTCCCGACTCTGCCCTTCCGCCTACAAATAGCCTTCATCGTGAAACCCCCAGTACCGAGAGCCACGATACGGAAAACCTTCCAGAGACGCCGCCGCCGCCAATCCCATCTCGGGGGATTCAGGAGATCGCCTCCGGCACCCTGTCGGAGAGGGGATTCATCTCCCGGAGGACTCTACACCGCCATGGTCGCCTCCGGAGTGATGAGTGAGTAGTTCACCCCTGGACTATGGGTCCATAGCAGTAGCTAGATGGTTGTCTTCTCCTCATTATGCTTCATTGTCGGATCTTGTGAGCTGCCTAACATGATCAAGATCATCTATCCGTAATGCTATATGTTGTGTTTGTTGGGATCCGATGGATAGAGAATACTATGTTATGTTGATTATCAATCTATGTGTTGTTTATGATCTTGCATGCTCTCCGTTACTAGTAGATGCTTTGGCCAAGTTGATGCTTGTAACTCCAAGAGGGAGTATTTATGCTCGATAGTGGGTTCATGTCTCCGTGAATCTGGGGGAGTGACAGAAGCCCCTAAGGTTATGGATGTCGTTGTTGCCACTAGGGATAAAACATTGATGCTATGTCCAAGGATGTAGTTATTGATTACATTACGCACCATACTTAATGCAATTGTCTCGTTGTTTGCAACTTAATACCTGGAAGGGGTTCGGATGATAACCCGAAGGTGGACTTTTTAGGCATAGATGCATGCTGGATAGCGGTCTATGTACTTTGTCGTAATGCCCAACTAAATCTCACAATACTCATCATATCATGTATGTGCATTGTCATGCCCTCTCTATTTGTCAATTGCCCAACTGTAATTTGTTCACCCAACATGCTATTTATCTTATGGGAGAGACACCTCTAGTGAACTGTGGACCCCGGTCCATTCTTTTACATCGAATACAATCTACTGCAATACTTGTTCTACTCGTTTTCACGCAAACAATCATCATCCATACTATACATCTAATCCTTTGTTACAGCAAGCCGGTGAGATTGACAACCTCACTGTTACGTTGGGACAAAGTACTTTGGTTGTGTTGTGCAGGTTCCACGTTGGCACCGGAATCCCTGGTGTTGCGCCGCACTACATCTCGCTGCCATCAACCTTCAACGTGCTTCTTGGCTCCTACTGGTTCGATAAACCTTGGTTTCTTACTGAGGGAAAACTTGCCGTTGTACGCATCACACCTTCCTCTTGGGGTTCCCAACGGTCGCGTGCTGTACGCGTATCACAACCATAGTACTCAATTTTTATCAATTGCTTAATAATGAATTTACCATCATATTTGTTAGTACATGTTTGTATAAAAAAAATTATCCTGTGTAGTACTAAGGGAATAATGGAAGTTACTTATCAACCATGGTACTCAATTGTTATTAATTATTTAATAATTAATTTACCATCATATTTGTTAGTATTTTTTATGAACTAATTTTGATCCTATAGTACCAAGGGAATAATGTAAGTTATTTATCGACCATGGTACTCAATTGTTATCAATAGTTTAATAATAAATTTACCATCATATTTGTTAGTATGTTTTTTATGAACTAATTTTGATCCTGTATAGTTCTAAGGGAATAAGGGAAGTTACTATCAACCTTGGTACTTAATTGTTATCAATAGATAATAATGAATTTACCATTATATTTGTTAGTATGCATTTTAATAATTTATTTTGACCGTCTATAGTGCTAAGGGAATAAGGGAAGTTATTTATTAACCATTATACTCAATTGTTATCAACAACATAATAATTAATTTACTATCATTTTTTGTTAGTATGTTTTTTATCAACAAATTTTTATCCAGTATAGTTCTAAGAGAATATATAAGGGAAAGAAATTATCAACCATGGTACTCACTTGTTATCAATACCGTACCTATGAATTTACTATCATATTTTTTAGTATGAATTTTATTAATTTATTTTAACCTTGTATAGTTCTAAGGGAATAATTAAGGGAAGTTATTTATCAACCATGGTACTTAATTGTTATCAATAGCATAATAATGAATTTACCATCATATTTTTTAGTATGTTTTTATCAAAAAAATTAACTCGGTATAGTTCTAAGGAAATCAGGGAAGTTATTTATCAACCATCGTACTAACTTGTTGTCATTAGCATACAGCTGAATTACCATCATATTTTACTAGTATATATTTTATTAATTTATTTTGACGCTGTCTAGTTATAAGGGAATAAGGAAAGTTATTTATCAACCATGATACTCAATTTTTATTAATAGCATAATAGTAAATTTACCATCATATTTGTTATTATGTTTTTATCAGAAAATTATGACTCGGTATAGTTCTAAGTGAATAAGGGAAGTTATTTATCAAACATGGTAGTCAATTGTTATCAATAGCTTAATAATTAATTTACCATCATATTTGTTAGTATGTTTTTTACCAGCGAATTTTGACTCGGTATAGTTCTAAGGAAATAAGGGAATTTACCTATCAACCATCGTGCAAACTTGTTAGCAATAGCATACATCTTAATTTACCATCATATTTTGCTAGTATGCATTTTATTAATTTATTTTGACCATGTATATTTCTAAGAGAATAAGAGAAGTTATTTATCAACCATGGTACTCCATTATTATCAATAGATTAATAATAAATATACAATCATATTTGTTAGTATCTTTTTTATTAGCAAATTATGATTCGGTATAGTTCTAAGGGAATAAGGGAAATTATTATCAACATTGGTACTCACTTGGCATACATCAGATTTCACCATTATATTTTGTGTTGCTATGTTGTATCAATTAATCTTCACCCTGCATAGTTCTAAGGGAATAAGAGAACTTATTATCAACTCGATGGTACTCACTTGTTACCAATATCGTTGTACTAAAATTATGATCATTTTCCTTACTATGTTTTTACCAAGTAATTTTGACCTTGTATAGTTCTAAGGAAATAAGGAAATAGTGGAACAAGGAAATTGTTTTTTCTACATCTTGCAAGTCATAGTTCATTGTAGTTGCAAGTGGATTCTGCGGCTCTCCTCCTTTTTTAATCCTAAAATTTCACTAGCCCAAAATAGAAATTGAAAAAACTTTACATGAAATTACTTCCACTACGAAAAAAAGGAATTGCATGTGCACCAGATTTTAACACGATGAAACCAATTCACGTGCGTCTTCAGACTAGCACCAAGCAAAGGGAATTGCACATACAACTCAATTATCGTACGACACATCATTTGCGAAACGCGTGAAAGGGAAACACGCGAATTCAATTCACGTACACCGCCTGACTCTCCACGAAGGGAAACACGCGAATATCCATAATAGGCTGGTTGGAAACGGAACGCTGACTTTGGATCGAGCAGTCGAGTGCCAGCTAGGGTTACCTGGAACGATGGGTATGTCTCGATCGTTCGGTACTAGTAGAGTCTGGCTCCTACCTGAGCCAAACACGGCAGTAGATAGAGTGTGCAGGTGTTGGGAGATATACTCTCCTGCAGAATCAGCACGAAACACACGAATAGACCTGAAATACTAAGTACGAATCATGGCTGCAAAACGTTGATAAATAGAGAGCACCTCACTGCGAGAGTGCATAAGAAACAACTAGGTGTAACGCGAAAAAATCATCAATAAACAAAATATAGTATCGATGACCCCCTTTCGAAGGAAAGGGAGCCGGACCCCAAACATCTGAATGAACTAAATCAAAAGGTCGCTGAGATATAGACACACTAGTAGGATAGGGAAGCTGAATCTGTTTACCTAACCTACAACTCTGACACGAATGCAAAGACACGTCTCCTGAGACAGACCCCAGAAGACCACTACGAACTAATGACGATAAACGGGAGCCACAGAGGTGACCCAGCCGATGATGCCACTGCTGAAAAGATCCAGTGACAGAAGCAGCAACCGCAGGAGAACTGGCAGATGAAGTGTCAGCAGAAGGAACACGAAGCCAGTCTAACTCCCAGAGCCCCGGGGACTCAAGGCTGCGAGGGTCAGCTCCAACCAGGGCCCGTGTACGGCGGTCCTGAACAGCACAAGAATCAGCGTCAAGAATGACGCGACAACCAGAATCAGTAAGCTGACTAGCAGAAAATAGGTTCATCTTAAGACTAGGAACATGAGAAACATCAGGAACAGAGAAAGAAGAAGTAGAAAGGGTGTCTCGACTGGAAACAGAAAGAGAGGTACCATCGGCCATGATAACACAGACATGACACTACTAGGAAAAGGCCTAGCCGTAAGATGGGTGTTAGTGGCGCACCAGGAGGGCAGTGCGCCACTACTACCTCTCCTGTGGTGGGCCACTATAAAGAATGTAGTAGTGGCGCACCTCTCCTGTGGTGCGCCACCACTAAGTTTGACCATGGGTTTGACCCAGCCTTATACATAGTAATGGCGCACCGTGCAGAGGTGCGCCACAGCTATTTTTGTAGCAGTGGCGCACCTCTACATGGCGCGCCATTGCTATGTAAAGGGGATGATGGAAATGTTTGGGCATCACTTAGTAGTGGCGCACCAAGCGTGGATCGCCTTTTCGAGTTTGGAAAAAATAAAAGAAATAGATAGAAAATTCAAAAAATAAAATCCTTTGAACTGCCCATGTATTATGTAATATAGCTTTCATCAAATTTTGAAAAAATGAATTTCGATATATTATGCAAAATGGCGTCATCTTTCGGTAAAACAGGATTTCTGGTTGCATACGACCTCCGATGAAAAACCTTTTTATATCAAAATCGATCTACGCGAAATTTCCTATTCGAACTCAACCACCTACGGCCGTTTGGACAAAAAATGGATTCGTCAAATTCAAAACAGAAACAGGACTTTTTTCAAGTTTTAGATTTTGGGCAAAAAATAGAAAATTTTTAGCGGTGGCGCATCCATGCCTTGGTGCGCCACTGCTAAGCTTCCCGCCAACGAATTTTAAAATGGGATTCAAAATGGGAGGAGCCGGCCACTTACCCCCTCCTCCCTCCTCCCTCCTCCTCCACACATTCTCCTGCTCTCATTCTCCTCTCCTCCTCCTGCTCTCCTGCTCTCCTCTCCTCCTCCTGCTCTCCTCCTCTCCTCCTCTCCTGTCCTCCTCCCTTTCATCTTTTTGTTCTACTTCTCCTTTCACTCCGGCGATCTCCTCCACTATGTCGACCTCCGTTGACCTTACTTTCCGGCGAGCTCCTCCACTATGGTGACCTCCGGTTACCTTACTCTCCGACGACCCTACGACGACCCTCCGACGACCCTCCGGCGACCCTCTGGCCTCCATTACCTCTGGCCTTCGTCCTCTTGTTCATCCTCTCCTACATCCTCCATATCCTCACCTCTCTTCACCTCTCCTACCTCTCTCATCCATCCTTACCGGCGGCTAGGCTAAGAAAAATGAGAATGAACATTGCACAAATAATTCTAGCAACAAGAACGAGAAAAACTAACGAGCCAAAAAAATCGAAACAAAATGTGCCAGATCCAGATCCAGATCCAGATCTAGAAATTTCAAATTTTAGTAGTGGCGCACCTTGTTTCTGTCCAGTGGTGCACCTGAGACGTTTAGGAGTGGCACACCATGAAGCTAGTAGTGGCGCACTACCTGGTGCGCCACTACTAAGCCAAATAGCAATGGCGCACCACTAGTGCGCCACTGCTAATTGTTAGCAGTGGCATGATAACAGTGGTGCACCACTAGTGCGCCACTGATGGCAAAAACAAGTGCGCCACTGATTGCCTGTTTTCTAGTAGTGTGAGAAACAAGAGAACGAAGAGCAGAAAGAATAGAAAACGCACAATCCAGATACCACGGGGATGACATACCTGACTGTGTAGAAGATGGTGGTCGCGCGGTGCCGGAAGAGCCAGGCACAGAACCAGCGGTACCCGTCGAGGAAGAGCCTGTAGCAGCGAGCAAACCACGAAGACCACGAATAATGTCCTGATCAGATAGCGCAACAGCAGAAGATCCTGAAGAACCATCCTGACGACGAGTATGATGCCACGGACGTAAGCTGGGATCCCTATGCAAGCAAGTAGAGACAGTGTGGCCAGTCCTGCCACAGTAGGTGCAAGGAAGTGCTGTCGTACCACGAGGCTGCTGGGGCTGACTCTGGCCCTGGACTGGAGGAGTAGAGAGTATAAGCGGTGCTGGAGACCGCAACAAAGCCGGCGGCGTAGGCGGTCCACGAGCAGACGGCACAGGAGGGCCACGAGCAGCAAGTACAGAGGGAACCTTAAGAAGACCAGCACCACGAAGATGAGTCTCCTCAGCACGAAGCTCAGCCAGTACCTCGGAGAGCGAACACGACCACGGGCAAGCAGCTGTGTGCACGGCGCGGCTCAAGCTCCTTACGGAGCCGCGACAAGAACTCAAAGACGCGCTGAAACTCCAGATACGCGCGCACAGTCAGACAGCAGGGACAGGTGGCACACACAGGCAGATACGAAGAGAATCAAGCTGACGCCAAATAGCAGCACTCTGAGTGTAGAACTCATCAATAGTAGAATCACCCTGCTGAAGGGCGTGCTCCTGGTGGACCACAGACAGGTAAAGAGCATCCCCAGACGGCTGATAGCGCTGACGAAGAAAAGCCCATTGAGCAGCAGCAGTGGGAAGACCCATAAACTCAGCAGCATAATGAGGCAGAACACTGGAGGTGAGAACAACAGCAGCACGAGCATCCTCATCTATCCACTAAGTGTAGTCAGTCAGATCCAGCCGGTAAGTCGCAACGGCAGTAGAGTGGTCCTGGACCTTCTGGTCATAATCAGCCAGAGGAGTATCATCAACACTCTTGGCTGCATCCTTATCCGCCTGAGTAGCATCAGGGGCAAGGGCAACGGGCGTCGGTGCAACAGGCACCGTAGGAGCAACGGGGCGGGGCGGACAGGAAACCTCGCCAGAAAGCACACCCCAAAGAAGAAGACCGCGCATGAAGGCAGCGAAATCAGGATAATTCGCGCCATCAAAGATCACCGGGCAGCGAGGAATCGCCACATAGCCCGACGAGGAAGACATACTAGAACCCTCTTTTTCTCGTTTTTTTTCTTTCTCTTAGATCAGATCGAAGAAATCAGATCAAACCAACCCGACACTCGGCGCGATGGAAAACAAGGGCAGCAGCCAGCGGCGGGAGACGGCCAACCGGGGGAGAGGAAGGTAGGCGGTGGTGGGGGATCAGCAGCGGAGCAGGTGGCCGGCGGCGAGCCACGGGCGGGCGGCAGGGAGATGGCCGGCGGCGGGGCACAGGGGCGGGCGGCGCAAGGGGGTAGACGATGGGGAGGAGAAGAAGCCGAGCAGGTGGCTGGCGACGCGAGCAACGGCCAACGACGGGGAAGGTGGAGGACGGCGGCCGGGAAGGAGAAGAAGCCAGCCGGGGGCGGGGGAGGAGGTCCAGCGGTGGCCGGGAAGGAGTCGGCGGCGGCGGACGACGGCCGGGAACAAGCTTCAAAAAAAACGTCCGTACGGACTAGAGGAGGATGACCAATTTTGCTCTGATACCATGTTAGGGCAATATGCTTGTTGTATTACCAGGGGGCCAAAGGCCACAATATATAATACATGTACATGTGAAATATGCAGGAAGCCTTCTAACATACGAGAAAACTACAAAATACAGATATATACATCTAACAGCTGAAACATGATAGGAGAGTCAGGAATGTTAGGATGATCTCCTCGTGTCCGAGCCCAACGGCTCGAACTCGGACCCTTGACCTCGTCCGCGCCCTGATCGGGGGCGCCCAACCGCATCTGGTTGGTGGGCCTCTGTCTCCTGTGCTATATATACAATGGTGGGGGAGGTGACACACGTGACGAGGTTGACCGGAGTGCCACTCGCCCCACCAACACACCCATCGATCTGGGTTCAGCACAGTGCCGACGGGATCCTCCATCACCGCCGCCACTACCTCACCATCGCCACCATCACCATGAGGACGTCGGGAGGATCATCCTCCAGTAAAGGAGAAGGTACACATCTCTGTAATCTCAAAGTACTACTCGGAAAGATCTAGACTAGTGATCCCAGAGATTTAACATTGGTATCAGAGCATCTAGTCCTAGATTATTTTTCGGTAGAAAAGAAATCGAAACAGCAAAGTGGAAACCCTAGATCAATCCTCGAAACCCTAGTTCGTAAAGGGAAAAGAAAGTTTCTTAAAGGCCGGGGCTTTGGGCTCGCCGGCGATAAAGTACAGGGGCAGTGGGGCCACCACCCCGACAGTCACTGGCTGCTGCTACTCTAAATGGCGCCGGCAAAGTGTAGGGCACCACCACTGAGCCGTTTGACGCCGGTGCGTCCACCCTCGGGTGCACGCACGCGAAGGCAAAAGGGCCAGAGGGGTGCCGGCTGCTGCTTCTTCTCCCCTGGAGGCCATCGTTTTTGGGTGGAGAATGAGCAGAGAAAAAAAGGACAGAAAGGTAAAAGAGAGGAAGGGCAGAGCGACGCCGAAACACCGCTGCCTCCTCGCCGCTACACAGAAGCACGGGGGAGCCTCGCGGGAGGCGTCACGGGCGAGCATGCCGGGCCGCGGGTGCGAGCGGGAAGTGGAGCCTCCGCGCCGCCGCCGTCGTGCGAGAACTACAGAGATGGAGGTGGGAGGACATCCGGGGTGCGCTCGCCGTCGTCGGCAGGAGGCACCGGCCGCTCTTCTCCAGCCGCCAGACACAAGACAGAGAGGGGGCAAGGGGGAAACATGCGCTAGGGTTAGGGTTTCGGCTGGTTAGCCATCCTCTTATACCGGCCGAAATCGACGGTGGACCGTCGGATTCAATCCGATGGCCAGAAAGCTCTGCCGTGCGGGCACCGTGGCTGGGCCGCGTGGGCGCCACGGCTGGGCCACGTGATCGGGCCGCAGCGTGTGCGGCGCATTGCCATGCGTAGCGCAGTGCATGCGGGCCGCGTGGGCCAGCAGGCCGTAAAGTAACGCACCCGAGTGGCGCGCAGAGAAACTCCGCTCACGTGGGCTGTGGACCGCGGGAGCGAGTTTGGGCCCTGCACAGTTTTCTGTTTATTATTTCCTGAGGCTTTTTTGGCAGTTTTGGGCAGTTTTAGGCCCAATTTTGTCTAGGCTTTTTCTGAATAAATAGGACCAACGAAATATTTATTCAGAAATTAAAAGGTGAAATATATGCCTCTGAAAAGTTTAAAGTTTAAAGTTTGAATTCAAAGTTTCCGTTGCAAATAGTTAAAGATGCATTTTAAATTTGAAAAATGCAAAAGTGATGATTAAAATTTGAAAAGGTTGATTAAAAGTGATTGTTGAAACAATTATGATCCTGCCACTTTATGACCAACGTTATTGATGGCATGATCATGTTTTGTTGTAATAACATGTGCAAAAGTGACAATTGAATTTTCAAAGAGATGATTAAAGTGATTATTGTGACAATTATGGTTCTGTTATTTTTAAACCAACGTTATTAATGATATGGTCATGCTTTGTTGCAATAAGGTGTGCATTTATCTCTATTTTCTGCCCAACGGTGATATAGATTTAATTGCACAAACAGTTGTATGTTCTAATCTTGACCAACGTTGGATTATTGCATGCAATTATTGTTACGATCTCATTTCATTGTGGTTTAAAGGAGGGTACTACTTGATGAGCTGCATCAAGGATGTTCCAACCCTCAGAGGTGACAACTACACTGAATGGAGAAAGAAGGTCGATTTGTCTTCGAGGTGGACTGGTTTCCCACAGCCGGTCTGACCAAAAGATCCAGTCAGAAATGACAAGGATAATGATGTTGCATGGCAGAATAAAAGGTGGCTAAGTGCCATTTATAAAGAATACAATTGAGAATGCTATTGTGAGCTCAATTGCAGAGTGTGCTTCCATAAGGGAGTATCTTGAAAGAATAAAGAGCCAGTTCACTGGTTCTTCAAAGATATATGCGACCCAGCTGCTGAAGCAACTGGTGACAGAAAAGTACACATGGACAGGAAGGACATGGCAAGTGTGCCATATGTTGTAATAATGCTTATGTGAGTGTTGTCTGTGTGTAATGTGAGTGAAAGAATGTTGTCCGCGTCGGACAAAGAACAAAAGAAAATAAAAAGAACTGATGAATCATCGAAATTATGGCACTATCGCTTAGGCCATATTTTGAGGGGGAGAATAGAAAGACTCGTTAAAAATTATATTCTTCCTCCATTAGAATTCTCAGACATAGAACAGTGCATCGATTGCATTAAAGGAAAATTTGTAAAGCAAATTAAAAAGGGTGCAAATCGAAGCACAGCAAACACTAGAAATAATTCACACAGATATATGTGGACCATTTCCTGTGAAAAGCGTGGATGGCTATGATTCGTTCATAACATTCACGGATGATTACTCCATATATGGTTATATTTATCCAATAAAAGAAAGAACAGAAGTGTTGGATAAATTTAAAATATTCAAAGCTGAAGTTGAAAATCAGCATGATAAAAGAGTAAATATAGTCAGGTCTGATCGTGGAGGGGAGTACTACGGTCGACATACTCCATATGGCCAAGTCCCTGGACCTTTTGCAAGGTTCCTACAGGAGACTGGAATAGTCGCCCAGTACTCGATGCCGGGCGAACCTCATCAGAATGGGGTAGCTGAAAGACGCAACAGTACCCTTACTGATATGGTGCGCAGTATGATAAGCTATTTCACCCTACCATTAGGATTGTGAATTGAGGCTTAAAAAACCACTATTCACATTCTAAACAGAGTACCAAGCAAATCGGTGCCCAAAACGCCGTATGAGCTATGGACAGGGAGAGTGCCTTCTCTAAACCACCTGAAAGTTTGGGGGAGCCCTGCTGAGGCCAAAGTATTCAATCCAAATATCGCAAAGTTAGGTACCAAAACAGTTAGCTGCCATTTTATTGGTTATCCTGAAAAGTCAAAAGATTATCGTTTCATCTGTCCAGAGAAATACACAAAGTTTGTGGAAAGGAGACATGTTGGCCTCTTAGAGGACGAAATGATGAGGGGTAGCATGGTAGCTCGGAATATTGATCTTGAGGAGAAGAGGGTGCATGCACCTAATTCGATGACTCAGGAGCCATTTTTGCGCTACCATGTGCACCTGTACCGACGATCCCTGCGATTGTGGTGCAAGCGCCTGTTGTAACTGTGATTGTGGTGCAAGCGCCTGTTGTAACTCCACCCATGACAACGATGAGTAAAATTCGGAACCTGTCCATCAGGAGCTGAGTGAACCATTTGTTGATCATGAAAGGGAGCAACAACAGCCACCTCTAGAGGCAAAAGGATTTACACAAAGAGAAGGGATATATTACAATGAGACATTTTCCCCGGTCTCATGTAAGGATTCCTTCAGAATCATAATGGCACTAGTTGCACATTTTGATTTAGAGTTGCATCAAATGGATGTAAAGACGGCATTTCTAAACGGGGATTTAGAAGAAAATGTCTACATGAAACAACCTAAGGGTTTTATCATGGAAGGTAAGGAAGAAATGGGATGCCGCCTAAAGAAATCCATTTATGGATTAAAGCAAGCCTCCAGATAGTAGTATCTAAAGTTTAATGAAACAATTAAGAGTTTTGGATTTAAAGAAAATATTGAGGACAATTGCGTTTATGCAAAGTTTAAAAGTGGGAAATATATTTTCCTAATCTTGTATGTGGATGATATTCTGCTTGCCAGCAGTGATGTTAGTCTACTGCAAGAAACAAAGAAGTTCTTGTCCTCGAATTTTTGATATGAAAGATCTTGGTGAAGTGTCATATGTTTTGGGCATAGAAATTCACCGAGATAGGAACAATGGAGTATTAGGACTATCGCAAAAGGCTTATTTAGAAAAGATTCTAAGTAAGTATAATATGCATAAGTGCATTGCCACACCTGCACCTATAGTCAAGGGCGGCAGTTTTGGTAAACATCAAAGTCCCCAAAATCAATATGAGCTCGATCAAATGAAAGCGTTTCCATATGCTATTGGAAGCCTACAGTATGCACAAGTGTGCACTCGCCCTGACTTAGCATTTATCACCGGAGTACTCGGTAGATATCAAGAAAATCCAGGTTTTGAACACTGGAAAAATGGTAAATAAGGCATTGCGTTATGTGAAAGGCACAAAGAACTACATGCTAACATACAGAAGATCTGATTACCTAGAGATAAGAGGGTATTCAGATGCAGATTTTGCGGGGGATAAAGATGATAGAAAATCCACATCTGGATGTGTATTCACCCTTGCAGGGGGAGCTATTTCGTGGAGAAGCTCCAAATAGACGATAGTTGCATCATCCACGATGTATGCAGAATTTATAGCATGTTATGAAGCCACGGGGGAGGCATTATGGTTAAAGAAATTTATACCCGACTTGAAAGTGGTAGATTGTATTGAC
Organism: Lolium rigidum; assembly: GCF_022539505.1. Lineage (NCBI taxonomy): Eukaryota > Viridiplantae > Streptophyta > Magnoliopsida > Poales > Poaceae > Lolium > Lolium rigidum. The sequence continues at coordinate 149,422,604 of NC_061509.1, forward strand.
AAACCACAAAAGATGTACTGCGACAATGAGCCTGCAGTATTTTATGCTCACAACAACAAGTCGAGTACAGCTACGAAACCAATTGAGGTTAAGTATTATGTTGTGAAACACAAGGTCCAGCATCAAACTATAAGTCTCGAGCATATAAGGATAAAAGATATGCTTGCGGATCCGCTAACGAAAGGCTTACCACCTAGCGTGTTCAAGGAGCACGTAGCCGGCATGGGTTTAAGAGAAAGTCTTACCTATCCTGGATCATAAGAGGCCCAAAAGTAAAAGAATTTGTTTCAAAACAGAGAAGTGCATTGTGGCTGTCCGATTCTATCGGCAATAGAGGTGTGACGATGAAAGATGCCCTATGTACTTATCCAAAATGAAACGAATAAAATGAAAGTATAAAGTTAAAAGAAAAGTTGAGATCAAGGGGGAGAATGTTAGGATGATCTCCTCGGGTCCGAGCCCAACGGCTCGAACTCGGACCCTTGACCTCGTCCGCGCCCTGATCGGGGGCACCCAACCGCATCTGGTTGGTGGGCCCCTGTCGCCTGTGCTACATATACAGTGGTGGGGGCGGTGGCACACGTGAGGAGGTTGACCGGAGTGCCACTCGCCACACCAACACACCCATCGATCTGGGTTCAGCACAGTGCCGACGGGATCCTCCATCACCGCCGCCACTACCTCACCATCGCCACCATCACCATGAGGACGTCGGGAGGATCATCCTCCAGTAAAGGAGAAGGTACACATCTCTGTAATCTCAAAGTACTATTCAGAAAGATCTAGACTAGTGATCCCAGAGATTTAACAAGGAACCCACGATCGAACACGATCGATACTTCCTTCATATAACTAACCACGCCGTGATTGAAGACCAGAACGAGTAGGGGGAGATACGATGGCAAAGGAGAGAAAGAACTTCACAACTCGATCGATGTATCCGATCAGCCAAATCTTATCCGACGAGCTGCAGAACCAGAGCTTGGATCTGCGTCGTACCAGAGGTTGACGCCACACTCACCGGGGCTTTGCATCCTGGAGCCAGGCTAAGTATCTCGACATGACCAGCACCACTGCCCTTCTGTTGCCAACCCCCGACGTGGTTGACTTGATAGTAGACTTCTTGAACTTGAAATCTGACGTCATGTCCTTGGAAGAGCACAGGCAGCAGCTGTCGCGGGCCATACGGCCTTGGCTGTGCCTCGCTCAGCTCGCTAATGGAGAGGGTTGACACGCCAAGGCCATCATAATTCAGTCGGAGGTCTCGTCGCCATCCGATCTAGAGTTTGAGCACCTGCTTTTTCCCCTGATTGGCCTGCCCATGGTGGCCTGAGGGCATCTTCAGTGGGTGGCGCGACGCATTTCGGACGCTCTGATACGTCTCCGATGTATCGATAATTTCTTATGTTCCATGCCACATTATTGATGATATCTACATGTTTTATGCATACTTTATGTCATATTTATGCATTTTCCGGCACTAACCTATTAACGAGATGCCGAAGAGCCGATTCGTTGTTTTCTGCTGTTTTTGGTTTCAGAAATCCTAGTAAGGAAATATTCTCGGAATTGGACGAAATCAACGCCCAGGGGCATATTTTCACACGAAGCTTCCATAAGACCGAAGGGAAGACGAAGTGGGGCCACGGGGCGCCGCCACACTAGGGCGGCGCGGCCCAAGGGGGGCCCGCGCCGGCCTAGCGTGTGGGGCCCCCGTGTGGCCCCCTGACCTGCCCTTCCGCCTACATATAGTCTTCGTCGCGAAACCCCCAGTGCACCGAGAGCCACGATACGGAAAACCTTCCGGAGACGCCGCCGCCGCCAATCCCATCTCGGGGGATTCAGGAGATCGCCTCCGGCACCCTGCCGGAGAGGGGAATCATCTCCCGGAGGACTCTTCACCGCCATGGTCGCCTCCGGAGTGATGAGTGAGTAGTTCACCCCTGGACTATGGGTCCATAGCAGTAGCTAGATGGTTGTCTTCTCCTCATTATGCTTCATTGTGGTCTTGTGAGCTGCCTAACATGATCAAGATCATCTATCTGTAATGCTATATGTTGTGTTTGTTGGGATCCGATGGATAGAGAATACTATGTTATGTTGATTATCAATCTATCTATGTGTTGTTTATGATCTTGCATGCTCTCCGTTATTAGTAGAGGCTCTGGCCAAGTTTTTACTCTTAACTCCAAGAGGGAGTATTTATGCTCGATAGTGGGTTCATGCCTCCATTAAATGCTGGGACAGATGACGGAAAGTTCTAAGGTTGTGGATGTGCTTGTTGCCACTAGGGATAAAACATTGATGCTATGTCCGAGGATGTAGTTATTGATTACATTACGCACCATACTTAATGCAATTGTCTCGTTGTTTTCAACTTAATACTGGAAGGAATTCGGATGATAACTCTGAAGGTGGACTTTTTAGGCATAGATGCATGTCTGGATAGCGGTCTATGTACTTTGTCGTAATGCCCAATTAAATCTCACAATACTCATCATATCATGTATGTGCATTGTCATGCCCTCTCTATTTGTCAATTGCCCAACTGTAATTTGTTCACCCAACATGCTATTTATCTTATGGGAGAGACACCTCTAGTGAACTGTGGACCCGGTCCATTCTTTTAATCGAATACAATCTACTGCAATACTTGTTCTACTGTTCTCTGCAAACAATCATCATCCACACTATACATCTAATCCTTTGTTACAGCAAGCCGGTGAGATTGACAACCTCACTGTTTCGTTGGGGCAAAGTACTTTGGTTGTGTTGTGTAGGTTCCACGTTGGCGCCGGAATCCCTGGTGTTGCGCCGCACTACATCTCGCCGCCATCAACCTTCAACGTGCTTCTTGACTCCTACTGGTTCGATAAACCTTGGTTTCTAACTGAGAGAAACTTACTGCTGTACGCATCACACCTTCCACTTGGGTTTCCCAACGGTCGCGTGCTGTACGCGTGTCACGCTCCAAAGTGGTCGCGAGCGTCCGTTTGCGTCGCCCCGCGGACGCCAAAATGACCGTGAGGGGCAAAATGTCCGTTTGCGTTGGGGGCTACCTCCAGCGGTCCGACGCATTTTGGACATGGAACTGTTTTTTTTTGTGCTACTTCTTTTCAGTTTAGTTGAATGATCAAGTTTTAAACACGAAAAGGATGTACTCACATGATGTCATGTTGGTCCAATCGAATAGATTAGCCTAAACAATTAACCGGATACCTCAATCGACTAGATTCAAACATATTTAACATACAAATAAGAAGAAATTTAAAAACATATAAACTAAAACTATAATGTGCGCGGATTAACGGCGGCGCGTAAAACGAAGAGGCCGGCGGTTGCTCTTCCGCGGCGGTTCGGCGCTCCATTGCGGCGGTTGGTCGCCGGCGGTTGTGAATTAGAGGCCGATCGAACCTAGGTCGCTGCCATGAGGGAGGGCCCGTGGGGACGCGATCGGACGCTCGGAGCGACCACCGAGCGTCCGCGGAGACGCAAACCTAACGCATATTTGGGCCAGGTTTGCGTCTCCGCGGATGTCGTCGTGGTGAACGAGCAGATGCCATAGGATGGCTTAGATTGGGGCCGGATGGACGCAAGAGGATTCGGGGGAGGGTTTGCGATCAGGTGGGAAAAGATTCCGGATGGTTTCCTCAAGAACTTGGCCAAGGCCAGAGGTTGAAGAAGAAAGACACAAGGAAAAACTCCCTCTAGATCACCATGTTCATAGATTCACACAGGTTACAGGCTCTGCCTTCATACATACACGCGTCTCGTCCCCTTTTGCAAGGAGGGCTGCCCCCTCTCCTTATATAGGGGAGAGGGTGGCTTACAGTGCAAGAAACCCTAATGGCATCTTTGACTGGACAAACTACTTTACAGAGTTACTCGTACAAAGCTACTTTAATCATAGATGACACCGGGGCCTTCTTTTATCATAGAAGCTGACGTACTCCGGCTTCTTTCTCCGTCACCTCTCTCTTTGGCGCCGGGGCTCGAATAAAGTTACTTTGCTTGGCTCATCCTTGTCTTCTTGCTCCGAAGAGAATCTTTGACCGAGTCCCGCCGACAGGCTCTCCTTTCCGGTATCTTCTGTACCGGGTTCCGAGCATACCCCTTTGGGGATACCGGCTTAGCTTTGCTTTCCCGGATCCTACTAGGCTTCCGGTAAGAGCATTAAACCGGTATCTTGATGGCTCAAACCACCCGGTTTGGCATGCCTTTGGCATACCGGGGTTATCCCCCAACATTAGTCCCCGAAGCTGGTATAGCCTCGGAGGATTCTATCCTACGGACCATGCCAGGTTTTCATCTTTTTAAGATACCGGTTTAATCACTCATGTATTGAGCTTAGTTCCGGCACCTTTACCCTTGTTCCTTTTCTTCTCTCTCGCAAGGCCTCGTTCCGGCATCTCTTTTTCCGGCACCATGCGTCTTTACTCCTTCCTCGGCGAAGTCGAGAATATTTCGGGCCCCGCGCCTGTCAGAGACATGCGCACTGTAACTGACGCGCCAGTGTCCGTTGTCACATCGCTTCGACTCCCGCGCGCGCATTTAATGCACCGCTGCGGATCCCACTACTTCTTCGGGATCCTGTGTGCGCCTCCGTGTGGCCTCCTTTTTCTCACGTGTATCCGTTCGCCACGTGGCGGCCCAAGGTGCGAACCGTCGCGGGCCACGAGGCGAACCGCCGCGGCCCAGCGGTTCCATGCCCACCTTCTCTCTCCTTTATAAACACAACTGCCCGTTCCTCTTTATCTTTTTCGCATTCTCCCCCTTCGCGCACAGAGCTCCACGCCTTTGCGCCACCGCCGTTCTCCGTCTGCCGTCGCTCGTTCAAGCTCCAGCGCCCGGCGAACTCACGCCGCGCTTCCGCCGGACTTCGCCGTGCGGAGATCTTTGGCAGCAACTTCCTCGCGCCCGCCGCATTTGCGCTTCTTCGCGAGCTTCTCCGCCTCGCCGTCGACGGAGCTCGCCGGCGACCGCAGACCCGCTTCACCGCCAGCGAACGCTTCCCTCAGCGACCGCGCCGCCCAAGGTTGGTACTAATTTCAGTTCACTCGCCGTTCGCTGGCTTTCCAGATCTTGAGCCTTTGGTGTTCTTATCTGCTCTTTTTCTTTGGTTTTCTTCTTACTCGTAGATCTTCACGCGGGGTTCAAGTTTGGGATTTCTGTTTCTTCGCCTACCCTCGCAATGTCTGACGAGGAATCTTCCTCCGCATCTTCTTCTTCCCTTTCTCTCAAGCGCCGTAGACCCTCTTCCGGTGAATCCACGGCGTCAGATCCAATGGAGACCGATTCCGGCAATCAGCAGGAATCCGGTAGCCTTCAAGAGTCCGGCGGCCACCTAGAATCCGGTAGCTTTAGCCAAGCTTCCGGTAGCCAAGAGGCCAGTAGCTCTGGCCAAGCCTCTCGCAGCTCCAGCCAATCTTCCGGCGAGGAGCCTTCCCCAACCACCCGCGGAGCCTGGATGGGCTCCAACGTTACTGAGTTTGAGATCGATTGGCTCGTACCGGTCTCGGAGGATTCCGGAAGGAGTTGCCTGCCGGATTCCGGATGACGAGATCGAACCGGATCTCGAAGACGACGAGTACGTTGTTTTTCTTGCTCACTTTGAGCGTGGCTTCGGCCTTCCCGCCTCCACTTTTTTCCGGGATTTTCTAGATTTTTACGAACTCCAACCTCACCACCTTCCTGGCAACGCCATTTTCTATCTTTCTTGTTATGCCACCTTCATGGAGGCTTACATCGGCATTCGTCCCACTCGTGAGACGTTTGCCCGCTTCTTCAACTTGCGGATCAACTCCGTCCAGGGCAAGGAAATCCCTAACCCCAAGCCGCCCGTGCAGTGCGGCTCTTGCATCATCGGCTCCCGCCAGGGGAGCACCTTTCTTAAGTTTTCCGGCCTCGAGACTTGCCGCGCCTGGCAAGGAACTTTCTTCTATGTGAAGAACACCGGCCGCGCCGATCTCATCAATCTTCCTCCATACCAAGAGGGGCCCCCCAGGAGAACCAACTGGAGTTACAACCCGAGGACTGAACACGCCGAAACCAACCGGGTAGTGCGCTTCTTGGCTTCTTTGAAGAAGGAGACCAACATCTGTTCTGATGATATCATCCGGACTTTCATATCGCGCCGGGTGCTTCCTCTTAAGCGCCGCGCACATAGGATGAGCGAGATGTATGGCCCAGGCGATCCTACCAAGATCACGAGCCGTGCTCTCGGCAAGAAAGACGTTGTTCGCAAGGCTAAGCAGATCTGTCAAACTGCTATGCCTTTTGCGTGGGAATGGGGCCTCCTTCCCCTCAGTTCCTCTAACCGTCCTACTCAAGAAGTAAGAGATTGTGCAATTTGGGGTTGTCTTTGCCGGTAAGTTCCTGCTTTTGTTAACCTTCTTTTTTACCTTGTTTCAGGCCAGGGACCGCTTCCCTCTCATCCAGGCAGAGCCTCGAGGAACTCTCCGGAAACGCGCCTTTGACTCCTTCGACCCGGATCCCTACATTTATTGGAAGGATCTGAAGATGGGGAAGACTCCGGCTGCGCGCCTTGGCCGGGACCCGCCGGAGCCAACCGGAAACCCCGACGACCTGGTTGTGCTCGAGGTACTTTCTTTTCCGGCTTCCTATACTTTGCCACTATTATTTTCTTGCGAACTGCTTCTTAGCCATATCCAACTTATAGATCCACGAGCGCGTGCCGCCCCTGCGCGCCGAGGCCGGCTCTGAGTTTGTGGACAAACTCATGGCCCATGGCCAAAAGAACAAGCAGCCGGCATCTACTGCCGGCTCCAGCCATGCTCCTCCCTCCAAGCGCTTCCGGACGGAGCCCGTGGGGGAGAAAGAAGTGGGCGTGCGCCGCTACGGGCGCAAAGCGATGCCAACCGCTTCCGGGTAATTTTCTTTTCCGGCTTGCCTCTTTTTTGCTAAGTTCTTTTTCCGGTTGCTTTTTCTCAATCATTGGTCTTTTCTCTTTTTCTCAGCCCCGCTCTCAAGCTTGGCCCAAGGCCATCGGGCTCTGAGGGATCCGCAAGGACCTCAACCCCTCCTCCTCGCTCAAGCCCGGCACCATCTGGTGCCGGCAACACCTCTGCCTCCCTTTCGGGGGGCGCAACAAATTCGGGGCGTGCGGCCCCTTCATTGTCAGATCACCGCACGGAGGAGGATCTTTCCTTCCTCCCGGAACACCAAGACACCGGCGCCAGCAACATCGGCGCCGGAGAAGAAGAAGCTGCCGGGCGGGCGGAGCCTTCTGCTCCTCCCGTCCTTGAAAAGACAACTTCCGCGCCGGAAGGCTCCAACACGGGTGACGCTCCTAGCGCTCCCCCTTCTCCACGCACCATCCTCATGCCTCCGCCAGAGGCTCCTCGCGCCCAGCCTTCCAAGGCCGCTCCTAGCGCGTCGCCGGCCAAGACCTCCGGGGCCTCCTCTACCGCGCCGCCGCCCAAGCCTTCCAAGCTCATTAAGGGGAAGGCGACGGCCTCCGGCGCCCTTCGGGCGGCCAGCAGCCCTTGGTGCTGCACGTCTCCAAGGCCGCCAAAGGTGCCAGCATGAAGGCCACCGGCCTCCTCGGCCGCATCACGGAGTTCCAGCGCCAAGGCCGGGACCTGGGGCACCTCCTGCCCTATGCTCAAAAGTGGAACGCCGCGGACATCACTCCGGCGACCCGCGGAATGGGCAAGGATCGGCTGCCGGCACCTGATCCTGTCGGGGATCGGTGTTCTGAGGAGCACTTCATGCGGCTCCGGAACGCCGTAAAAGAGCTTGACAGCGCGTGGTACGATTCCACGAACAATCTGACGGTATGTTCTACTAACTTTCAATCTTTGCCGGTTTCTCTCTTGTCTATCTTCCCAGTCCCCGAGTTTTGTGGTGAGAGCGCAGCTCTTAGCGCAAAACTTAACTTAAGATTTTAGCGTGAAACCGGCACTGCCAGTCCCCGAGTTTCGGGTTAAACACCTTCTTGTTAACACGCAATTCACCTTAGAAACGCGCAAAACCGGCACTGCCAGTCCCCGAGTTTCGGGTTAAGAACTTTGTTCTTAGCGCAAAACTTATCTTAAAAACGCGCAAAACCGGCACTGCCAGTCCCCGAGTTTCGGGTTAAGAACTTTGTTCTTAGCGCAAAACTTAACTTGTTTCTTCTTTTTCTTGAATAGGTCACCGCTGACGCTCGGAAGGCCCTCTTCGAGGAGCTTTTATGGGAGCACCGGGAGCTCGCTGAGGCACATGATAAGTGCCAAGGTAAGTTTTTTGTTCCACCGGCATCTTGGCTACCGGAAACCTTTTTTCCTTGTGATACTGACAATTTCTGTTCAACAGTGATCCCTGAAGCTTCCATCGATGCTCTCAAGGAGCAGCTCGCCGCGGCCCAACGTACTATTTTTTCCTTTCTCCTTTGAACTTGGTTTCTTTTCATTTTTACTAGTGTAACCTTGTTAACACTCTTTTTTCCCGGTTACAGGGGAGAAAGACCAGCTCAACCGGCAGCACCAGGAGGAGCTGAACGCCCTCAAGACCAGCTACCAGGAGCTCAAGTCTCAGCTGATTCAGCTGGGGCTTGACCACGCCAAGGCCCTCAAAGCCGCTGAAGTGACCGCAGCGGCCAAGTTGGACGAGGCTCTGGAGGATGCTTGCAATGCCACTGTGGTGTTGCGGGCAGAGCTGGAGGAGATGGCCAAGGCCCGGAAGGGTGCCGAGGAGAAGGCTGCGCGGCTGGAGGAGGAGCATAAGGAATGCGATCAGTTGATCCTGCAGACCGACACACTCGCCCACCGTAAGTTCTTTTCTTTTACACTTTGACTACTGCATACGAGCCTTTTTTCCTTCGACCCCATTCTCTTTCCGTTATCTTTCCATCCGGTCTCTTTTCTTCCGGAGTCTTTTCTATCCGGTCTCTTTTTCTTCCGGAGTCTTTTCTCTCCGGTCTCTTTTTCTTCCGGATTCTTGTCCTTAACCTTTTTCTTTCTTTGCTTAGGCCTCTTTCCGGACTCGCTGAGGTACGCTGTCAAGAAGGTTGATGCGCAATGCAAGGACAAAGGCCAAGCGGATCTTACCGTGCCATGGACGCCCAAGGACCATCTGGTCGCGCTTAACGCGCGGGTGTCCCATATGCGCTGCATAGACCGCAATCTTTCGGACATCCCTGATGTAGCTACCCAGCTATACAGGACTTTATGGCCTGGCGAGGAGGTGCCGGACACCTTCTCCCTCATCAGCGATCGCCTCAAGGGTGCCGGCAAGAGGATCCGCGAATGGCAGTGCTCTGCTGCCCGCGCTGGAGCGGACTCCGCCCTCCGCGTCGCCTGCTCTTGGTACCCGGAGCTCGATTTGGACGCCCTTACCGGCGTGCGTGAAGACGCAGAAACGGATCTGGACCCGATCCTCTCCGCCAAGCGGCAGGATCGCGCGTACCGCATCGCGGAGTACGCCGACATGCGCACCTTCATCCCTCCCCCTCCTGGCGTCAAGGACTGTCTCGACGAGGAGGAGGATGAAGCCGAAGAAGAGCTCCTGGATGATGCTGATGCCAGCGCTGCTCCTCCGGAAGCCCCTGCTGCGTAATTACTCTCTTTCAAGTGTTTGCCTGCTATATGTGTTGGTCCTGCTTATCTTTGAAACAATGTTCGTTAAATTCTGCCCCGGTATGCCGGGGCTTATGATGTAAAACTTAAGTTTGCCTGTGGTTGTGGTACAACATTTCCTGCCGGTAAGTTATACCGGTAGCTAAGTATTTATGAGTTTGCCTTAGCATATTTTGCTTTTGGTTTTGATTTTATCCTGCACTGCAAAGAGTTCCAAATTGTTCCCGCATCCAATTTGATGCATACTTGGTTCTTTTGCCTTGGCTCTGCTCGCCTTCTCTGGGCGTTCTTTGGCGTATGAGCACAAGGTTCTTTCACCAAACAAGCATCTTCTTGAACTTAGAAATAACTTTGAAATTTTGCAAAAAACCGGTTTAACCGGGGTTAGTTAAATTTTCCGGATTGTTCTTTCCTGCTCTCCCTTTTCGCAGTTCATGTGCTTATCCCCTACCGGTTTATCTTGCTTGCCATGAAGCCGGTTTGCGGACAGCAGCAGAGTCGAAGACTCCGGTAGGATTTAGCACACTACTAAACCGGAAAGAAAAAACATTCAATAAGCAACCGGTAAACTGAAAAAATAGACAAGTTACATGCAACTTAGGTTGGGGTAGTCCCCGAGATTCATTCAAGGTTCCGGCATCTTTTATTCATTGCATATAAGGTACAAAAAAGGAACTTCTTACACCACCACTTCAAGAGTAGAAAGGACGCAACAGAGCTACGTTCCATGGACGCTTGCTCTCCTCTCCGGACCTGTCCACCTTTCCTTTCTTCCACTCCTGTGCATCGATCAAGTAGTATGCATCATTGTGAAGCACCTTGCTTACAATGAAGGGACCTTCCCATGGTGGCAAGAGCTTATGCCGGCCTTCAGTGCGCTGCACCAGGCGAAGTACAAGATCTCCTTCCCGGAAAACTCTTGGGTTAACCTTCCGGTTATGATAGCGTCTTAGGTTTTGCTGGTAAATGGCTGTTCTTGCCAAAGCCAGCTCTCTTGCTTCCTCCAGCAAGTCGACGTCATTTTCTCTGGCCTCTTTGACCTCTTGCTCAGTATAGAGCTGTACCCTTGGTGAATCATGAATGATATCGGTTGGTATCACCGCTTCTGCTCCATAAACCATGAAGAAAGGAGTGTATCCGGTAAACCGGTTTGGAGTTGTTCTTATACTCCACAGTACTGATGGTAGCTCATCAAGCCAACATCCCGGCTACTTTTCCACCGCATCAATGAGTCTAGGCTTGATACCGGAAAGCACCAAGGCATTCATTCTTTCCACCTGGCCATTGCCTTGTGGGTGTGCCACTGAGCACAAATCCAACCGGATGTTGTTGTCTTCACAGAACCTTTTGAACTCACCTTGAGCAAAGTTGGTTCCATTATCAGTGATGATGCTGTGCGGGTACCCATACCGCAAAATGACATCTTTTAGGAATTTCACCGCTGTATGCCCATCACACTTTGCGATAGGTTTTACTTCTAGCCATTTGGTGAACTTATCCACCATCACCAAGATGTGAGTCATGCTGCTTCTTGCAGTTTTGAATGGGCCAACCATGTCAAGGCACCAAACGGCGAATGGCCATGTTAACGGTATTGTCTTTAAACCGGAGGCTGGGGTATGATTTTGCTTGGCGTACCTCTGGCAGCCGTTGCATTTTCTTACCAAATCCTCAGCGTTCTCCAAAGCGATGGGCCAATAGAACCCATGCCGGAAAACCTTTGCTACTAGCGCCCTTGATGAAGCGTGATGCCCACATTCTCCTTGGTGAATTTCCTCAAGCATTTCTTTCCCTTCCTCCGGTTCCACACATCTTTGAAGGACACCGGTAACGCTTCTCTTGTACACCTCACCGTTGATGAATGTGTAAGCTTTGGACCTTCTTTGTATCCTCCTTGATTCATTTTCGTCAGCCGGCAAGGTGCCGCTGACCAGGAATTCCTTAATAGGTTTAACCCATGACGGTATCTCTCGAACCAAAAACACCGGTGCATCTATCTCCATGCTATCCACCGAGCATCATTTCTTCCGGTATGGGTACAGCGGTCCCGAGCCTACCGGAGCAGTCCCCGAGCTTGCCGGAGCGGTCCCCGGGTTCCCTTCATCGATATCCATGGGTACTACGTGTGACTCCGGTACAAAAATTGATTCTGACTCCGGGCTCGGTTTGATTGATGGCACTCTTAGGTGAGCCAAAGCTATTCCGGGAGGAATTTCTTGCCTAGATGAGCCCAGCTTGGACAAAGCATCCGCGGCTTCATTTTCTGCGCGTGGCACATGGTGGAACTCACACCCTTCGAAGAATCCGGCAATCTTTTGCACGTGAAACCGGTACAAGGCCATGTTGGCATCTTTTGCATCCCAATCTCCGGAACACTGCTGTACCACAAGGTCTGAATCTCCATAGCAAATGATCCGGTGTGCACCGATTTCTTTTGCGACCTTAAGCCCATGGATCAAAGCCTCATATTCAGCGACATTGTTTGATGCCACGAAATGCATTTGCAAAACATACCGGAGGTGATCTCCTTTTGGTGAAGTAAGCACCACACCGGCACCTAGACCCTCCTTGAGCTTGGATCCATCAAAGTGCATCTTCCAGTACTCTATCCTTTGATCTGGCGGTTTGTATTGCATCTCCGCCCAATCAACAAGGAAATCAGCCAAAGCCTGTGATTTTATGGCATCTCTTCTTTCATACACCGGCACGTATGGTGATATCTGGATTGCCCATTTTGCAATCCGGCCGCTGGCGTCTTTGTTGCACATGATGTCGGAGATTGGTGCTTCGCTTACCACTTTCATGGGGTGCTCCTCAAAGTAGTGCTTGAGCTTGGTGGCAGCCATGTACACGCCATAAGTCATTTTCTGAAAGTGAGGGTAGTTTTGTTTTGAGAGGGAGAGCACCTCGCTCAGGTAGTATACCGGCCTCTGGACGGTTTTTTCTTCCTCTTCTCTTTCAACTACAACCACTACACTCACAACCCGGTTTGTTGCTGCTATGTATAACAGCATAGGCTCCCTTTCTAGAGGTGAAGCCAGTATAGGTGCTGTGGCTAGCATTGTTTTTAGCTCTCTAAACGCTGCATCTGCCTGAGGGGTCCAGACGAACGCGTCGGATTTTTTCATGAGAGCATAGAGTGGCAGAGCTTTTTCTCCCAACCTGCTTACAAACCGGCTTAGCGATGCCAAGCTTCCGGTAAATTTCTGCACATCTTTTAACTCTCGAGGGATAGACATTCTTTCTATTGCCCGGATCTTTACCGGATTAACCTCTATGCCCCGGCTTGACACCAGGAAACCGAGCAACTTGCCGGCAGGGACACCAAAGGTGCATTTCGTCGGATTGAGTTTCATCCGGAACCGTCTTAGGTTATCGAATGTTTGCCGGATGTCGTCGATTAAGGTGTTCTTTACCTTAGTTTTTATCACAATGTCATCCACATAGACTTGCACATTCTTTCCGATTTGATCAAACAAGCATTTTTGCATACAGCGCTGGTACGTTGCACCAGCGTTGCACAAACCAAAAGGCATTGTGACATAGCAATAAGCCCCGTGCGGGGTAATGAACGCAGTTTTTATTTGATCTTCCTTTTTCAAGGGAATCTGGTGGAAACCGGAATAGGCATCCAGGAAGGACAACAACTCACACCCTGCAGTTGAATCAATCACTTGATCGATTCGTGGCAAAGGAAAAGGATCTCTTGGGCAAGCCTTGTTCAGGTTGGTGTAGTCGATGCACATGCGCCACACCTTCGGAGCTTTTGCCTCCAGGTTTTCATCTTTCTTCTTTTCTACCATTACCGGATTAGCCAGCCACTCTGTGTGCGTGACTTCCACAATGAACCCGGCCACAAGTAGCTTGGTTACCTCTTCTCCTATGATCTTTCTTCTGTCTTCAGCGAACCGGCGCAGTGGTTGCCGCACCGGCTTGGCATCTTTCCGGACGTTTAGAGAGTGCTCAGCCAGCTCCCTCGGAACACCTACCAAATCATCAGTTGACCAGGCAAAGATATTCCGATTCTCACGGAGGAAGCTGACGAGCGCGCTTTCCTATGCTTGGTCAAGGCCGGCACCGATGTGAACGGTGCGCTCTGGGTAAGCCGGATCCAGCACGATGTCCTTTGTTTCATTTGTTGGCTTGAATGCCGGCGAACCCACGTTTTCACTCATTGCCGCTAAGCTCATTTGTGAGGATTGAGCCAGCGCAACAGCTGTCTGCATTCTTTTCTTTTCCTCCGCGATCACCAGCGATTCCGCTAGGTTCGATCCGGCAGATGCAGTTTCCAGTGAGATCTTATAGTTTCCCACCACAGTCAGTGGTCCACGAGGTGCCGGCATCTTCATCTTGAGGTAAGCCGTATGAGTTGTGGCCATGAAAGCAGCCAACGCCGGTCTCCCCAGCAGTGCATGGTAGGGACTGTCTAGATCCACCACCTCAAATTCCAGATTTTCCACCCGGCAATTGTCACGTCCTCCAAATGCCACGTCCACCCGAACTTTTCCTATCGGGGCACAGGACAAGCCAGGAACGATCCCGTGGAACGTTGTGCGTGTTGGCTGAAGCATGTTTTCTCGTTATGCCCAGCGTATGCATGGTGTGCTTGTACATGATGTTGATGCTACTGCCATTGTCTATCAGCACCTTGCTGAACTTCACTCGAGTTTGCGGCCCTTTCATGATTGGGTCCACAACAAGAGCATATCCACCCGGATTCGGCATGATCTTAGGGTGATCCTTGGATGACCAGGTAATTTCCTGATTGGACCACATCATGTACTTGGGAACTGCCGGCATCACAGCATTGACCTCCATGGAGCGCCGGTGTACACTTTGCCGGTCTGTTGGCTCAGTGACAAAGACAACACAGCACAGATGCGGATCTTCGTAAACATTCCGGCCTAATGGTGCCGGTTGAGGTGGCTGGTTATCATTTTGCTCCACCCGGTTAACTTGCTGGTACTGCTGCCGGTTTGGCTGTACTGGTAAGGCGTTTGCCCCGGTAAGTGGTGGTGGTGGCGGTAGCTGTTGCTGCTGCTGCGGCATGTCTTGTGGTGGCCGCGCATCTTTCACTGTTCCTTTCTGCATCAAGTACTTGGTCCAGGTACAATCCTTCGTCAGATGGTTTGACGGGTGTGCCGGATTCGGTGTGTGCCACCGGCAAGGTTGGTCCATGGCAGCTTCCATGGTGTATTTTGCGGGTTCTTGCCAGTTTCTTTTCTGGACCCAGGGTTTCTTTTCCACCCATCGCTTCTTAGGACCCGCCCATGGCTGCGATCCGGTTTTTTGCCTCCGGCGTCGCCGGCCTCAAAGTTTTCCCGCACAGCAGACAACTTGCTGCGGACCGTACCTTCGATCCGGAAAATCTTCTCTTCTTTTGTTATTCCGGTTGTCCCGGTGTTGTTCGTGGCGCAGCTGTTCCGGCTCCGGTTGCACTGCCGGCTGCGTTGGGTCTCCCAACGCATAGCTGTCAGCCACACGTATCATCTCTGCCAACGTTGTCGGCATGTTGCGCTGCAACTTTTGCCACAACGGTGAACCTCTTCTGCATCCACTGCTAAACCAAGCAATGGCTTGTGCCTCGATTACCCCTTCACAGGAGTTCCTTGTGGTGTTCCACCGGGCCAGATAATCCCGGTCTGTTTCATTCGGACGCTGTACGCACAGAGCAAGTTGCTGCGGCCTGTTTGGCCTCTGATAAGTGCTGCTGAAATTGCTCACAAAGGCCTCCTCAAAATCCAGCCAGCCATTTATGCTTCCTGCCGGCAAGTTGTTTAGCCAAATTCTTGCCGGTCCAACCAAAAACGATGGTATGATCCTCACGGCCCAACGCCGGTTTCCTCCTCCTGCTACGGTTCCTCCACCGCCTGCAACGTATACCGCGGTCACGTAATCCGCGAGCCAATCTTCCGGCTTTGTGGTGCCGTCGTACGTCTTTGTGTCACGGGGCAACATAAAGTTGCGAACTGGTGGTTTTTCCTTCATGATCCTTGGGCCAAAGCACTTCGGACTCGGAGGACCTTCCTCCTCGATCATTTCTGATAAGTACACTCTATCCAGACGGTGCCTCGCATCCCGTTCCGGTAAGTATCTCTCTCCCAGGCGTTCTCCCAATGGGTTCCGGTATGCTGCCGGTCTTGCAGAATCGGCTTCATCGTAACATTCCGGTACCGCGGCCCTCGCCTGCCGGTACCTTGGGGGATCTATCTCCTCCTCATCGTACGCTGCCCTTGCAGCTTGGTAGTTTTGCCCGGTCTCATATCTACCGGCATGATTGTTTCCGGCATAGCCTCTGGCGTAGCCTCGCTCTGCCCCTTGGCTTTTTCTACCGGCATCATGTTGCCCGGCTTGTTGCTTTCCGGCAAGAACCGGATCGTACACAGTCATCTGCTGCGCATTCACATCTTTTTCTCTCCTTCTATCCGGATGGGGGGACGAAGCCTGCCCATGGGACTTGCTACCGGCATTCTTTGTTGAACGCGCGGATTTTGAGGCCGCGGCCTTGTTCAGCTTAGCCAGCTGCTCAGCATTTTGCTGCTCTATGGTTTCCGGCAGCTCTCTAACACGCTCTTGCTGCTTTACCAAAGCCTCTCCGAAAGCGACTCACATAGCTCTACTTGCAGCCTTAGCAGCTTTTATAGTTTTATCCGGGCTGCTATACTTAGGCTTTTCCACGATGCTAACAGATGCAGAGGCGCTCTTACCGGTAAGAATCTCTTTGCGCAAATCTTGATCTAGGTTGCGAGCCTTCAGCCGGTTTTCCGGCACCCTGGCAGCATGCACGTTAACAGAAGAAAAGCCATGGGCAGCGTTATACTCACGTACGGTTAGGTTCAGCTCGCGCTGCGCCCTGACGATGTCCTTGCCGCTCTCCAGCATCTTCTGGCGCTGCGCCTCCAGCTCCGCCTGAGCCGCTGCCGGATCGATGTTCTGCGCGATGGGGGTGGCGAGGACGTTCATCGCCGCCCTGGAGCGGTGTTTCCGGCGGCGCGGATGATGCTCCCGCTGCGCTCGTGCCGCGCTCCAGCGGTGGCTTAGCCGCACGGGTCGAAACCGCGCGACCGGCACCTTCGGCCGCAACCTCCTTTCCTGCACCAGCCACACCGGTCATCATTACCTCGACGCTGCCGGCGGCGCGGCCAGCACTGAAGCCATCTTGGCGGATCCGGTGCCACCAGCACCGGCGAGAGGCGCTGGCGCACGGGGACGGTGCCGAAGTAGATGCGGTGGCTGCCGAACTCGATGATGCGGCCGTTCTTGGGGAAAATGCCGCCGTTGGCGAAGCAGCCCGCGTTGTCGTTGATGAAGTCCATGGCGTAGAAGCGCTGCACCAACGCGGACACCGTACGCTCGCCGGAGATCTCGAGGACGCCCGCCCGAATGTGAACTCCATCATGCGCCACTTCATGCCCCACGGTGGGCGCCAACTGTCGTCGTGGTGAACGAGCAGATGCCATAGGATGGCTTAGATTGGGGCCGGATGGACGCAAGAGGATTCGGGGGAGGGTTTGCGATCAGGTGGGAAAAGATTCCGGATGGTTTCCTCAAGAACTTGGCCAAGGCCAGAGGTTGAAGAAGAAAGACACAAGGAAAAACTCCCTCTAGATCACCATGTTCATAGATTCACACAGGTTACGGGCTCCGCCTTCATACATACACGCGTCTCGTCCCCTTTTGCAAGGAGGGCTGCCCCCTCTCCTTATATAGGGGAGAGGGTGGCTTACAGTGCAAGAAACCCTAATGGCATCTTTGACTGGACAAACTACTTTACAGAGTTACTGTACAAAGCTACTTTAATCATAGATGACACCGGGGCCTTCTTTTATCATAGAAGCTGACGTACTCCGGCTTCTTTCTCCGTCACCTCTCTCTTTGGCGCCAGGGCTCTGAATAAAGTTACTTTGCTTGGCTCATCCTTGTCTTCTTGCTCTGAAGAGAATCTTTGACCAGTCCTGCCGACGGGCTCTCCTTTCCGGTATCTTCTGTACCGGGTTCCGGCATACCCCTTTGGGGATACCGGCTTAGCTTTGCTTTCCCGGATCCTACTAGGCTTCCGGTAAGAGCATTAAACCGGTATCTTGATGGCTCAAACCACCCGGTTTGGCATGCCTTTGGCATACCGGGGGTTATCCCCCCAACAGCGGACGGCCCGGTCACTTTGCGTCGCCCCGCTGGAACATGCCCCAGACGCATTTCCGATCACGGCGGACGAAAACGGTCGCTCAGCGTCCGTTTGCGTCGCGCCGATGGAGATGCCTTGAGAGGCAACGGGGGGTCCATCCCACCCTTGGGGCCCGGCCTCGCTTCTTTCTGGGCACTGATTGCTGTGTTGCATATCAGTACCCTCCGCAACTAACCAACCAGGGCACGTCAATCCCCCACGGTTGCTAGACACATGATTCCCTACTGAATTGTGTACTGTTCATTTGCTAGATCGAGAGTAATCATTGCTTAATTAAGGGTGGTGCTTGGTGCAACAAGGAGGTACAGCTCTTAGGGCATGTCCAACGGGCCGACGTATTTCAGACGCCCAAATTGTTCGCGCTCGTCCGTTTGCATCGCTCCTTGGACGCGAAAATTACCGTTTTTGTCTGTGTGTCCTTTGCGCCTGGGGTGGCTTCAGCTGGGGGGGGGGGTGCGCATTTTTTTTCCTACTTGGTTTTTTTCTCTTCTCTATTTAAACATAGTTCCAAACATTACATATTGAGAACATGGTTTTACACAAGCTAATACATAATTTGGAACATGAGAAATTCAGTAGTATTGGTTCCGTATGTTCACTGCCAAGAAAGAACACTCTCGGGCACACTCAATCACCCAAACTGGAAAATCCAGCCGGCAATGATGACCATGTTGTTCTCACCAAGGAAGAACATACCGAAACCGCCACAACTGGCTTCAATTGGCTCGTAGCCATATTCGTTGCAAAGAAAGAACACTCAAACAGTTTTAACTGTCGGTGTTCGAGCCGGACTCGCCGGTGTGGTAGTGCATGCGGCAGGCTGTATCGTCGAACACCTTGACGATCACGTCGTCCCCCTCGTAGAGGAAGGTGAGCTAACAGACGGGCTCGAGCGCGAGGTCGCGGGCGAACTTGTCCCACCCCATGTGCAGGTGCATCTTGCCCTGCCCGTCGAACAAGACCTCGACAGGCCACCAGTAGAAGTTGCAGCTGGCCTCCCGTAGCTGCAACTGGACCGGATCGACGCCATCGACGAACTTGGCGAACTTGTTCGGGAGCCGCTTGATACCGAGTGGGTCGTCGTCGATGCGGCGGAGGAACTCGAAGCAACGCTCCTCCTGCGAAGATGAGGAAGGCGCATGCGACGGCGACCGTGGGGCCGTAGCTGCTCCACCACGGCGGCCCCTGCCCTGGCCCTGGGGGCACCCATGCCCGCGGCCTCGAACGCCTCGCCAACCACCAGGACCCAACATGGACTTCCTCGCGGGCCATGCTGCGTCGTAGGAAGAGCTAGACGGCACTACAGTGGAGCTTGTGGCGGCTAGGGTTTGTGTGGATGAGTGGATGAGGAAGAAGAGCGTGCACACTCTTTATATAGGACGGAGGCAGGCGACGGTCGCAGGATGCGTGACATCACCATTACTGCGTTGGCGGGGGTGGGTGGCGGCCGCTCGGCAGGCGAAACATCGCCATTAACGTGGCGCAGACTGCCGAAGCGACGCCTCGGCGCTAGTCGCTGGCGCGCCTGAGAAGACGCATCGATGCAAGGACGCTGCCAGGCGGGCCCGACGAAACATCCACTAGAGGCGAGCGGATACTTTACGCGTCCACGCAGCGTCCGCAAAGACGCATCCAAGACCGTATATTTAGCCAGGTTTGCGTTGCACCATTGGGATGCCCTTACGCGTGCCACTCCGCACTTTTTTGGTGAAAGCTACTGAACCCCGTCTCCTCGTGGTTATCAGATGTTCTATTGAATATTTAGACTGATATTTGAGTATTCAGTATTCAGATTCTCTTACTTAACTATTTGTGTCGAATTTTTCTCTTTCATGAATGATCTGCTGAACGATTTTTTTTTTAGATAAAAGGCAAAATGCCTGATGTTAATTAATAACGCTCTTAACATCGAAACAAATACAAGATGCTGCAAACACACACCACTAGGGCAACACAGGATGACAACCACCAAAAACATGAACAACCGGCAAGAGCAGATGAAGGGCGGGATACGTTGTCGAGCCAGTGCTCACGCTGCACAGGCAAACCGACAACCACCGCAACCGACGAGACACCACCACCATCGTAGATGCCACCAGAGGCCGGCCACCACCAGAAATCGACTGACACAACTCACGAAGCGACCGACGAGGATCTCCGAGGACGTGCCCAAAAAGAAACACCGCGGATGCAGCACACGAATCAAGCTTTGCCTAGGAGGGGGCAGAAGGGAGACCTCCGCCACCCGAACAATGGATAGCCGCACGGTGTGGTAACTCCAAGCTGGCATCTTCAAGAAGATCACAACACAGAAGTGCCGCTGCCACCCGATCTGAGGATCTTGGGTTTCACCCGGAGTATGTGGATAGACTGAGTGCCGCCACAACGACGCCTTCAAGAAGGGAGCGACGTCCACGGAAGCCGCCGTCGTGGCCCAAAGGGCAAGGGTTTCCCCCGGCGAAAAGCACTCCGCCGTCCCCACCGGGTAGCGGCCGTCGCCGAAGCAACCACCGTACCCCTACCACCCCACTTGGCTCGCCGGTTCCACGTCGTCCACACGATCGAGGAGAACGGCCAGCACCAGAGCCCCTAGCACGCCCGCCAACCAACAAGGCTCCAACCGTCCAGGGCCGCCGCCCTGGAAACCAGGCACACAACACCGACGAACTGAGACACACCGGAGGTCACCGCCGAGGGGTCCTTGAAGACCAGAGAGACACCGGAGCAGGGATCCCTTTGCAGATCGACATCCAGCAACCCCATGGTTGCCTTCGTCACAGATCTGGGGCAGAGGAGATGGGCACGCAGGGAACGGGGCCCCTGCCCCGGCCTGAGATCGCGGCGGCTACTGGCCGCACTACCCCTCCCCGCCAAGATCCCAACTTGAAGCCGCACACACCCCTACGTCGGAGAAGCACTGAATCGCCTCAGCCAGATCGGCGCGACCGCCCGCGCCACCCACCACCGGCGCCGCACCGGAGCGCCACCACCACGGCGAGCACGCCCTGCACACGGGGCCTCCACACCACTTCCAGGAAGACGCACCCCCGCGCCCTCCGAACAACACAGTGTCCCCGGCGACTACTCCGGCCCGCGCCGCCATCGCCACTCGAGGAGGATGGAGAGTCCCCGCCGCCGCCTATCCCCGGGGCTTTGCCCAGCGGCGAGGGAGGGAGGGGAGGAGGATGGGAAGGACCGGCGGCCGTGCGAGCTAGGGTTCCGCCCTACCGCTCGCGGGAGCAGGCAGGACAAAAAGACTCCACTTGAATAAATTAATCTGCCGTTCCGCTGAACGATTTCAAAGGGATTGATGATCATGTGTCCTGAAAAGAGTGGCTACTACATGAGCTTGGCCAACATATATCCAGACGCTGCAAGGTATGGTAATGGGAACAGATTTAGAGGCTTCATTCATGAAGTAAAAGTTGACAAGCCTCATGCTCATTTCAATTTGTATGAAAACGTGAAAGCAAATGGTGGAGAAAAATACAATTAATTCAATACAAGAGTTGAGACTAAACCACTATATTCTGATGTGCTACTTAAGTTCAGGACACGACTCACTATCTCAAAATTGAAACATTTTCAAATTCTGCGTGTTTCGTAAAATATATTCAATGCAAATTAAACTGTAGCAACGCACAAGCAATTATGCTAGTGTATATGTATGATACTCATATTTATACGTATGGATGCATAGATATGGCAACATACATAATACTTTATTACGTCTTGTCGATTGGAATCAAACTTACATGCGACCTAAACCATATATTGTGCGCTTTCCAACTTTTTCTGTTACTCATGCAATTAGCATGGTACAGCGTCTTATATATCTATGCTATCTTAACCTCGGTAAAGCTAATAGCTAGAGCAAGCTGCATATATGTACGCCAGCCGGCGAGCTCTCAAGCTAACTAGACAACCGTGTGGTCACAATTGATCCTGCCGGCACAACCGCGATGGCCTCTTGTCCATCAAAATCACTGTTTTGACTTCCCAGCCAGTTCCGGCCACTCCGTCTTCTTCTCGTTACTATCATTACTGGTGGCGGCGCTTCCTTTGGCCAGCGTATTTGTTACGATGCTCGTCTCCATGGAGGTCATCTCATCTCTGTCAATTAACTCTTATCTTAATATAAATAATTGAAATTTTCAAACAAGACCAGGAAAAGTAGAGTGAAATCCACTTTTTACCTCTAGTTATGTATTTATGAAACTATTTAGCCCATTAAGTGAAAAATCATCTACATTACGCATTCTAGAATAAGTAAAATTCACTCCATAACAGAAGATTGAGCAGTCACACTCTAACCTGGTGTTGAAACAGAAGATGGACCAAATCGTCCGCGGCTGTAAGAAGATATTGAACTTATATCATAAGCTTAATTTGTATTCATAGTCAATCAAGCTGTGGATTACTAATGTACACACAAAGTGCTGATGGCGTAATTCATGCTGCATCACATGGACAGTGGCAATGTGTACAGACCATATCCAATTTAACTTCAGTTTTTTTTTCTTTTTGCGGGTAACTTTAGTAATGATTATCTATCTCAACAGAAAAGGGTGAATGAATGTTGGCACCTACATTTTTACCACAAAGCATAAGCTTTATCGTAACATAGTTGGGCAATAGCCCGTGAACAACTACATTCGCTGTAATATTAGATTCCCACGCATTCATGAAACTAGGATTACACAGAGCACCGATGTTGGAGAGCTTGTGAGCTGCAGCATTGACACTTCTTCTACAAGAGATAACCAAACACCTGGAAAACCATGTCCGACACTGAGGCTTGACATTTAGGACGTAACTGATAATCCGCCGCATCTCGAAACCAGCCTTAGAGAGCAAAAAATGGCTTGATTAGTTGCCCGTAGTGGCCCGCCTGCCTCTCAAAGCAGCTTAGGGCTAGGCCCCAAGGAAATGGCGGAATCGGCCGTTTCCAGGGAGTCGCCCTCGTGCATACTATTTCGACAACGCCGCCTACGAGCGGCTGCCAACTGCGGAGATGGCGCGAGCTCGGACGGTGCACCGAAAATGCGGCAGAATTTCGCTCACCTCCCCGCTTAAATGTGCCCCCTTATTTAGCTCTACTCTCCCCGCCGAATTCCAAATCCACCATTTTCCCTCGTCCGAGCTCGGTTGCGGTCATAGCTGGCGTGCCTTCTCCATCGTCGCCGACCTCTGTTCTATTGAATCCTCTTCCGTTGTCTGTAGGAAGGCTCTAACCCTGAATGTGGTAGATTAGATCTGTAAGCATACTACATGTGTGTATATCTAAGCCTCGATGTCGTAGATTTAGTTTGTATGGAACACTTTTTCACGCTTGTCATTGGACGGATGTGGTAGTGATTGACTCATATAGGTTCTAGGCAGCTCTTTTTCATGCTTGCCATATGATGGATTAATGTGTTTAATATTTTGTAGGTCGTCATGTCTTCCACTCCGTCGAGCCCGACCAGTGTGGTCCTGCCTTCCACGCCATCAAACATGGACGTTATGCCTTCTTGTCCATCGAGCACAACCATGCTTGTTCTGCATTCTTCTGCGTCTAGCTCACCAACCTCTGCGCTAAATCCTACTCCCTGGACTTAAGAATATCTGCCATTTGTGCAAGGTTCTTTCGTAGAGGTTGATTGTATGAAATGTGCAACCGATAGCCATGCTTATCATTGTACAATTGTCTTGTGTAGGTTATCTCCCTTCTCCCAATCTGATGTGCAAGCCTTCTCTGGACAGAGGTGAGGGCCTAACCTGAGGTAGAAGGAAGCTGCAGGGAGGAAGTCTCTCTTCTTAGGGTTACAGAGATAGAAGCACCTTATATAGGTCAGGACTAGGCTGGGCCAGATGGGCCACAACAGAGAACACGAAGACAGCCCAACAGATACACCAACAGTTATCCAACACTCCCCCTCAAGATGGGTGATAAATGTCAATCATCCCCATCTTGGCACAGGCAAGATTGCACTCCTTTGATCCCAACCCTTTTGTTAAACAGTCTGCCACTTGTTGTCCTGATCTCACATAAGCCAATGAGATAATCCCTGCATCAATCTTTTCTTTAATAAAGAATCTGTCTATCTTCACATGTTTAGTTCGCTCATGCTGGACAGGGTTGTTTGCTATGTTTATGGCAGACATATTATCACACCACACTTTCAAGCTTCCTTGCCTTAAAATTTTCAGCTCTCTTAGAAGGTTTCGTACCCACAACATTTCACCCAGGTCCTGTGACATAGCTCTGTACTCTGCTTCGGCTGTTGATTTCGAGACAACAAATTGTTTCTTACTTCTCCATGACACCAAATTTTCTCCAACAAAAACACAATACCCTAAGGTGGATCTTCGATCATCTAATCAGCTAGCCCAATCTGCATCACAATATCCATCTACATTTAGGTTTCCATTAATTTTAAACCACAATCCTTTTCCCGGAGTGCCCTTCAAGTATCTCAAGATTCTTTGAGCTGCTTCCAAGTGTACATCCCTCGGATCATGCATATAGCGACTCACTACACTCACTGCAAATGATATATCTGGTCTCGTGTGGCATAAGTATATTAATCTTACAACAAGTCTTTGATATTTCTCCTTGTCTATGGGTTCTCCAGACTCTGCTGTGATTTTATTATTTTGGTCAATAGGTGTTGAAGCCACTCGGCAGCCCAGCATGCCCATATCATCTAAGAGATCCAAAGTATACTTTCTTTGAGATAGTGATATCCCTTTTGACGATCTTGCAACTTCTATTCCAAGGAAGTATTTAAATTTTCCCAAATCTTTCACCTCAAAGGCTTGACTCAAGCATCCTTTTAGTTTTGCGATTTCCACAACATCATCTCCCGCGATAATAATATCATCAACATACACAGCAAGGATAGTGATTTTTTGCTCAGAATGTCTGTAAAATAAGGTATGGTCTCCATTGCATTGTCCATATCCCATGCCACACATCACTTGTCTAAACCTGTCAAACCACGCCCGTGGAGATTGTTTGAGACCATATAGAGATTTCTTCAGTCTACATACATTCCCTTTAGTTTCAGGTCTGACAAATCCTGGTGGCATCTCCATATACACCTCTTCTTGAAGATCACCATGCAGAAATGCATTTTTTACATCAAGTTGATGCAAGGGCCATCCGAAATTTGTTGCACAAGAGATCAATATTCTGACACTGCTAATTTTTGCCACTGGTGCAAACGCCTCATCATAGTCAATGACATAAGTCTGATTATATCATCTTGCCACAAGTCTTGCCTTATATCTCTTCACTTTTCTTTCTGCATTTTGTTTTACAGAATAGAACCACTTATAGCCTACTGTATTCTTTCCTTAGGCAGATATGTCAACTCCCATGTTTTATTTTTCTTCAAGGCCTCTAATTCTTCCATCATAGCATTGCACCATCTTGGGTCCAACCTGGCCGCCTTCCAATCCTTAGGAACAGATACAGTTTGCAGTGAAGCAACAAAAGCCCGAAAAGAGGGTGACAATGCCTCGTAAGAAATATAATTTCCTGCATCATAGTCATCATAACTCAGTCGCTTTGGGCGCCCAACTTTCCTTATCCCCTTCCTTATTGCAATTGGCAAGTCTAGGCTATTATTGGACTCAGTCTGAGATTGATTGTCCTCAGCAGAATCTACACTTGTGCTTCCTTGATTTTCAGGTCCAATGGGTTGCTCCCCCAGCCCCTGGTCTTGTTGCTCCTCCAGTGCATCTACTTGTTCCCTTTGTACTTGTCTTCTAGAGTAGACAAGTGGATTCTGCAGCCATCTTTGTGGTGGTACGGGTCTAGGTGGTGTAGGTGTACCAGGAATTGCAGGAATCTCCGCAACAATAGGAATTTGTTGATGTTGCTTTTGGTCACCATCTTGCTGCTCTTGATCACCACCTTGCTGTTGCTCCCCCTCTTGAGCATCCCCAAGATGGTCAAGCCCCTGGAACAAGCCACTAAGATCACTCTCACCGTCATAAAATGGTTCTGACTCACGAAACGTAACATCCATGCTTACAAATGTCCTCCTGTCAGTGGGACTCCAACATTTGTAACCCTTCTGTCTGTAGGAATAGCCAGTAAAGATACATTTGATAGCCCGATGATCTAGCTTGCCAACAGATGGCCTGTGATCCCTTACAAAACATGTACAGCCAAAGAGTTTGGGTGGTACAATAAAGTCATTGTTATTTAGGAGTTGGCAAGGAGACTGCATACCTAGAATCTTTGAAGGCATTCTGTTGATCAAATACGTAACAGTCATAACTGCCTCACTCCATAAGAATTTGGGAACATTCATGGTAAACATAAGAGATCGAGCCACTTCAAGAATGTGTCTATTCTTCCGCTCAGCAACTCCATTCTGGGGAGGAGTGTCAGGACATGAACTCTGGTGCACTATACCTTGCGAAGATAAGAAATCAGCAAAAGGTTTGTTGATATATTCAGTACCATTATCAGTTCTGATCACTTGCACCTGAACATTGAATTGGTTTTTCACATAGGCACAAAAACTCTGAAAACAAGTGAACACTTCATCTTTGTGACGCATAAGATAAATCCAAGTCATTCTGGAATAGCAGTAAATAAAAGTCACAAAGTACTTCATGCCACTTACTGACACAACAGGACACGTCCATACATCAGAGTACACTAACACAAATGGGGATACACTTCTGATCCCTCTACGAACATAAGAGGTTCTCGTATGCTTAGCATATTCGCAGGCATCACAATATAATTTGGTTTTGTACACTCCATTCATTACATCAGGAAAAACTCGAAACATTTTATCAAACGCCATGTGGCCCATTCGACAATGATGAACTAGTGTCATACTCTCCTTTCCTCCAACAATCGCAGCAAGCACAGAACTAGCATCATGCCCCATCTTGTCACGATCTATGTGCGAAAGGTCTCTATGCCTGGTTGCAGTCACAATCTTTTTGCTGCTCTCCCTTTCCTGAATTAAACACATATATCTATCAACTATTATACGGTAGTCCTGCTGATCAATCAGGGCACTTAGAGATAGCAGATTTACTGGAAAAGCAGGAACATGTAGAACTGATGACAATTTTATGTTGGGTGTACATTGCACCGACCCCTCCCCTTTTATAGATTGTGCTGTGCCATCTGCTGTTTGGATAGTACCTCTATGTGTGCGAGGATACTGAGTATAAGAGTCAAACTCACCAATATTCCCAGTAACATGTTTGGATGCTCCAGAATCAAGAATCCAATCTGAATTAGCATTATGAGTGGCTATAGAAACTCTATCAATATTACCACTTAGTATCAAATTCCTCGATCCTAGAATCTTCCTCATCACCAACATCCATGGCTCCCCTCGCTGAGATCTCCAAGCTGCTTGACGGGAAATTCTTTGATGGGCGAGCCACACCGGATTTCATAAGCAGGGATTCACCATCTTTGATGGATCAGCAGATGCACTTCCATGGCTCAATCGTGTCGATCAATTCATTGATGGGTGGGCCACACTGGAAAGTGGCAAGGTGTGCCTCGCATCATATTATCTGGCTTAGAAAGCATCGCTATGGTTCCGTTGTTTCAAGCTTGCACAGGACGCACCGCCCTGGGATGAGTTCAGTTCATAGCTAAACGGAATTCTGGGCCTAAAATCCAAAACACTGATCTGGCGGTGATCAAGAACCTTAGTCAAATTGGCTATGTCGACGATTACAAGGAGAACTTCTTAACCCTCATCTGAAGGTGCGGATGACTCACAGAGGCGCGCCAAGTGGATTTGATTGTGGCCGGTCTTCATAAGTCGAGTCGCATAAATTTCATGCTCATGCACCTGGCGACGCTAGAGAATGCCATGGATCATGCAGAGGGGTATGAGCTGTTTTCAGCTATCAAAGGGTACCTACCAGAAAATTATTTTCCTCATCGCCCGCTTTTGGTGGAGTGGATCCATTGACAAGAGAACTATGGGCTGTCATGGGACAAGCTGCGAGACCGAAGTGTTGTGGTGGGATGGGTTTCCGAGATTTTGAACTATTTAACTTGGCTTTACTTGGAAAGCAAGGTTGGAGACTACTCACTCAACCTCAGTCTTTATGTGCTCGAGTTCTAAGCAACAGATACTATCCGAGTAGTGACTTTATGTCAATTACCCTAGCTCGAACTGCATCAAAAACCTAGAGAGCGATCCTTTCGCGTCAGCAAGCCCTTAAGCTGGGGCTGTTAAAACGTGTTGGTGACGGGTCTACTGTGTCTGTATGGCAGGATTGATGGATCCCTGGTTTGAATGACAGCCAACCAATGGGCAGATTAATTGAGATGAGCTTATTGACCCTGTTCAGCATCAATGGAGGTCCGAGAAGATCCATGAGATTTTTCTTGCTCCGGATGCCCATGCTATTCTGCAGATCCCTCTTTGCAGGAGTGCAGGAGATGATTGGCTTGCTTGGCATTATGAGAAATCCGGTGTTTATTCGGTGAGGTCTGCATATCGTGCTCTTCTTTCAGCTAAAGAGAGTAGGGAGGCATCTATCAATGGTGGAGTTGGACATTCGAATCAGCATAATAATGATAAATGGAAAAGGCTTTGGAAGCTGAATGTTTTACCGAGAGTACAAGTTTTTTGGTGGCGGGTTTTGAAAGGAATCTTGCCCGATTATGCAACCCTCACTAGGCGATATGCCAGAGTTCATCGTACTTGATCGGTTTGTAATTCAGCATCAGAGACTCTTTACCATGCAATGATGGAGTGCGAGCATGCGAAACAGTTTTGGAATGCAGCCCGGGATATTTTGCATTTGAAGTTACCAAATCTGCACCCTTACACATGGGCGATGGATATTTTATGTGATACTATGTTCAGTCATGGGGAGCGGGAGAGAGTGATCTCGATTATGTCTGCGATCTGGGACTCCAGGAATCGTTGGACTCATGATGACAAAGGATATGATCCTAGCAAAACGATGGAGACTATAGCTGAAACTATGGGACTTCTAGAGGTGAGGATGCCTAAGATGGGTCTCACCCGATCACCTTGTACCTGGCAGGGCCCAGGACCTAATATGATAAAGCTGAACTGTGATGGTGCAGTCAGAGAAGAGCAGGGTATTGCAGGAGGTGAAGGTGTGGCGAGGGATGAAAGGGGTTTCAGAGCTGCATGGTGTTGTCTTTATCATGGCATTTCGGACCCCTCTCTGTTGAGGCTTTGGCCTTTAGAGATGCTATTGCTTTTGCACAAACACAAGGTTATGTGCGAGTCTGGTGTGAGTCGGATTGCGTAGAGCTGGTGAGCTTCTGGAAGGAGAGGAAGAACCAGCATTCTTTATTTGCTCCTATGTTCAGTGAGATTGATGAGATTAGCTCTTCTTTTCAGTTTTTCGATTTTAGTTTTGTTGGTAGAATGGCAAATAAAGTAGCTCATGGGTGTGCACACTATGCGTGTGAGAATGTTGTTGATGCAGATTGGTTAGATGTCTACCCGGAGTTTCTTAGTCAAAGCCTAGTGGCTGATTGTAATAATGCTATGAGTTAATAAAGTGGCTTTCCCCCTCAAAAAAAAGGGGTATGAGGAGCGTGACACACCAGATGATAGTGAAACCACTCTAGTGCTCCTCCCAAGGCTACAATGGCGATGCAAAATAGGCGGCCACTCATACGGCTGTCACCAGTTGAGATGGCCGATCGACGTGCTAAAGGATTTTGCTACAACTATGATGACAAGTTCACCCCTGGCCATCGTTGCAAGTGTCTTCATGCTTGTTGGGTGCATGCTTCCGAAGAGGAGGCGCCTGATCTGCTGGCAACAAGCGTCGATTCCTCAATCTTTTTGGGAAGACTAGTCCTCTTTCAAGCTCGAGGACGAGATGCTTGTCGAAGGGGGAGTTATGTTACGCATGGCAAGCAATACAGCCAATCCAAACCTTCCTATATAGAATTAATTATTTTTCTTTATTCTAAGTAATAGTAGTTGTCTAGAATCAGGAGTCTGGTTTGTTTACATTTCTATCTCTAGTTGGTTGGCTCCTATATAAAACCGCGTAGTATTCTGTGTAATGGGTGTTAAAGAAATAAACAGAGAAAAAAAAGGAGGTTCTCCACCAGAGTCTACTATCCCTAGGGCACCATGGCACCAAAAGCTAAACCACCTAGCCCTGGACCTCCTGCCTCTCACAATTATCCCTCCACAGTTTTGGTCGTGACACTGGGCACAAAAACAACAAATTTCGGCGCATGCATACCTTCTGCGTGTTGCACCAGGGCGAATCAACTCCAACTTGATGTGTTTTCCGGCGACCTTGCTCTTATCCAGTGACCGAAGAGCAGCTTCTGCTGCCCTCACATCATAGAACTCAATAAATTTGTGGTGTTTTTTGTTAGATGTCTCTCTTATCTGCAAATAGAAATCAAACATCATCAGCTTGAAGATATAT
This sequence comes from Lolium rigidum, assembly GCF_022539505.1. Classification (NCBI taxonomy): domain Eukaryota; kingdom Viridiplantae; phylum Streptophyta; class Magnoliopsida; order Poales; family Poaceae; genus Lolium; species Lolium rigidum. Next base: position 149,452,790 of record NC_061509.1, read on the forward strand.
GGAGCTGCATTTTTTAGGAAATAACTTAATTAAGGGGGTAACTTGGGAGTAGCATCCCGACCTCCTTTACTTCCCCATATGCTCCGAAAATTTGGTGAACTTCTTCATTAGAAACCGACGGATCTAAGTTGAAAATAACAAGAGTTCCTTGGTTTAAATCTTTGTCGCATGGATTCCCCTGCAAAATAAACAAGGTGGTCATTTTCAAGGAGTGCTTTTGTGAGCAAGGTCTAAACGTGTACAACAGAAACATAGCAAACCTTTGGAATAGAAAAATGTATGTTCAGCTTTCTCCTCCGCAGAGGTTTATTTTGCAATGAACACATCGCACGATGTGCAGCTCGGATATCGAAATAAGATATTATTGCAAAGCCACTATGCTTCCTTGCAGTGTAAAGGGTCCGAATATCCCCAAATTGCTGAAAGAAATGACAAGAATGAACACTGTCAAGAGCAATTAAGGTTCAACAAGTGCAGATGACAATAATGAACACTGTTAAACCCTAACAACATAGCAGATGAGAAGGTGTCAAGATCATCAATTCCCCACGCATAGTTGTTCAGTTACAGGATAGACATACGAAGGAATTAGTGGGACATCACAGAAACGCTCGCGTCCACATCGCCTCCGCTGCCTACCACCTCGATACTCTGGCCTTCCCCCCGTCACCACTGGGTGAAACCCATGCTGGAACTGTGAGGATTCCCTTCCATGGCGGCAGCGCGGATCCCATCATCCATGGCAGCGGAGGATCCAATTATTCACCGCGACACGTGGCTGGGCGGCGACTTCTGATCTCAGCAGCGACGGCAATGGAGGACAGATCCGGCACTTTTCGGCCAGGATTCCGCGGCTACTGCAGCCTCTGGATCTCGGATGGGCTTGGGTTGTTAGCATGTATGTAGTCTTGTCATCCACTTAAAAAAAAAAATCTTGGCATGGTGCGACCTGCACACATAGGTTGTGTGCAGGCTATAGTGTAAACACAACACACACACACACACACACACATATATATATATAGGTCATGTGCTAGTTATACTATGAATATATAATTCTTGTGACATATAATTCATATGTTGTTGATTAAACTTATGGTCAAACTTTTTTTCCTAAATTACGTGTAGGCATGCTAAATCGGTACGGAGGGGTACCTATGATAACACCATAGATTCTCCCATCATTAATTATAGTGACACATTAATTTTTTGCATGCATGGACTACATGATACTACCTATGATACACATTATAGATAGAACAAACAAATCGGAGCAGCAATGCAATTAAAAGTAGTACTGCATCCATTTCGATGAATAAGGATTTTTTTTAAATGACAAGCTATATACAGTTTGAACAGACTTTTAGAAAAATCTATCAAAAAATATGATATTCTATATGTATAATATGAAAATAAATTTCATGCCATATCTAAAGATATTGATTTTGTATTTTGCACGTTAGATTTTTTGTAAAAACTTAATCTAACTTTACATGGTTTGATTTTCAAAAATTATATAAAACTTATTCATTGCAATGAAGGGAGTAAAAAATATCTAATCGGCAGTGCAGTTAATAATACCTCAAACAGAGAGCGCAGCTCGGAGTCCTCAACATTGGTATTAAGGTTCTTCACAAACAATGTCCTTGAAGGGTGTTCCCCAAACGGATTCTCCCCAGCCACAGCTCCAGGACTGTTTGACCCGCAAAAATTGGTGTTAACCCCACTGCCTCTGAGCCCATCCCCAATGCTGGTGTTCCCCAGACCAGATGTGATGCTCTCTAGCGGGTCTGAGTAAAGCTCCATGCCCCCTCCGCTGCCAAACACATCAAACTCCACAAACTCCTCCGCAGGGTTGTATGTGTGCGCAGCCAACGGCTCTACCTCGTTTGTAATCCCCGCGAAAAGGTCGTCTTCATCAAGCAGCAAGTCGTTGATTTGCCGGAGATCAGAGTCAAAATTGTAATCATCATTCCCTTGAGGTAGTAAAAAAAATTTAGAAATAAAATAAGTTGACCAGAACGGACACAAAAAATGGGACGAAAAGAGATTACCTGGATCCAGCTGCGAGGTGGACCCCGGTGGAGTAAAAGTTCTAGTGACAGCGAGACATTGACATCTCATTAGAATCCGGATCAAAATCAAAGCACAAATTAAATTTCAAGGTAATTCACATGCATAAATAAAAGATATGGCGAACTTAGTCTAGCAGCACCTTATATCAGCTTGTTTCCTTTTATCTTCCTCCGAGTCCTTTTCTTGAATTCCATGTTCATCTGAGCTTTCCCCTGTGGTCACATCTTGTTTTCTGGAAGTCTGGTTCCATCTCTCTTTTTGTCCATCAACGTTCACCTCGTCATCACCTAAAAAATTCCAATCAACACATTTTACATGTATTATAGGAGTTCTTGGATGGCTGCTAATGGCGTCAGCCAACACCGCGTTGGCAGGCTTTTTATATTCAGGAGCATTGGCACCCCAAATTTTTGCGGAGATCTCATTGAGACTAATCAGGCGCTCGAACCCAGCAGCTACCAAGTTGTATCTCTCCATTCTGTTGCCATTGAAGCCTAGCTTGAGGATCCGGACATTGGTCATTGCTCCATCTGAAAATGTCAGGCATGGTGCAGCGCACACAAACTTGAAGTACTTCAGAACCAAGAATCCCTCATCGTCAAACATGATCTTTCTTACTGGGACGGTCCAGATGAACAAGCAGAGGGTGGTGAGGGAAGGCAATCCTCTGAGAATAACAACATCGTCACTAGACAACTTCCTAACCACGATCTTTAAAATGCAGAGCTTGGTAAGCTCATTGGTCCACTCAGGTAGGCTGGAGAAGATGCAGCAGCGCCATGGCAACTCTAGTCTCTGAAGAAGGGCTGGCGTAAGGGGCACAATGGTGAAGCCATGCCAAGAAATGCTCATGCTTGATGCAGCGTGCCGACTACTTGTATAAGACGTGACTGCAGGTACCAGAGTTACGCATTTTAGATTGCTCAATTTCCGAATTATTGAGCCCAGGCATTCCAAGTTTTTTTCCAGGTTATCTGGCTGTAATGTGGAACATGTGAGACAAAGATCCTGCAGATTAGTCAGCTTACCAATGCTCATTAAATTTTCTGTTAAGATCTTGCCGAGATCGATGACTCCCAAAGTGCGAAGAGATGTCATGCGGCCAATACAATTGGGCAGATGAGCCTCACTAGGAAAGCTGAGGTAGAACAAGCCCGGCAGATCGACAATATCTGATGGCACTGATGTTACTTCAGCATCAATTTCCCATGCCAACAAATCTTTCAGCTGTTGCATCTGGGTTGGAAGCTCTACACTCAAATGGCGTGCATCAAGACGAAAATATCTCAGCCGGAAAAGTTCTGAAATTTCAGTAAGGTCATAACTAACGTCATCAGGTTCAGTGAGGTTGTCAGTCAAGTCATCAGGATCAGTGATGTTGCCACTCAGCTCATTAGATCCAATAAGGTTGTCACTCCTATTATCAGGACCAGCCCATAATTTAAGAACCAGAACCTGAAGAAACCGGAACTCAACAATCGAAGGCATGCAGTTGAGCAATCCAGAAAAGGCAAATGATCGAACTTTTGATAGTTGCATACTCGCTGGCGCTGGCAGTGTGCCATGTTCAACATTTCCAAAGTGGAGGGCAAGCCGACGAACCTTGTCAGCAAGTCTTATAGCAGTCTGAGAATGATCTATTGCGATGCTGAAATTCTCTTCTATGGATTTATATCGAATAAAATGAAGTATTATGTGGTGCACTTTACATGATAGAATTTCATCATTGCAGTTGATATCCACAGGTTGGATCATTCCCCTGTTAATAAGCCCATCAAAATAGCTCCATGCAACTTCCTTGCCATCATCCCCTTCCACCGCACAGATGAAACCTTCAGCAATCCACTGCTTCACCAAATCAACCTTCAGGATTACACAGTCCTCTTCATACATACACAGATATAACATGCATGCTTTCAAGCCATGGGGAAGATTGTCGTACGCAAGGTTGAGAACTTGGTTTATCCCTTCCAAATTATTATTTCTAGTCAAACAGGAGCTCAGTGAATTCTTTATGTAATTCCATTGCTCTAGGCTGCTGGCTGGCTGATGTGCCAAAAGACGGGCCAATATATTGATTATTAGCGGCAAGCCACCACTGCCTTTTATAATTACATTTGAAACTTCCTTTAGGCCCTGAGGACATTCAGCTTGAAGGCCAAAAACGGTACTAAAAAGAAGTTCTCTTGACTCATCTTCATTTAGCGGTTCCTTCTTGAATACGTACTTGGAGTTACCTTCTTTCCTTGAAGGCATATACATGGAGGTATCTGCATAACATGTCTGAGCTATAGCGTCAACTTCAGTCGTTGTTAATATTCTACTGCAACAGTTTCCCTTTGGCAAAGCATGATTAATAATATCCCAGGTTGATGATGCCCACAGATCATCAATTACAATTATGTACCTAACAAAATATTTACATTAATATTATTCATGGCAACAAATAATAGGGATAGCCATCTCTTGGTAGTATGGTGGAGTGATGATTGCATCATTCTATGACTCAAATCCTGATGCACACCATAAAATATATAAGAAATGATTATTTCTTCATAAAACTATGACTCACATAAATATAATCTACAAAACCATTCTGAAATGTATTCTCACATGTAGATGTGTTTCGTGCGCTCCTGAGTGTGCCCACTCAATCATTCAAAGATAGGAAGATTTTTTACAGTAAGGGGTGACAAAATAATTGTTCATGGTACGATAGTTAAGACTTACGAATTTATACTTGTTTATTTTTTTTTCGATAAAGAGAATATATTAATATCACGGAGATGCCAATTACACCCGGCCTCTGCAACAACTAAAACTTGTTTATATTGTTATGTTCAAATGAACGTATCTTTTTATTCAGTCATTCGTTTCACACTATATCAATTTTATCGCTGGAAGCTTTACCTCCTTCCAGATCCCTCTTCCCCTCCACCGATTGAATGATGTGCCCATTTTAAGGCGTGCCTCAGATTTTACAAATATAGTTTTGCTGTATGAACCAAAAAAAATACTTACGTCTTATCTTGCAGGTGTTCGTTGATCTTCAAGACCACTTTATGCACCTCATAAGAATCCGGGGGATGGCTCTGCCAAACTTGCGAGAGTATGCTGGTAAGAAGCCTCTTCATGTCTGGTTTTCGCGATGTCCGCACGAAAGCCCGGCACTCGAATTGACCTCCAAGCTTATGGTACACTTCTTTAGCGAGGGTGGTCTTACCAACCCCACCAGTTCCAACAATAGATACCACCTTGTGTTCTGGCTGTCCATCGTTCGTCAGCCAGCCGCAAAGCTTTCTGATGGAACTCTCCATACCAACAAGCCGAATGTCACATTCTGATGGAGGTTGCGGGTATTCGCCGATTTGACCGCTGATGCTAATGCTGCTAGGCCGCCATTTGCAGTCACCAAGATAGCTTTTGTGCCGCTGAATTGCCTCCTTGACGCGAGTCCTGAATCTCAAGATCTCGTCGGTAACCCATTGGCGCCGTTTCAGCTTCTCCGGGAACCGGGAGATCTTAATGCGAGGGAGTTTTTGGGTACGAACAACGCTGATCCTGGAACCGCTGGTGCCGACTTGGGCGAGCTCGTGGAGGAAGTCATCGATGTCATATGACAAGTCGCGCACACCTTTCATCCAGAAGTTGGCTGTCGAGGCAGGGGACTCCACCTCTGATGGCTCCATCAGGTAGTTGTCTATTAGTCCCTGGAGATCACCTTGGAGGATGCGGAGCTTGTCCTTCTCCTCTGGCCGCAGGTTGTGCTTGGGTCCCCATAGCAACGAATCCAGCTTACCAGGAAGGGACCTCATGGCTCCCTGGGAAGCACTGACTGGGGCCTCCATCTCCTTGTTCCTGAAGTGAACCAAACCAGAAATCAATTAGTCGCTCTGCTTTCAAAATAATAATAACATCGGTATCTATGAAGCATTCTGTAACTGTACCTAGGCAGAAGAAATTAAGGGATGTAAGAATTAAGTTGGAGCATGCGACTCTAACCAAATCTGCATTAACTTGCTCTACATTCATGGTCCGCCCCTATAAACTTGAGTGGCTTGAACATGGCGTACGGAGAAGGGCATGGATGGTTTTTCTTTCTTTTTTTGAGGACAAGTGGACCATTTTTCTTTTTGCAGCCTAAATTAGGTCAAGTGGGCCATTTGCTTTTAAAAATTAAATAAGGGGATGTGGACCTTTACTGTTTTCCGAATAGGTAAGACAAGTGGACCATTCTTTTCTAAATGAAATGAGGTGATGTGGACCATTTGTATATTTTCAAACAATATATAGACAACTGGATGCGAAAATAGCTATTGGAACCTGTCTCCGCGCAAGGATGTAAACATTTCCAATTTGAGAGCAACACGTGTTTAGCCATATGTGTATTAATCATGTATAAAACACGTATTGATGCATTTGTACAAATGTCTGACATGCAATTTAAGGAGCTGCCCCAGCAATTCAATGGTGCAGACCCTGATTGAGACTACTCATAGTGGGAGGAACATAGCTAGTAACATCACACACGCCAAGGCATTTTGGTGACATGGCATGATAATAAATGAAAAAAAAAGAATGAGGTGGTAATTAGCTATGTTACCATAATATCACACTTCACAAGACAAGATGAGTCTACAATCTAGTAAATATAACATGCATGATACCACATATATACCTCCATAGTTGATACTAGTAACATAGGGTACTAACATGGTGCATGTTACTACCCTATGTTACTCCCCACTATGACTAGCCTGAGACTCGGCCCCAGCAGCTCATTCAATCAATACTTGGCCCCAGCAATTCAATCACTACCCGGCCCTGGAATTTTGTCCTCATACAATTTAAAAGTCATTTACACAAATAACCATGATTAAGACTCATCATTTTTAATATCTAATATCCACTGTTAAGAAAATAAGTGTCATCATGTACTAGTTTGAGAACAAAGATTAATTTTTTTTAGAACCTACACGGCTACACCACTAGTACAAAATATATTTGGATTTTTTTTTCTATCTGCAACATTGATAAAAAATTGTGTTTAACAATTTGTGTTCCAAATTAATCAACTCGACTATGTCCACCATTTATTAATTGTCATAGCTGCACCGTCCATTTTTCTGCATACTATAAAATTCATTTCTGGCTGTTCCTAGAAGTCTGTATGTTGGTAACATTTTTTTGGACTCCTTCTATTTGCAGCTGTTACCATTTAGATAATTCAGATTAATAGGCATTTTCTTTACTTTTGTTCAATGGTTACATTTGGAAAAATGATGTTAGTTAAGATAATCCCATGTAATTTACATGTGCAACCGTGTTTGCTAATTACTCTATATGCTTGTTCGAAAATAATCGAGTATCAATGAAAGAGGGGAAAGCAGGTCAGCATGCACGCGCATTAAAACTACCACAACTTTTTCTGTGCCATATGTGTGTGTGCAGAGTTGGATACTGCACCCTGTACTTATTTTGCAAGTAAACCACCTGCCCACAGGATGACAATGATCCTGCGCATAATTCACTTGCTGTACGTATCCAACAGATAATTAAAAGTAAAGGCTATGTATTAACTACATGCTAGTACTCCGTATATTACATGCTAATCCCATAGCAATCCTCAACGCGAGCGATTTTGACCTCGCGCGTAGCCGAGTCAGAGATGTCCGCGTTAAGAAAAAGTTGGATTACTACTTCCTCTAGGCAGGCACGTAGTTTAAGAAAAAGTTTGACCATAAATTTAATAACAAACTATAAATTATACAAGGACAACTCTAGTGGAATTGCCAAAAAAAAAAGGACAACTCTAATGGGGCGTTCGAGGACTTGACAAATAGACTAAGGTAAGAGGCACTAAACAACTCATCGTGATAGAGATCATTGGTTGATGTAGAGAGTCATTGTCGGCCACTAAAAACAACTAACCTAAAATAATAAATCTAGTCGAGTTGTATTGGTGTTTTGCAGGAAAATGCGTATTAGAGATATTCCATAGCAGCAAAGCAAGTGGGGACTTATGGAGGAGCAGAGTACCTATCCACATATGTAGTAGGTGCTGTGCAAGTGCTGGTTTGGGTTGTAACCTTGTTCTGTCTTCCCTCCCATCATCTCTCGTTTAATCCAGTTTGCCTGATTCCCAATATTAAGCAGTCAAGCTGGCCTGAAGATGGTACTGCCGGCGGGGCTGGTGGCGGAGAAAGCAGCAGCCACTGCTTTCGCGAACGTCGTCATGGGAAGACTCAACAGGGAGCTTGAGAAGAAGTACCAGATGTGGAAGAACATCGAAAGGGAAAGCACATCTCTGCAAACTGACCTCGGCATCCTGGCGGCAGCTGTGGATGACTACCAGACCATGGCTGCTCATCCTCCTCGCACGGCCGTCGCGAGGGTGTATGGCGAGGAGATCAGCGAGCTGACCCACGATATCGAAGATTGCATCGAGCGGTTCCTCCACCGCGTCACCTGCAAAGCTGGAGCGTCGCGGGCTCGGCGTTCAGCTCACGCCATCAGGACTTTCCGCATCCGTCTCCGGTTCGCTGCCAAGATGAAGGAGTTCAGGAACCGCGTGGCGGCAGCACGGGAGCGGGCGTTGAACGCCTCTGTACTCGCTGGTGGCATCCAAGCCCAACACACGAACAACGAGACCGCACAGCAAGTGAATTATGCGCAGGATCATTGTCATCCTGTGGGCATCGCGGGTGCTACCAGGGAGCTTCGTGCGCTGCTCGGCATCAAACCTAGCGAAGATGAAGCAGAGGGTACTAACACTGCCCGGACTGCAGCTCAGTTGCGGGTGGTCGCCGTTGTGGGATTTGGTGGTTCAGGGAAGACAACCCTTGCAAAGGCAATCTACGATATCGTCCAAAAGGAAGGAGCACTACACTGTGTTTGGGTCGATGGGCACTTGCTGGATCATAAGGGTGTCAATGGGATTGTCAAACATATACAAGATGATATTCGAATGGGGGAAGTGTCTTCCACAATATCTCCCATAGAACACCACGAGGACAGGAAAGGGTAATTAAATCTGGTGCATAAACTATCTTCAGTTTTAATCCTGTCTACTCAGTAGTACAAACTATCCTGAAATCATGTATTATAGTGTATCCCAACCAACTTATCAATCTTCCTCGAACCATGCTTAAATCAATCTGCACCCATGCTTAAATCAATGTTTGCTTATGATGAGTGGAATTGTAAAATGAGTAATTCTCATATATGCGTACTCTTATATGTATGCACAGATCTACTGTTCAAAAGAAAGTGACAAGGCCATGATTTTTATATACAAAAAGCTGAACACCTGTGGTTTTTTCGACATTTCAGAACGAAATGCCTAAGATAGACTAACAGCGCATAGACAGTTTGCACCTTAAGAAATTTACTCATGCCTAAAAACCAATTTCATAAAATTGAAACGTTTCTAGGTTTAAGGCCACAAACAGGGTTTGAGAGCTTCCAAATACACTTTTACTGGAAGAAGATAGTTTGTGTTTTCTAGATCCACACATGTGGACTGGAAGGAAAAGTGACCACTGAACGAATGTAACTTCCATAGGAGCACATCTGAATCATGGTTGAACTGTATTTCAATTAAGCGTCCAAGTAGTTCGTCCCAAGCTACCAGCTTTGCACCTCCAAAAGCTCACTAAATCTAACAGTTAGCAGAACAGACGAACTGACCTCTGTTGGATAAAGTCCCTGTTGTCTCTGTGGAGAGGCTGCTGCACATGATCTTGTGAAGAACTGCTGTTAGGATAGGGAAGCATCTTTGACTGCCTTTAGGGGCATCAAGGACTGGCAGTTAGCAGCACCCTTGACTGCTTTTAGGGGCATCAAGGACTGGCAGTTAGACTAGCATCTTAGCATATTCGTGGCTGGCTAGCAGCTATAAATCTGTACCCCTTGCCCCAGCTCTCCTAGTGTCATCCTCTTCTTCATGAAAGTGAGGCTAGAGATACTAACAAGTGGTATCAGAGCAAGGTTGTCTTGCAACCTGAGCATTTCCTGCTCCTCCCCTTCACAGGGAAGAGAGCATCCCCAGCCAGTAGCAGCCTCAACTGCCCCTGGTTACTTCCCTCCATCCAGGTTGTCGAGCAGCGCTCAGCCCCCCAGCAGCGAGCCATGTCCGACGACCACTCTCAGCACACGGCTACCTCCAGCACGCGGCGTCGGCAAGAGGCCGATCGCACCGCGGCAGAGGAGCGTGAACGAGTGGCTGTAGTAGCCGCTGCGGCGGCAGCAAGGGCGTCGAGGCTGGCAGCGGCAGAGCTGGCAGCAGCCAGAGCGGAGGTAGAAGCAGCAGCGGCAGCGGAGGCAGCACGTGCTGCGGCGGCGGAGGTCAAGGTATTGCGCGGCAGTGCTGCCTCTGCTGACGGCAACGCCGACGCAGACGCCACAACGCGAGAGCGGGTGGCGCAGTGGGCAGCTGAGCACGCCCGCGCACACGACGGTGGCGCAGCCGGAGGAGGCGCGCACGGCGGTGGCGCTCCGGGAGGAGGCGCGCACGGCGGTGGCGCTCCGGGAGGAGGCGCGCACGGCGGTGGCGCTCTTAGAGGCGTGCACGGCGGTGGCTACTGGGACGACCAAGACCGCGGCCTCTATGGGGTCCGGACTGTGGTCAGGGATGTTGGTCCCGGTGCTGGGTGGCCTACCCTCACCAAAACCAACTTCGTCGAGTGGGCCGCGGTCATGAGGATCAGGCTCCAGGTGCGGCACATGTGGGAGGCGGTCCAGTACGGCGACGTCGACCACCATGAGGATCGACAGGCGTTGGATGCCCTCATCGCCGTAGTCCCGCCCGGGATGCAGTTCTCGCTTTCCAACAAGCGGACTGCCAAGGAGGCTTGGGACGCCATCGCTGCGGCACGCATCGGCAGCGACCTTGCCCGCAAGTCAACACTACAGGCACTTCGCAAGGAGTGGGAGAACCTGGCCTTCAAGCCAGGGGAGGACGTTGATAACTTTGCTCTCCGTCTCAACACTCTGCTGCAGAAGATGGTGTAGTTCGGTGATGACACCTACGACGAGGAGAGAGCTGTTGAGAAGCTCTTTCGATGCAACCCCGAGAAGTACAAGCAGATGGCTCGCTCGATCGAGTCTCTGCTGGACCTCTCCACGATGACGATCGAGGAGGCGATAGGTCGCCTCAAGGTGGTCGACACCGACGAGCCACAACCTCTCTTGGGGCCCATCACCATTGGCGGGAAACTACTTCTCACTCAGGAGCAGTGGGATTCCTGCCACGGTGACATGAAGAAGGGGGAGTCCTCTTCCACGCGAGGCGGCCGCAAGCGTGGCAATCCGTGCAAAGACGCCCAGGCTAGGGTGCAAGGACCTACCGATGATGATGCCCGCGGAGGCGCCCAGGGAGGCGTCGCCGGCAGGCACAAGCCGGCACCAGACGACACCTGCCGCAACTGTGGCCGGCTTGGCCATTGGGCCAGGGACCGTCGGCAGCCACGACGCGGCCAGGCCCACATCGCACAGGCAGAGGAGGAGGAGCCGGCTCTGTTCATGGCACATGCAAACATCGAGCTACCTCCAGCGGCACCGACCGCAGCGGCTCTCCTCCACCTCGACGAGCCAAAGTCACACGCCCTTCTCAGCGACAGCTCCGGCAACAACAAGACTGGCGGGTGGTGCCTCGACACCGGCGCCACGCACCACATGACCGGTCGACAGGAGTTCTTCGTCGACCTTGACTCCGACTTGCGAGGCTCCGTCAAGTTTGGGGATGCCTCCGCCGTGGAGATTAAGGGTGTCAGCTCCGTCACCTTCACCGCCAAGACTGGAGAGCATTGACTGCTCACTGGTGTCTACTACACTCCTGCGCTGAGGAACTCCATCATCAGCCTGGGACAGCTGGATGAGAACGGCTCGAGTGTGCTGATCGAGCATGGGATCCTACACATCTGGGATCGCCATCGTCACCTTCTTGCCAAGGTAACCAGAGGTGCAAATTGCCTCTACGTCCTTGACGTGCAGGTGGCACAACCCCTCTGTCTCGCTGCTCGTCGGGACGTCGAGGCGTGGCAGTGGCACAAGCACTTCGAGCATCCTCACTTCGAGGCCCTGAAGCGGCTCAGCGCTCCCACAAGACGACGTAGAAGACTTAGGGGAAGAATGTTGGATAAAGTCCCTGTACTGTTGTCTCTGTGGAGAGGCTGCTGCACATCATCTTGTGAAGGACTGCTGTTAGGATAGGGAAGCATCTTTGACTGCCTTTAGGGGCATCAAGGACTGGCAGTTAGCAGCACCCTTGACTGCCTTTAGGGGCATCAAGGACTGGCAGTTAGACTAGCATCTTAGCATATTCGTGACTGACTAGCAGCTATAAATTTGTACCCCTGTGCCCTCACTATAGCATGGCATTGTGTGTGATGTGTGAGAAATAAACCAATGAAAATTGCCCCAACTCTCCTAGTGTCATCCTCTTCTTCATGAAAGTGAGGCTAGAGATACTAACAACCTCAGCCACCCTTGCACGACTTCTCTGCAAGATCTGATATAAAATAGGGTATTGTTCGAATTAAATGCCTTGTGTGTAACGAGGTGTTCTATGATTCTGCAAACCGTGGTGCCACTGTTGACAAAACGAAGTACCCCATTGAAGGAACTGATTCTTGGCCCTCATGATACGCTGTTAATCATCTGATTTAATCTCTTCGTGAGATAATTTCTTTGGATTAATAGAGGTACTCGTTGCGTATCATATGTTGTCACAGAATATCATAATTCAAAAGTTAAAGATTAACTGCTGGATAATTTATGAATGCTAAAATCTGATTTACATTTGGCTAGCAGGTACTTGATCGTTATTGATGACATTAAGGAGAAGCACTTGATGCACTGGAATACATTGAGGAATGCCTTCAGGGATAATGGCAGAATAATTGTGACAACGGCCACTCAGTCTGTAGCTAATAGATGCTGCAATTATCTCCGCGAAGAGGATAGATGCACCTTTGGTTATGTGTACAACATGAAAACTCTTGGAGAAGAAGATTCTAGAAAAATAGCTCTCATGGGAAGATGTTCACCTGACTTAGTGCTGGGTGCAGCAAAACTCCTGAAAAAATGTGGTGGTCTTCCACTTGCTCTTTATAGTGTGGCATGCCAATTGGGATGTGAAAATGTACTCACAGGGAAATTATGTAACAAATTGTGCAACGATCTGGGTACATATCTGGAACGTGAAGACGAGCCTAACTTTGCAAGGCTTCGAGGTGTGCTTAGGGAAAATTACACCAGTTTGCCTGATTACACGGTCAGGACATGCTTGTTGTACCTAGGTATATTCCCAATGGATCATCCCCTCAGGAAGAATGTCATAACCAGGCGATGGTTGGCTGAAGGATATGCACGCCATCATCAAGGCTGGCACCGAATTCTAGCTGATGAAACCTTCAAGACATTTATCAACCGAAGTATCATTCTGCCTGTTGTTCCAATCAACAGTAATACAGAGAAGACATGGAAAGCTCATGGTATCATGCACGCATTCATGTTGCACAAGTCTATGTCTAAGAAATTCATCATGCCATTTGGTTCTCAGCACAAAAAAGTCCGTCACTTCTTTGTCCATGATAGTAATGGTGGAATTTCCAGAACAATGCCTGATATCGATTTATCTCGTGTCAGATCACTAACTGTTATAGGGAATGCAGGTGGTGCTATTTCCAACTTCGAAAAGTACAAACTTACACGAGTGTTGGACCTGGAAGGGTGCATTGATGTGAAAGATTGGCATCTTAAAGGCATATGCAATCTATGGAATTTGAGATATCTAAGTCTTGGTCCCAATATCACAAGGATTCCCAAGGAAATTGCACAACTTAAGTTGCTGGAGACACTTGATGTAAGCAAGACAGGGGTGAATGTGCTCCCAGTGGAAGCTATTGGACTACCCTGCTTGATTCATCTGATTGGAAAGTTTAAGCTGCAAGACTCATTCAAGACAGAGAGGTTGCCAAAAGAATGTATGTTAGAGACCATAGCAGGATTTATTGCTGACAAGGGTAAGGGATTTTTGCAAATAATCGACCATATGAAAAGGTTGAACAAGGTCAAGATATGGTTTGACTGTGGGGAAACTAAACAAGATCAGGTCGACTTGAATAGCCATCTTTCCAAGGCCATCCAAAAGTACATTGAAACTCCTATGGGCGAAGACAGTGTTCGCTCACTGTCCCTTGACTTCCAAGTACTGCCCCAAGGTTCCCTGTCTGCTCTAGATCAATTATGTCAACACTACAATTCAAGGGTGGGACAATTATATCATCTCAGCTCACTGAAGCTACACGGTGACCCCAACTCAGCAACATTTCCGAAGTTCGTTGCCTTGTTTCGTGACCTCACTAATCTAAGCATTTTGACCACCCTGTCTGTGACACAGCATCTCCTTTCAGTCACTGGCGAGATGCCTGTATTGCTGTACCTCAAGATGACTGCCAAAAGCATCGATGATGGTTTCGTCATACAAGATGGAATGTTCAGGAGCCTTCAGCGCCTATCTCTTGTGCTGAAAGTTGTGGGGACATCTGTTCTAACAATCGAAGATGGAGCTGGCCCAGAAATCATCTCGCTCCAACTAATCTGCAAGGATCTAATTGGTCTTTCCGGCATCGAAATTATGCACCTTCGTGAGCTGAAGGAAATTGCTCTTCATCCTGACGTGGATAAAGAAACAAGAAAAGTGTGGGAAGCAGAGGCAAGGAACCACCATAACAGACCAAATGTTTTGGCCATCGCAGTTGATCTTGAGGAGACACCAACTGTGGTTGAGAAAGAACCACCAGCAACACCCTCTACCATATCTGTGGAGGTGAAGACAAAGAGCAATGCTACAGCTCCTATCAAATCGGGACAAGTGGTTAGTTTCGCTAAAGAAGCTTTGGTGCTGGGCACAGCACAACTGCAAGAGGTGGCCCCCTCGGCAACATGCTAATGAAGCGAGTAGAAGAGCAGGATCCCAATGCGAAAGCCTGATTTTGCGTCCCTTTGATGAGCGCATCTACCTTCCTGAAGTTTGTTGAATCATTTTCTGCTAGGCCAGCCCATGGTGATGTTGTAAAGCAACTTTCAGTTGGTTGTTTAACACATTGTGCCTCTTTCGAATGCTTTTTTTTGGGTATGTTTCGGTAATTTCTTGTTATTTTCTATTCACAATATTTTTTTCCTCTTTTCTCCAAACATGGGTATTATCAGTTAAAGCTATGTCATGGTGGTACTGGACTACTGGTGATTGAACCTTGACGTGCTACCAACTATGCACCCTCACACCAGATTCATGTACACAAAAAATAGGAACAGATTGAAGGCAAGGAAGTTGTTACTACGCACCTGTGGTTGACTGCGGTTCCTCTGGCATGTGCCTTTCATCGAGTAACTCGTGAGCATCAAGGAAGAAGCCTCC
Organism: Lolium rigidum; assembly: GCF_022539505.1. Taxonomy (NCBI): domain Eukaryota; kingdom Viridiplantae; phylum Streptophyta; class Magnoliopsida; order Poales; family Poaceae; genus Lolium; species Lolium rigidum. The sequence goes on from NC_061509.1 coordinate 149,468,289, forward strand.
ACTCCTTGTAGCAAGCCTCGGCGTCGTCCTCTGCCAGTACTGTGGCAGCATCCGGGATGAATCCGCACACCAGGACGGCACGATGCCGTGGTTAGCTGTGACGACTGCCACAGTGCCACTCACCACAAGTGAAACGTTAGTCTCCACATCACCAATAGGAAGGGAAAATCAACACGAAGTTGCTGCGACTGTCAAAGCCAATGCTACTCAGCTGGTCAATTTGTCAAATACCTTCTGTGCAGCGCATGAAACACCACCCACTGGGAAGAGCAGTGGAAGGAGACGGACCGAAGCAGCGAAAGTCAGGATGGGCACGGCTAGCAGATCGAACGGTGCCGCCTCCAGGGATCAGGACGCTATGTCCACATAGGGCTTGCTCCCGCCTGCCTCCACGAAGCATTCGCCACCGAGGAGAAGACGGCGGCGACGGAGGAAGCCGAGGTGGTGGAGGTCTAAGCCGTGGTTAGCTGTGAACGGTTCATGCGGGCGCGCGACGTATTATGGTCTGACAGGGCGGTGCGGGCGAGCTCGACCAAGGCCTGCGCTAAGTCGTTCATACGGGGCATAACTAAGAGCATCTCCGCTCGCTTGCCCTCCCCACGCCCGAAATTCGGGGAAATTTACGTTCGAATTGGACGTAAATTTGGCGTGGGGAGGAGTAGTTTCCCAGCCGCGATATCAGGCGAAGACGGCGATCTAAATTTGAAAAACGGAAACTTGACAAACTACGGCATAAAACGGTCGAATTTAGACTAAATTTAACGATATTTACTATATAGAGGGCGAAGTTCGTACATAGAGACCGAATTCGACTATATTTCGAATTCGGCTAGGGAATACAACTGTAAATATGAAAACACGGCGCTCTACATGCCGAAATGGCGGTAGAACACCGTGTAGTCGCCGCCATCGTCGTCGGAGCTGTCGTCGTCGAACTGTGGCGGCGCCGAAGCCGCCTGGCTGCTGCCTTGGCCGGCGTCTCCCCACCGGCCGCTGGTGCGAGGCGGGGACGGCGATGGCTTGTACAGCTCGTCGTCGGAGGCTTCGAGGTCGACGACGGGGACGATGGCGCCAGATGGAGGAGTCGCAGGCCGCCGGAAGCGAGCGGCGTCTTGGAGGAGCCTCGCCTGCCGCTCCGCTTCCTCCTTCTCCCACTGCTCCCTCGACCAGGCGTAGGCATGGTCGAGCGGCATGGCGTTCTCGGCGGGTACGAGGTCCTGGAGGGACCTCGCGATGACGGCTTCGAGGATGGCGGCGTCCTCGGCGCTTTCTTCCTCCTCCACCTTCACCTTCGCTGGTTTGCGCTTCCGCTCGCCGGAGGTGTCGTGGTCGCGCTTGGGGCGGCGCCGTCCTTGTGCCGTCGATGGTTCGCGGATGACGATGCCGCCGCCGCGCGTGCGGTGGCTCGGCGGGGAATCCGGCTCCTTTTTCACCGGCGCCAAGGATGGCGCCGACCTGGAGATCGACCTCGCCGCCGAACCGGACGACGAGGAACTGGCAGCCATACGCCGTGGCTGCCAGCTGTTTCCCCGTTGGCGGCTGTTCGATGCCCTCGATGGAGGGGGCATCGTGAGCCTCGGCGAGTTGCCGCCCTCGATGTGCTCGAGGACGTTGTGGAGCGTCCTATCCGGCGCGCTCCACCAACGCCGGCGACCCGCGGCGTTGTTGCGCGGAGGCGGAGGTGGCGGGCCGTCGTAGGACGCCAGTTCGCGCTCCCACCGCCGGAGAAAGAACGAATTCCACCGAGTGTAGTTCTCGGGGTGGTGGCGTGGGTCGGCGCGTTCTTCCTCCGTCATCGCCATCCGCGCCTCCTCGATGGCGACGTCGAGGGCGTGGCCCTGGGGCGGCGGCGGGATTGGCACGCCACCAGCGCTTAGCCGCCACCCGCCGCCGGGGGGGCCTCGTGTCCGGCAGGCAGGGGTACCCCGCCTGGTGGAGGAGGTGCCCCTCCTACGTGTGGAGAGATCGGTGGGGGAACCCGTTGTTGGATGCGCCGTCGTCGTCGTAGAACGCCATCGTTGGAGGTGGAGGTGGAGGGTGAGTGGAGGGAGAATGGAGGAAGAGTGGAGCAGGGGCGTCGCGGCGAGCGGAGCGGCTTATATAGGCGCGGCGGGCGCGGCGGGCGCCGGCGATTAATGCCACGTGGAAGATGATGCGTGCGCGGAAGACGATTGATACGTCTCCAACGTATCGATAATTTCTTATGTTCCATACTTGTTTTATGACAATACCTACATGTTTTGTTCACACTTTATGATGATTTTATGCGTTTTCCGGAACTAACCTATTGACGAGATGCCGAAGTGCCAGTTCCTGTTTTCTGCTGTTTTTTTGGTTTCAGAAATCCTAGTAAGGAAATATTCTCGGAATTGGACGAAATCAACGCCCAGAGTCTTAAAATTCCACGAAGCTTCCAGAACACCCGAGAGGAACCAGAGGGGGGGCACAGGGCCACCAGATGACAGGATGGCGCGGCCAGAGGGGGGGCCGCGCCCCCCTATGGTGTCACCACCTCGTCAGCCCTCCGACTCCGCCTCTTCGCCTATTTAAAGGTCCCTGACCTAAATCTTCGATACGGAGAGCCACGATACGAGAAACCTTCCAGAGCCGCCGCCATCGGGAAGCCAAGATCTGGGGGGCAGGAGTCTCTGTTCCGGCACGCCGCCGGGACGGGGAATTGCCCCCGGAGTCATCTCCACCGCCGTCTCCACCACCATCTTCACCGCCATCGCTGTCTCCATGATGAGGAGGGAGTAATCCACCCCCGGGGCTAAGGGCTCCGCTGTAGCTATGTGGTTCATCTCTCTCTTTATGTGATCTAGTTGAATATCATCTATGTGCTACTCTAGTGATGTTATTAAAGTACTCTATTCCTCCTCCATGATGTAATGGTGACAGTGTGTGCATCATGTAGTACTTGGCGTAGTTTATGATTATGATCTTTTGTAGATTATGAAGTTAACTATTACTATGATGGTATTAATGTGATCTATTCCTCCTTTCATAGTATGAAGGTGACAGTGTGCATGCTATGTTAGTACTTGGTATAGTTGTGTTGATCTATCATGCACTCTAAGGTTATTTAAATATGAATATCGAATATTGTGGAGCTTGTTAACTCCGGCATTGAAGGTTCGTGTAGCCCTACACAATTAGTGGTGTTCATCATCCAACAAGAGAGTGTAGAGTGGTTCTATTATGTGATCATTGTTGAGAGTGTCCACTAGTGAAAGCAGGATCCCTAGGCCTTGTTTCCAAACATCGAATCTCCGTTTGTTTACTGTTCTGCTACATGTTCGCTTGCTGCAATTTATATTTCAGATTGCAATTACTTCTCATATACAAACATACAACTTGTATTTCACTATCTCTTCGCCGAACTAGTGCACATATACATCTGACAAGTGTATTGGGTGTGTTGGGGACACAAGAGACTTCTTGCTTTGTGATCGCAAGGTTGCTTGAGAGGGATATCTTTGACCTCTTCCTCCCTGAGTTCGATAAACCTTGGGTGATCCACTTAAGGGAAAACTTGCTGCTTTACTACAAACCTCTGCTCTTGGAGGCCCAATACTGTCTACAGGAAAATAAGCGTGAGTAGACATCAAGCTATTTTCTGGCGCCGTTGCCGGGGAACGAAGGAAAGCTACACCATTTCCTCCCTCGTCAACAGTGCGCCAGTCCTGGACAGCATCAAGTATTTTCTGGCGCCGTTGCCGGGGAGGAAAGGTAAAAGGTACTCACACTCCGGATCTCGGCTACTAAGCTATTTTCCGGCGCCGTTGTAAGTACTCAAAGCTATTTCCTTTAGATCCTGCAATTGCATCTTTTTGTTTCTTGTTTTACACTAGTTTGGCATAATGGAAAGCAACATGGAGCTTTTTAATCTATTTCCTGAGTTAAGACATAAATGGTGTGTTGCAAAAATTGAAAAACCTATGGAACCTTATTTGCATGCTGGTAGCAATATTAGTATGAATACTTTGAACACCATTATTGCTAATGATATGGAAAATTCTAAGCTTGGGGAAGCTGGTTTTGATGAGCATGATCTTTTTAGTCCCCCAAGCATTGAGGAGAAAATTTTCTTTGATGATACTTTACCTCCTATTTATGATGATTATAATGATAGTAGTCTTTTGGTGCCGCCTGTTATGGAGGATAAATTTGATTATGATTACAATATGCCTCCTATATTTGATGATGAGAATAATAATGATAGCTACTTTGTTGAATTTGCTCCCACTATTACTAATAAAATTGATTATGCTTATGTGGAGAGTAATAATTTTATGCATATGGCTCATGATAAGAATGTTTCATTTGATAGTTATATTGTTGAATTTGCTCATGATGCTACTGGATATTATTATGAGAGAGGAAAATATGGTTGTAGAAATTTTCATGTTACTAAAACACCTCTCTATGTGCTGAAATTTTTGAAGCTACACTTGTTCTATCTTCCTATGCTTGTTACTTTGCTTTTCTTGAACTTGTTTAATTACAAGATTACTTTTCATAGGAAGCATGTTAGGCTTAAATTTGTTTTCAATTTGCCTCTTGATGCTCTCTTTTGCTTCAAATACTATTTCTTGCGAGTGCATCATTAAAACTACTGAGCCCATGTTAATGGCTATAAAGAAAGCACTTCTTGGGAGATAACCCATGTTTTTATTTTGCTACAGTACTTTGTTTTATATTTGAGTCTTGGAAGTTGATACTACTGTAGCAACCTCTCCTTATCTTTATTTTATTGCATTTTTGTGCCAAGTAAAGTCTTTCATAGAAAGGTTGATACTAGATTTGGATTGCTGCGCAGAAACAGATTTCTTGCTGTCACGAATTTGGGTTGAATTCTCTGTAGGTAACTCAGAAAATTCTGCAAATTTACGTGAGTGATCCTCAGATATGTACGCAACTTTCATTCAATTTGAGCATTTTCATTTGAGCAAGTCTGGTGCCTCGTAAAAATTCGTCTTTACGGACTGTTCTGTTTTGACAGATTCTGCCTTTTATTTCGCATTGCCTCTTTTGCTATGTTGAATGGATTTCTTTGTTCCATTGACTTCCAGTACCTTTGTGCAATGTCCAGAAGTGTTAAGAATGATTGTGTCACCTCTGAACATGTGAATTTTTCATTATGCACTAACCCTCTAATGAGTTTGCTTTGAGTTTGGTGTGGAGAAAGTTTTCAAGGGTCAAGAGAGGAGGATGATATATGATTAAGAAGAGCGAAAAGTCTAAGCTTGGGGATGCCCCCGTGGTTCATCCCTGCATATTTCAAGAAGGCTAAAGCATCTAAGCTTGGGGATGCCCAAGGCATCCCCTTCTTCATCGACAAAATTATCAGGTCACTTCTCTTGAAACTATATTTTTATTCGGTCACATCTTATGTACTTTACTTGGAGCGTTTGTTTGTTTTTGTTTTTGTTTTTGTTTTAATAAATGCTTGTGTGGGAGAGAGACACGCTCCGCTGGTTCATATGAACACATGTGTTCTTAGCTTTTAATGTTCATGGCGAAGGTTGAAACTGCTTCGTTAATTGTTATATGGTTGGAAACAGGAAATGCTACATGTGGTAATTGGTATAATGTCTTGAACAATGTGATACTTGGCAATTGTTGTGATCATGATTAAGCTCTTGCATCATATACTTTGCACCTATTAGTGAAGAAATACATAGAGCTTGCTAAAATTTGGTTTGCATGATTGGTCTCTCTAAAGGTCTAGATATTTTCTAGTAAGGGTCGAACAACAAGGAAGACGGTTTAGAGTCTTATAATGCTTGCAATATGTCTTTTATGTGAGTTTTGCTGTACCGGTTCATACTTGTGTTTGTTTCAAATAACCTTGCTAGCCTAAGCCTTGTATTGAGAGGGTATACTTCTCATGCATCCAAAATCCTTGAGCCAAACACTATGCCACTTGTGTCCACCATACCTACCTACTACATGGTATTTCTCCGCCATTCCAAAGTAAATTTCTTGAGTGCTACCTTTAAATTTCCATTCTTTATCTTTACAATATATAGCTCATGGGACAAATAGCCTAAAAAATATTGTGGTATTGAATATGTACTTATGCATTTTATTTCTTATAAGTTGCTTGTTGAGCGATAACCATGTTCCTGGGGACGCCATCAACTACTCTTTGTTGAATATCATGTGAGTTGCTATGCATGTTCGTCTTGTCTGAAGTAAGGGCGATTTACCATGAGTTGAATGGTTTGAGCATGCATATTGTTAGAGAAGAGCATTGGGCCGCTAACTAAAGCCATGATCCATGGTGGAAGTTTCAGTTTTGGACAACAATCCTCAATCTCTTATGAGAATATTATTTGTTGCTAAATGCTTATGCATTAAAGAGGAGTCCATTATCTCGTTGTCTATGTTGTCCCGGTATGGATGTCTAAGTTGAGAATAATCAAAAGCGAGAAATCCAATGCGAGCTTTCTTCTTAGACCTTTGTACAGGCGGCATAGAGGTACCCCTTTGTGATACTTGGTTAAAACATATGTATTGCGGTGATAATCCAGGTAATCCGAGCTAACTAGGACAAGGTGCGGGCACTATTGGTATACTATGCATGAGGCTTGCAACTTGTAGGATATAATTTACATAATACATATGTTTTATTACTACCGTTGACAAAATTGTTTCTTGTAATCAAAATAAAAGCTCTAGCACAAATATAGCAATCAATGCTTCCCTCAGCGAAGGGCCTTTCTTCTACTTTTATGTTGAGTCAGTTTACCCATTTCTCTATATCTTAGAAGCAAACACTTGTGTTAACTGTGCATTGATTCTTACATGCTTGCTTATTGCACTTGTTATATTGCTTTGCATTGACAACTATCCATGAGATATACATGTTATAGGTTGAAAGCAACCGCTGAAACTTAATCTTCCTTTGTGTTGCTTCGATGCCTTTACTTTGAATTTATTGCTTTATGAGTTAACTCTTATGCAAGAATTATTGATGCTGGTCTTGAAAGTACTAGTCATGAAAAGTCTTTGCTATATGATTCAGTTGTTTAACCATTATCTTTACCATTGTCTTGAATCGCTGCATTCATCTCATATGCTTTAAAATAGTATGATTAAGATTATGTTGGTAGCATGTCACTTCAGAAATTATCTTTGTTATCGTTCACCTACTCGGGACGAGTAGGAACTAAGCTTGGGGATGCTGATACGTCTCCAACGTATCGATAATTTCTTATGTTCCATGCTTGTTTTATGACAATACCTACATGTTTTGTTCACACTTTATGATGATTTTATGCGTTTTCCGGAACTAACCTATTGACGAGATGCCGAAGTGCCAGTTCCTGTTTTCTGCTGTTTTTGGTTTCAGAAATCCTAGTAAGGAAATATTCTCGGAATTGGACGAAATCAACGCCCGGAGTCTTAAAATTCCACGAAGCTTCCAGAACACCCGAGAGGAACCAGAGGGGGGGCACAGGGCCACCAGATGACAGGGTGGCGCGGCCAGAGGGGGGGCCACGCCCCCCTATGGTGTCACCACCTCGTCAGCCCTCCGACTCCGCCTCTTCGCCTATTTAAAGGTCCCTGACCTAAATCTTCGATACGGAGAGCCACGATACGAGAAACCTTCCAGAGCCGCCGCCATCGCGAAGCCAAGATCTGGGGGACAGGAGTCTCTGTTCCGGCACGCCGCCGGGGCGGGGAATTGCCCCCGGAGTCATCTCCACCGCCGTCTCCACCGCCATCTTCACCGCCATCGCTGTCTCCATGATGAGGAGGGAGTAATCCACCGCCGGGGCTAAGGGCTCCTCTGTAGCTATGTGGTTCATCTCTCTCTTTATGTGATCTATTTGAATATCATCTATGTGCTACTCTAGTGATGTTATTAAAGTACTCTATTCCTCCTCCATGATGTAATGGTGACAGTGTGCATCATGTAGTACTTAGCGTAGTTTATGATTATGATCTCTTGTAGATTATGAAGTTAACTATTACTATTATGGTATTAATGTGATCTATTCCTCCTTTCATAGTATGAAGGTGACAGTGTGCATGCTATGTTAGTACTTGGTATAGTTGTGTTGATCTATCATGCACTCTAAGGTTATTTAAATATGAATATCGAATATTGTGGAGCTTGTTAACTCCGGCATTGAGGGTTCGTGTAGCCCTACACAATTAGTGGTGTTCATCATCCAACAAGAGAGTGTAGAGTGGTTCTATTATGTGATCATTGTTGAGAGTGTCCACTAGTGAAAGCAGGATTCCAAGGCCTTGTTTCCAAACATCGAATCTCCGTTTGTTTACTGTTCTGCTACATGTTCGCTTGCTGCAATTTATATTTCAGATTGCAATTACTTCTCATATACAAACATACAACTTGTATTTCACTATCTCTTTGCCGAACTAGTGCACCTATACATCTAACAAGTGTATTGGGTGTGTTGGGGACACAAGAGACTTCTTGCTTTGTGATCGCAGGGTTGCTTGAGAGGGATATCTTTGACCTCTTCCTCCCTGAGTTCGATAAACCTTGGGTGATCCACTTAAGGGAAAACTTGCTGCTGTTCTACAAACCTCTGCTCTTGGAGGCCCAACACTGTCTACAGGAAAAAGAAGCGTGAGTAGACATCAACGATGCGTGCGCGGAAGACGATGCGACGACATTAACTCGCCGCGTGGAAGCTACGCGGCCGGCGAATGCTGAACGGTGGCAGGCTTTTAAACCGCGCGGAAGACGATGCGATGAGGATGACGATCGGTGTCTCTCGCTGACAAGTTGGGGTCACCAGACGCGCGGGAAGTTTCCTCACCGTTTCCCGCGTTTTCGTTTCGTCCGGAGTCCCCGAGCGCTCCCCGGGGGGCCGGGGATGGCGTGGGATCGCCAGATGAATTTAGGCCCAAATCCGGACGAAATCGAGGAACCGGGGGCGCGACTGGGCCGAATTTCGCCCTCCGGATGGAAAAAACGTCGTTCGGGGGCCTCGTCGGGGAGACGAGTGGAGATGCTCGATGTCCACGAGCATTGTTTACCTAGCCTAGCGGATGCGAGAAAGACTGTTTTTGTTTGCATGTTCGTTTGTGCTTGGGGCTGCCTCTAGCGGTCCGATGCATTTCCGCGTCGGTATGAATTATGAAGTTTGAAAACAACAAAATAAAGAGTTTCAACGAAATCATAGTTATTACATCCAAATTTTAAAAAATCTACATAAAAATAAGATGGTATTCCTCTAGGCATGGTCTTTATGGTCAGCCAATGCCCACTGATGCTTAATCAGATCCATCTGCAGCCGTTGCACACGTTCTCGTCAGTGACTTCTACATTCATATGCAGATAGTTCTCCCAAGATAAAGCCCCAAGAAGTGGCGCAACCAGCTCACCTTGAAATTCCCAGTGGTTCTCATTGCAGCCATCAGGACACTCGTTCTAAACGATCATCTTGTGCATAATCACATAGCATGTTATCACCTCATGCATGGTCTTAAGCAACCATGTTCTTGTCGGGTGACGGACAATTGCCCACCGAGCTTGGAGCACACCAATTCCGCGCTCCACATCTTTCCTGCAAGCTAGTTTATCTGCGAGTGCCCTAACCATGCTAGGATAGTATCCGTTGTGTCGGTTGTTTCACTTGACAGTAAACATCATTCTGTTTATGATTACTATAAAGGATGTACTGCTTTGCTTGAAGCCTTTTGCATCTTGGCAAACCTCTTCGTCTTCGGAGTTTTGATTACGGACAGTCTTCACCAGTATGGTCCAGTCGGGGTAGATGCCATCAGCAAGATAATATAGCTTGTCATATTCATTTCCATTGACTTCATAGCTCACCCGGGGAGCTTTGCCTTGCATGAGCCTGTTGAAAACCGGTGATCGGTGCAACACATTGATGTCATTGTTGGAACCGGTCATGCCAAAGAATGAATGCCAAATCCATAAATCTTGAGATATGACAGCTTCAGGAATGACAGTCCGTCCCTCCGCATGCCCGATGTGCTGACCCTGCCATTCAAATGGACAGTTCTTCCACTCCCAGTGCATGCAATCTATGCTTCCAATTATTCATGGGAACCCTCTAGACTCGTTGATAGACAAGAGCCGCCTTGTATCCTCAACATTTGGCTCCCTACAGTAATTCTGTCCGAACACGGTAATCACGGATCAGCAAAACCTGTGCATGGCCTCAAGGCAGGTGCTCTCACCCATTCGAAGATACTCATCGAATATATCAGCAGTTATTTCATATGAGAGCATGTGAATAGCCGCGGAGCATTTTTGGTAGGAGGTGAAACTTAGCGCAGCGGTTGCATCGGGCCTGCATTGGAAGTAGGAGTCGTAATGTCTGACGCCCCGGAGAATGACCATGAACAGCTCCCTTGACATCCTGTACCGGGGCCGGAACATTTTTTCCTTGAACACCGGATCGATGAGGTGGAAATAGTCCTTGTGGAGCCGGAGCTGCCCTTCCACTCTGTTGTGCGGCAGGTTTTTTGAGCGGCCCTTGACAGAGCCCCGGTGCACCGGCCCCTCATTTGAAGTGAACTCGTGGATCATGGAGGCCGCGGTAGTTGTCAATGTCTGCATCGACGGATCGGACTCCTCGTCGGAAGAGGAGTCAACGACCTCCGCGCGGAACTTCTCCAGCATCTGCCATATGTCCATCTGCGTGGGTACGAACTGTGGATCAATGGCCGCGCACAATAGCGCCGAAAACAAGAGAAGAAACCTATCATCGCAATTGACCGAACAGGTCGTAGGCGGCACAGAAGGGCAGCGCAACCGGCAATGTTTGGCCCCAAAACAGCCGGCAGGTACGCGCCGGAGCCAACCCCGAGTACGATCCTGCTCTCCCACGCGGCGAGATCTGAGCCAGACGGCGAGTACTGCGGCGCTGCGGCGGGACAGCGGCGGGTGGGGTTGGCGTGGTGGCGTCGCACTAGGGAAGCAAAGAAGGGGAAAAGAAGCAAATCGAAGCGGTCGATTTCGCTGTCCCTGACTTGCGGGACCGGGTAGGAAAAGGAGGACGCTCGGATTTGCATCGCCGCGGATGGTCCAGTCACTTTACGTCGCCCCGCTGGAGAAGGGTCCAGACGCATTTTCGGTCATAACGGACACAAACAGGCGCTTAGCGTCCGTTTGCATCGCCCCGTTGAAAATGCACTAATAAAAGCGGGCGTCGATAAAAGCACGCGGGTGATATTATTTGTTGCGGAACCAAAAGGAACACGACGAGTGATATGCTCTTACAGGTAGCGTAGCTACACTCGGGGCATGTGACTATTTTTGGCTGCCTTCAGAAGAGTACAAGATTGTGTTCTGGAAGAAGAAAGAAATTAAAGATCTCGAAGATTTGTTACTATCTTTTAAACTTTATTTTGTAATCGTTGGAGTCAGTTCATGTATCTCTACCATGTACTATTTATTACTATGAATATATGTGGTATTGATTGTCAAAAAAAAAAGTAGACCCTGGCTGCACCCGGGTATAAAACATATCTGTAGCATTTGCCTATAGGCACACGCCACTGGTGTCAAGATATTAGTTCCTCATTCCAACACGCGACACGTAACCAGCGATTGGTCGCATGCCCCGAGATCACACGCGACTAGTGATCTGCGATATTGACTTTGATGAATAGACTCGCCTAGGAGTCGCCACACTAGTAATATTTGGCTGGTCTATGACGATTTTAGTTCGTTAGTGAATGTGCAAAATCCATCACAGAGGCATTATGCTGACGGTTTGCAGGACCGTGGCGGACCTCACGCCATAGATGGACAGACTGACGGTTAAGGCATCCCGTCATGAATCCGTGACGACACGCCTAAGCCCGGAGCACACCCGACCCATATCGTCGTTATGCTAAAACTCCATCATGGTGTCGGTTCCCCCGTTGGCGACCATTGCGTCAGGTGTACTAGGCTAATGATTGAGGTGTCCGGTCTGTCGGGTGACATCACCTTTGATGACGTGATCTGAAACGTGGACGAACCAAGATTAGTCAAATGGGCCAGCCACACTAATGATGCAGCGATTACTATGTGGACCCGTGTCCGTATTGAGGGCTGCCACGTGGCACAACTTTCCTGACCGAATGGGCCAGTAGCACGCGCGTACCTGGGCCAATGAAAAGTCGACGCGTGGCACTACGACGTGCCTGCACCGCCCATGAAAGTGTGAAACGTGGCACTAGGACATGCCCGCAGCGCCAACGAAAGTGCGACACGTGGAACCACGGATGCGGCCCAATTAAAATCTCTTCCATAAGGCCGTAGATATTAATAAAAAACCGGGCCAAATTAAGATTTCTCATATCAGGCCCATAAATATTAAATAAATTGTGGCCCAATTAATATCACTTACTGGGCCTGCAGATCATAATGTTAAAATAGGCCGTGCTAAGATTATATTTACTGCGCCGAAATTCGAAAATTGGCCCACCTAAAATTCCTTCTATCAGGCCCATAAATATTTGAGAAAATGAGGCCCAATGAATATCATTTTTACAGGTCCTAAAGATCGTAATGTTAAAAGGGGCCTTACTAAGATTACATTTACAGGGCCGAAATATTGTAATGCTAAAACAGAGCTCAATTTACATCTCTCCTATCAGGCTCATAAATATTTAGATAGGCTTGCATGGTAAGCCCAATTTGGCTCGATTTGCATGGTAAGAACAAATAATACAACATCTCGATAGGCTTTTTGTAGCCCATTTAGCTGTAAGGCCCAATAGCTTAAAAATAACCAACAGTAACCACATCAGTTAATTTTGAAACCTAACAACGTCAGTTGTTATTAATTATAATAGCTGACGTGGTTAGGATTCAAAACGTCAGTTATTATAGGTTAGGATTCAAAACGTTAGGTATTATTAATTATTACAGATTCGATCTCCACAAATAAAAAATATTACAGATTTGTAAGTCCTCAAGAAGAATTACATGCCCATAATAAAATATCAGACATTGTGGACCATCAGAATAAAACTACAACTATCAAGACCAAGGAGAGGGAAAAATAACATTTCAACCGTTCGACGTCAGACATGACATTATCTGAGCCAAACATTCTATCTTTGATTTAGTATTATCTCGCCTAACTTCTCAATCCTTGCTTCCATGTCAACCTGTTGCTTTTCGCCTTCTTGTACAATGTTGGCCAGCTCGTCCATTTTTCACGCTGTGAGTTAACAACATCCAGGAGCTCCGCGCTGGCCCTCCTCTCTATCGCCAGATCTGAAACAAGGTCACTCATTATTGCTGCAGTGGATACTGCATTGACCTCACTCTTAGGTCCTCTAGATACCATAGGTACACAGAGCTGTTCTTTCATTACAGCCTTGGTTTGCACAAAGAAAACAAGTTATCATAGCTATGTAGGACCGACAAAGTACGTAAGCCCACCTAGCTCTGATATACCAGGCCCACCAAGCTCTGACATACGGGCCAGCGAGTCTAACATGTCGGGCCTACCAAAGCTTTGACATGCGGGGCCACGCCACATCTCATTGTGGGCTCAATGGGAATGGCACATGGTGACATAGGCATCCCCAACGGGCCTGCCGAAGATGGTACCGGGGTTTATGGAAGGCCCACAACCCGAAGTTTATGAAGCCCGGAAGCCCAATTAAAGAGGTAGCTTGGAAGTATAGAGTTGTATTAGGAATATTTGACTTGTAACTATTTCGGGACGAACTCAAAGAGTCTCCCGGACTTTGTAAACTTGTACATCACGAAACCCTCGGCTCCACCTCCTATATAAGGGGTGTCGAGGGAGAAAGAAGGGATCGATTTCATTGTCAACACAACCCTAGTTTTCTAACATTCGAGTACTTTTCCGGCTGAACCCTCGAGATCTACTTGCCCTCTACTTCAAACTAAACCCTAGTCTACAATCCGTATGCATTGACAAGTCGATACCTTGTCAATTGGCGTCGATTGTGGGGATTAGAGGCGACAAGGAGCTGATCTCGATGGCACGTTCAAGATCGTCGATATCTTCGGTGGCAAGCAACGCGATGGACAGAGGTAAACTGATCGAAACTGATCTAGTCGAATTTGTTCCTCACCCGCCCTCCCGTTTGGATGCATATGCGTATCTAGAGGAGCCCATGGAGATGACGTTCAGAAAGTTCCACTTCCGCGTCGGAAAAGAGGGATCACATCGTCTCGAGATTCTGATTTTGTCGGGATCGTCGGCGATCGGTTCCGATCTTTCGGAATCATCGTTTGAGGTGAGCGACGAGGAAATTTTGCCGCCACGCTTCGCCAAGACTGCAGCAAGCGAAATACTCGCCAAGATCTTCGGCGCTATGTCCTTCGAGTCGTCTGCGGACTCCAATATAAGCAGTGACTCAGACAGCATCGACAGCTTCAGCTTCATCGACAGATCTACTTCAATCAGGGAGGTCTTCGCCGATCTATACGACGATGTCACCAACCCCGACAAAACTCAAAATTCAAAATATCATCAAATCTATGCGATCGAGGAAGCAAGTCGCCCACAAGAGCAAACATCAGAGGATTTCGATAACGCGGGAAATCCGTACGTCGATCCCGCTGATCTTACGCGAGGCTTGGGAACCAAATATGTCGGACCTGGAACACGACAGATGGTGCAATTTCTGCAGGCAGTTTGGGATAGAGTTGCAAGAGCTATTGATGGAACGGAACCAATGACTGTAACTGCGACAGCTAAAGAGTTGCAAGCATATCAATATAGACTCGCCTGTGCTAGACGAGAGCTCGAAAAACAGAAAGTTAAGATGGACAGGAGCCAAGCCGTGGCTTCCGCGTCAAGCAGGCGAAGAGCGGAGTTGAGTCGACAATCAGGTACTTCGGGAGGAGACAGTCATAGAGCAGCTAGAAATAGGGCAAGGTCTCGGTTGCAACATATACCTGAGGCTGAGAGGGAGAACCTAGTTCAAAACCTCGACATGTCTTTTATGTCGATAGACACGAGGGGGAATATCATTCCCAAGACACCAGAAGCTGGATATATGGCGACACAAGCTTTCATCCTGGCGTCCAGGCCACCTCCCGGAGATCCAAGAGAAGCACTGTATAACATAGCCATGGCAGGAGTTTGAGCCATGGGAACAGCGTTCGCAAGTACGCCTCCCAAAGGATCCGCAAGGCAAAATATTCCATGACCTACCGTAGTGGTGCAAGACCCTGCGAGAACGAGTGGGGCAAGAGATACAGAGACACAAGCAAGGGTTGACAGAGCACGGCATGAAAGAAGGGAACGTCGGCACTCACCAGAGGTTGACGAAGAGGATATGTGTGGGCTCCCGTGCTTTACGAGACGAGTCCGTAAAACTCGAGTTCCATCAGAGTTTAAGCTACCCGATAATTACAAAAAATTCGATGGCCGCAAGATCCTGAGGACTGGTTAATAGACTACCTAGAGACGGTGAAATTAATGGGTGGAACTAGAGCAACAGCCATGCAAAGCATCCAAGTACTCTTGAGTGGAGCCGCACGATCGTGGATAAAGAAGTTGTCTCCTGGTTCTATCGACAGCTGGGAAAGTTTCAAGGATATATTTGTGAAAAACTTCCGATCAACATGCAAGAAACCCGCATCATTGGAACAGCTGAGGGCTTGCAGAAAAAGTATGACGAACCAATGAGGATGTATATCCAAAGGTGGAACATCATCAAAAACTCGGTAGAAAACATATCTGACGAAAGAGCAATAGATGCATTTGTTGCTGGAATCCGAAGGAGGGACTTTGTCGAGGACTTGGGAAGAACCAACCCGAAAACAATAGCAGCACTCATGAAAATAGCGAATCGCTGGGCGGATGGCGAAGATGTTGTCCATAATATAAACGGCACAGGTCGCCTGAGGATGAGCGTAACCGAAACTTTCAAAATAGGCGACGATTCTTTCGACAGTTCTCAGATTATGATGCACCCGGCCAAATATTGGCTGGCTTTTAAGGAAACAGCGGGGGAAAACAATCGAGATGATTATCAAAAAAGTGGCGAGCAGCAAAGCGATTCCAAGGACGGTTCCCGTCCCAATAGGCAAAATAATGGACCAAGGTTTCAGAGGCCGTATGCATCACCCGAGGATCTCTTAAACGGGCCATGCCAAATGCACTTTTACCTCGACAACAATGGAAAGAGGCAGTCAGGGCATTTGCAGAAGGACTGCCGAACTTTTCTAGCATTACATAGATATGCAGGGCATACCAACATGCAGACAGTAAACAGAAACCCCCAGGGGCCAAGGAGTGAGATTCACCTTCCACCTCCACCCGCAATCACGGACGCAAATCGACACCAGTTGCAGTTGGCGGCAGCTCCACAACCAGGTCCTTATATTGACACCAGCGGTGCGGTCTCGATGATTCAGAAATGTAGGCCATCTAACAGAGCTCAGAAAGTAATTTCGCGGCAAGTTTTCATGGAAGAGAAGATGCCTCCACCAACAATCAAGTACCTGAACTGGTCAGGGCAAGACATCGTCTTCACCATAGCTGATCACCCGCAACAAGTTCCACGGCCAGGACAGTCTGCTTTGATATTACCAGCGGTGATTGCGGGATTCGACGTTTCGCGAGTATTCATTGATGGCGGGAGCAGCCTAAACCTCATGTACGCAGATACATTGAGGAAGATGAACATATCCTTGGCAAACTTATTATCAACTGATACACGTTTCCATGGTATTACACCGGATAAGCCGAGCTATCCGCTGGGAAAGATCAATCTCGATGTTCAGTTTGGAACCCGAGAGAATTACAGAATAGAGAGGTTGGAGTTCGAGGTTGTGGATTTCCCGTCACAGTATCATGCTTTGTTGGGACGACCCGCCTATGCTAGGTTTATGGCGGTACCACATTACACATAGTTGTTGTGGAGAGTCCCTGGACCCAAAGGCCCAATCACAGTAAAAGGCAGTTTCGCGCTAGCTGATAAGTGCGACAAGGATTTTCATAGACTGTCAGAAACTTTCGGGATGCAAGCAGAGTACATGGCGTCAAGGCTAACAACTGATTATGACGTGTTGCCAGATGTAGGGAGGCCGCTCAAGGAGCCCACTTTTGACACTACTAAAAACTCCAAGGAAGTGCAGATTCACCCGACAGATCCCAAGAAAACGACATCTATCGCCACAAACATGGACCTCGCATAGGAAAGCGCGCTCGTCGAGTTCCTTCGTGAGCACTGGGAAATCTTTGCATGGTGTCCAGCCGACATGCCAGGAGTACCCAGGGAACTTGCCGAGCACCCCCTCAACTTGGATCCAATGGCGATACCAATTAAATAACCTTTGCGGCGTTTTTTGGAACCAAACCGCAAGGCCATGCTGTCAGAAATCAATCGACTCAGAGAAGCTGGTTTTATCAAAGAGTTACATACAGAGGCCACATGGGTAGCTAACCCAGTGTTGGTCCCGAAGAAAAACACAGAGGTCCTTCGCATGTGCGTCGACTTCACGTGTCTCAATAAACATTGTCCAAAGGATTACTTCCCCCTCCCAAGGATCGATCAAATCATCGACTCCACGGCAGGCTGCGAACGTCTTTCCTTCCTGGACGTATATTCTGGTTACAACCAGATCAGATTGAAAGAAGAAGATGAAGTCAAAACAGCTTTCGTAACACCTTATGGCGTATTCTGTTATAGAACAATGCCTTTTGGGTTAAAAAACGCGGGAGTAACATATCAGCGGATGATGCAGAAGTGTCTTGCCACGCAGATTGACAAGAACGTTCAAGTATACATTGATGGTGTCGTCATAACAACAAAGAAGGGCTCAACCTTGATCGAGGATCTCAAAGAGACTTTTGCTAACCTCGATAAGTTCTGCCTCAAGCTGAACCCGACGAAGTGCTCTTTTGGCGTCCCTGCGGGAGAACTTCTCGGGTTTCTGGTGTCAGCAAGAGGAATCGAGGATAACCCGGAAAAAATCCAAGCCATCGTGACGATGCGGAAGCCAAGAAAGTTAAAGGAGATACAGCAATTGACTGGGCGAGTCGCAGCTTTAAGCAGATTCGTCGCCAGGCTGGGAGAAAAGGCGTTGCCGTTCTACGCCTTGATCAAACAAGGAGAAAAGCTCTAGTGGAACGAAGAAGCGGATAGAGCTTTTGAGGACCTCAAGCGCACAATCTCGACACCACCAATCTTGGTGGCGCCTAAGGAAAAGGAACCTCTCCTTCTATACATCGCAGCCACGCCTAAAGTGGTTAGCACAGTACTTGTGGTCGAAAGAGAAGAAGAAGGAAAACTCTATGGAGTACAGCGGCTGGTATACTTCATCAGTGAAGTTTTATCATCTTCAAAACAGCGGTATCCGCACTACCAGAAGTTAGCATATGGAGTGTTCACAACCGCAAGAAAACTGCGACACTATTTTCGGTGCATCCGATAATAGTGGTCAATGAGGCGCCTTTATCCAATATATTAAACAACCCAGAAGCTACGGGTCGTGTCTCCCTTTGGGGAGTAGAGCTTTCCCCTCGGGACATCACATATGAGAAGAGAAAAGGAGATTTTGCCAGATTTCGTTGCAGAGTGGATGGAGCTGCAAAATACTGGACCTCCAGATTTGTCGAGAACCTGGACTATGAACTTCGACGGGTCCAAGAGACTAAAAGGAGCTGGAGCAGGCGTGGTACTAGTATCACCTCAAGGCGACAAGTTGAAATACGTGCTACGGATGACGTTTCCAAACGCATCTAACAACAAGGCGGAATATGAAGCACTTATACATGGGGTGAAGATGGCGAAAGCCTGCGGAGCAACCCGGCTAAAAATCTTTGGTGATTCACAGCTAGTGGCCCAACAGGTGATGAACCAATGTGACGCAGTCAATGATAGCATGATAGCATACAAGGAAGTATACAATGAACTCGAGAAACTGTTCGACGGATGCGAAGTAAATCATATCAGCAGGCACAACAATGATGAAGCCGACGTTCTTGCAAACATCGGATCGCAGTGTTTAGCAATACCACCTGGCGTATTCTGGGAAGAGATAACTGAAAGATCAACCAAGGTGAAGAAACAACAGAAGAAGAAGGAGAAGGTTGAGAAAGTCTCGGGGGCTCCCGCAGCAATAGAAGCAAATACATTGGAATATGAGGAGGAACCGCACGTGATTATGATGGTACAAATCCCTAGGATGCAGGCTTACGTAGCATATATCCTAAGAAGGAACTGCCGGAAGACCCAGTTGAAGCAAGGCGAGTTATCAGACGATCCAAAGCATTTACTGTGGTCAAAGGAGAGCTCTACAAGCGAAGTATTTCGGGGGTACTACAGAGATGCGTCACACCCGAAGAAGGAAGGCCTATTCTAAAGGATGTACACTAAGGGGTATGCGGACATCACGCAAGCAGTCGAGCTATAGCAGCCAAGGTCTTCAGAGCAGGATTTTACTGACTGACAACAATAGAAGATGCAAAGGACGTAGTACGCACTTGCGACGCGTGTCAACAATTTGCGGCAAAACCTCACTCTCCGGCAGCTGAACTGATGCCGATACCCTTGTCTGGCCTTTCGCTCAATGGGGCCTTGATATGGTGGGGAAATTACATAAAGCGTGGCCAGGAGGTTACGAGTATATGCTGGTGGCTGTCGACAAGTTTACCAAGTGGATTGAGACAAAACCAATAAACTCGCCAGACGCAGCATCAGTGGTCAGTTTCGTCAAAGGCATTGTCTTTCAATTCGGAGTTCCCAATAGCATTGTCACAGACAATGGCAGCAATTTTACTTCCAAGGAGTTCAAATCATACTGCGCAAAGGTAGGCATCAAACTACACTTTGCGTCGGTAGCGCACCCGCAAACTAATGGTAAAGTCGAGAAAGCAAACGATATCATATGCAATGGTATCAAGAAACGATTGATAGCACCTCTGGAGAAAGCTCGACATACCTGGCCAGAGGAGTTGCCAAGCGTCTTATGGAACATACAAACAACACCCAATACAGCAACACAAGAAACCCCGTTTTTTCTGGTCCATGGAGCTGAGGCAGTGCTCCCGATAGAAATAGAACACAATTCCCCGAGAGTGGCGTAGTATGATGAAGAAACCTCGAAAAAGCCGCTGGAAGACGATGTCGATGCACTTGATGAAGCTAGAGACGAGGTGCTATCAAGAGTTACCAAGAACCAGCAAGATTTGAAGAATTACCACAATCGACGTTTGCGACCAAGGTCCTTTCAAGTGGGAGATTTAGTTCTTCGGCTCTCCCGGGACATCCATGGAAAGTTCAAGTCGCCATGGGTTGGACCGTACATCGTCACAGAAGTAATCACGGGAGGAGCATGTAGGATAAAGGACCAAAAGACAGGAGTCCCAGAGAAGAATCCATGGAACGTGGCGCAGCTTAGGCGCTTCTACGCGTAGAAGTCAACATAGAAACATACATGCAAATATACATTGTACTGAAAAGCCCGCGAGTTTTCAGACGCACTCTTTTCCTTTCAGGGCACCGAGTGGGGCTGGAAGGTTTTTAATGAGGCGGGCTCGTGGTGCTGCAATATAGTAAAGATATTGGTGATATACATCTTTTTCTCCGACAGACTCGGGGGCTTGCACCCCGCAAAAACAATATATATACATACACCTTCGCAATACACAATCGACAAGATATTTGCCTTGGTTCACAAACACCTCGCAAACCAATAAAGAAAAAAACACTAGCCACCAAAACAGCTCGGGGGCTAGATGAAAGGAAAAAACGTATAAGTTGTTTTACAATATACATAGTGCTTACAATACACATGTTTTCACTATCAAGAAAATTTCGACAAGAAAGAAGCAAAGTTTCAGTCATGACCTATCAGGTCGTCTATGTTTACTCTTTCATCGTCAGCAGTGGTACTCATATGCTCGGCATAATTACCCTTCACAAAGAATTCAGCATCCAGTCGAAGTAATTCATCCATCATCTCCTCAGCTACAGGGTTTACAACATCGTTGATTTTGTCGATATTCCTCCTCCTCCTCGTCAGCTTGGCTTGACAAATTTCAACAATCTTGGTCATATCTAACTTCGGGTAGCAGACATGCAACATGATCATAGCAAACCTAGCTCCAGCAGTCAATTGAGCTTTCACAAACTCGTGGATTCGAGGAGCATCCCGGAATTTATTCATCAAGTCATGAAGTGTCTTCGACTGGGAGTTGCGAGGAAACATGGTGTTGTAAACCAAGGTTAGCGTCCTTGCGCAGAAATCAAGAAAATCGTGGACTTGACCGGCGTGGTCTTGAAATCTGACGATTTGTCGGGTACGGTCAGGCGTAGCCCAGAAATTAGAGCCATGTTCCAGAGCAAGTTTGATAAGCACATTTGACCTGGCTTCAACTCGTTGGTCTTCTGTAGCAGCATCTAGAAAAGAACCTACTCAGCGGAAGACACAGTGAGAGATAGAAAACAAGCAAAGTGAAGTAGAAAAGCTCAAACTCAGGAAGTATACCTGCCATGTCCAGGCTAGCGTCAGTCATCAATTGAAGCATATAGTCTTCTCGCGAAGTAGCTTGTGCAGCCTCAGTAATTGCAGCTTCTTTTAAAGCTAAGGCTTCCTGGGCCTGTTGAAGAGCAATTTTTCATTCTCGGAAGATCTTCGAGATTGTTCCCTTATCACGAGAGCTTGTTTCTTCATCGACTGGAGTTGTTGGCGAAGTTCGTTCAAATCTTCTACTGGATTAGCGTTCGAAGAATCTTCAGCAAACTCATCAAGTGAAGTTTTCCTCGAATAGGAGGAAGCGGGCAAGGCATCGGAAGAACGAGGTACCGCAGAATAGTTGTCAAAAACCAACTGGAAAGAAAAATCCGACATCAATCACTTTGCAAAAGATAGCATTCCATTAACCATTAGGATATTTACACGTTCATTACAAGACTTGGTTCCTATCGAACCAATGGCAAGCTGCCGCAATACAGCACTAAGGCGGCAACATCAAAAAATAAGCAGAAAAAGAAAAAACAAAAGACAGGATGGTCTACTTGACCTTCGGCTTGGAAGAACTGGAAGGAGTAGCTGGCTTGTATCCGAGGAATGAGAGGATCTTCTTCGAATGCAACTTGGCTGCCTTGATGAAAGTTTGCCACTTCTCCTTGCCGATCTTCTTTGTATCGCCAGCCTTCGCCCAGTCGACGCTTTGTTGGCTCTCGGCAACCAAAGCTATGGTGCCCTCGATACCAATCTTCTGGTTCTCCTACCGAAAAGCAAGCCCAAGATCTTCTTCAGTAACATAAGACTTTGCAAGATCAGAGAAGGGCTCCGGCGCGCTTTTCTTCGGGAAGAAATAGGGAAAAAGGCGCGTGAAGGCAATTCATGCATCAGCAATGTTGCGGCGCGCCAAGCCCCCATGAATCTCAAGGAGAGAAAGGGCATCGAGAAGACGGTCCACTTCAGGCCTTGCAAGTTCAAAGTCCTGAACCATCTTTCCTGCTGAAGAAAATTTCGGTTGATCAGCAAATACAGGGAGAGCTAATCTTGGAAGGGGTCCGAAGAAAGGGATTAATTAACTTACTAACAAAGCGCCGATTCTGTGACTCCAGACGGCCAATGACATCTTCTTCGCGAGCAGTTTGCTGAGATATATTCTCGCTTAAGGCATTCTCGGCTCGATGGAGTCTCTTCCGAAGATCTCCAACAGAGGCAGCATCTTGTTCGGCCTTCTCGCGAGCTTTTTTGCTTTTTTCAAGCTTGCTGGCAAGGTCATCGGCTCGTTTATTAGCCTTGGCGAGAGCCTCTGGCAAAGGGAACACAGTACAAGTGTTATGATATACAGCAAGATAGATCATTGTGTGAAAGCTAAAGACAATAGAAAGGCCAACCTTTCAAACCTTTGACAGTATCTCGGTACCCAATATACTGAGTACCAAGGACGATGAACTGCTTCATAAGAGGCTATAGGAGAACAAAAAAGAGAGTTCAACAAACAAGTAAAATGGATAAAATTCGATAGAAGACAAAATAGCTGCAGGGGTCCTTACGTCATCCAAAGAAGGCGTAGTCGAGCTTCCGGCCAGGAGGCCTTGTTCTTTGCCAAGCTCAACCCTCGCCCTCTTCGGCGAGGTGGCTCGGGGGCTGGTGGCAGGAGTCGACGCTTCTAGATTTTGTTGAGGAGGAGAAGTTTCCTCCACAGCACAACGAGTTTCCGAAAGAACCAACGTTTGCGACGTGCTCGTGGGAGTAGTCACATTGGCAACAGGCTCTTCTTCTTCGTCACTGTCCACAAAAATAGTATGAGAAAATGCACAAGTAGTAAGCAAAAAAAAAAGGAGGCAGGGTAGCTTACGAGCTAATGAGGGCCTCCTCGTAAGGATTGAAGGCTCCTTCCTCCTCCGCAGGAGCAGCTTCTTCGGCAGGAGATCCGCCGGCTTTGGAGGTGCCGGAATCTTCGACATCACCCCTCTTCCTCTTGCTCTGGGGGGAAACAGCGGAAGGGAGAGAATGCGCTGACTCGGAAGCCTCCGATTCAGTTTCTCTTTCAGAGGAACCCGCGGATTTGTGAGATCCAGCGATTTCACTCTCAGGGCGAGAAGTACCCTGTGCATCGTCGGCAACGATGTCTCGATCATCGACCTCCCCACCTTCAGGTAAGGGAGGCAACGAGGAAGTGACTTGGTGGTTATGCAAAAAGAAAAAGCATAGGAAGAAAAAGTTGAGGAAAGAAATCAACAACAATATAACAAGATAGCAGTCAAAGTTTTAATCCAAGTCGAAGAAACAAGATAAGCGATGTAGGAAATACAAAACTCGAGAGGCAGATTACTTACTTTGGGAAGAGTGTGGGCACCACTATATGGCTCCACGCGGCAGGAGGTTGGCACTGGATCCTTCTTGCTCAACGATGAAACACGCCGAACAAGCTTCTCCAAATCCTTCACAGAGAGATCTTTGGAGAGGCGGTCGACGTCCTTCTCGCTAGCATACAACCACATAGGATTTTTGTGAGCCTGTAGAGGCTGCACCCTAATCCTAAGGAAATAGGCGGTGATTTGGATACCCGACAATTCTTTGCCTCGGGTATTCTGTAGCTCATGGATATGCTTCATCAGCGCCTCTGTCGCCATTTTTTCTTCTTCGGTGGCCTCTGCGTCCCAGGATTGGCGGCGGAATTTTTGCTTTACCGTCAAAGGGGGCGATGTTGTATTCCAGCGAGTCGGAGCACTCCTCCTGGACATATAGCCATCTTTTGCGCCACCCTTGGACGGAGTCGGGGAATTTGACGTCGAAATAGTCGACGTCAGGGCGGACACAGATAACAACACCACCTATGTTGTAGGCAATGTTGTGGGAGCAGTTGCGGCGAAGGCTGAAAATGCGCTTCCACAGGGCCCAATTAGGTTAGGTCCCGAGGAAGCACTCGCAAAGGGTGATAAAGATAGAAACGTGCAGGGTGGAATTGGGAGTCAGCTGGTGCAGCTGCAACCCGTACACGAAGAGTAATCCACGAAGAAAATCATGGATAGGAGCAGAGAGGCCGTGAATGAGGTGGTCAACAAAGCTAACCCGATATTCGATGGGGGGCGACGGATAGTTCTCCTCGCTGGGGAAGATCAGCGCCTCCTTCTTCTTCGTCAGGCCTAGTTTCTTCAGCAGGTTGGCGTCCTGATTTGAGATCTTGGACCTCTCCCACTCGGAAGCCCCCAGATCTTGCGCCGTCATGCTTGCTTCGGGAGTGCTGTGCCTTGTGAGTCCCGACCGCGGTGGCATCAACAATGGCGCTGGAGAGAGTTGGGAGGTGGATGAGCGCAGGAACTTTTAGGTTGCAATGGAGGTTTTTGGCATAGAGGGGATATGAGCGCGGCGCAGCGAAGGAGATAGCAGGAGGAAGAAGATGAGTACTAATAGCAAGCCAAGTGAAACGCCGCACCGTTGGATGATGCGAGAAAGGATTTGATGCTTTACATATGGCTCCAGGGGTAAAAACGTATTTTCACTGTGAGGGAACTAGACAGGCGCTACAACGCGCGTGCCAGATAAAGCGGAGGACGTGTGTCCCCCACTTACGTGACGTGTCACAAACCGCAGACTTTCGGACCCACAGGTCAGTGACAGGACAGGACTCACGTTTTCCAGATACAATGATCGTGGCCATCGTCAGCACTGATGTCATTCCAAAAGAAAAACTTCAACTGGGGTGTTCTGAGGATTGGCGACAAAGCAGGATTAATG
This sequence comes from Lolium rigidum, assembly GCF_022539505.1. Classification (NCBI taxonomy): domain Eukaryota; kingdom Viridiplantae; phylum Streptophyta; class Magnoliopsida; order Poales; family Poaceae; genus Lolium; species Lolium rigidum. The sequence goes on from NC_061509.1 coordinate 149,493,439, forward strand.
ATAACTTCGTGAGCCTTTGATCAAATACAAGTTTTTGATCAAATGTTCGGGGGCTACTTTTTAAAGAAGGAAATCTCGAGTATGGCAAGAAAGAAAAGGCGAGAGCCTATGATCAAATACAAGCATTTGTTCATATGCTCGGGGGCTACTCCCATCGGGAGCGCTGGTCGCGCACCCGATAAAGATGGGAGAATTAGAAGCAATGACAATATAGCAATAAAGGTGCTAAAAAGGTGAGCCTACAACCAAGTACAAGCACTTGGATGTAGCCTCGGGGGCTACTCCCATCGGGAACGCTGTTCGCGTGCCCGATGAAATTCAAGAAGTTATAGTGAGCATATTCCGAGTTATAAAATAACTCTTCATATACTCCCATCGGGAGGACAAGATAAAAATATATTTCATCCGTTGACTCGAATAAATGTGCTATTCCAGCAGCCGAAAAAGGCACTCGACAATATATTCTCAGAGCGCCTTAAGTCGCGAATTAATCTCTGAATGCCGCAATACTTTGCGAAGGTAAGTCCCCAGGATCCGTCCTGCGCGGCGTGGCACCGCCTCTGACAGCTCTTTGCTACTTTTTCCGTATCAACAGATACGGGGAAAAATCCTAATGGACGCGTTAGGTACACGATAAAACATGATTGGAATTCGACATCTGGTAAGACCTTAAGAGGCACATGTCGGATTACGCCAATATCCCGAGATCATGTCCAGGGACGTGATCTTGAAGTAGGTTTTTGCGGATTGCCACAAGAGTAGGTAACTGGTACCTGATCCATCAGATGAACCAGCCCCAATTACCGATATCCCTATACAATATATGATTGTTTTATGAAAGCTATGTACTGACTCGAAGAAATCATATGGTATTTGTGAAGATGGAGATTTTCCCTGATTCTTCGATTCAAGAAAAATCTCGGGGGCTACTGACATAGGCATCTCCAATGGGCTTGCCGAAGATGGTACCCGGGGTTTATGGAAGGCCCACACTCCGAAGTTTATGAAGCCCGGAAGCCCAATTAAAGAGGTAGCTTGGAAGTATAGAGTTGTATTAGGAATAATCGACTTGTAACTATTTCGGGACGAACTCAAAGAGTCTCCCGGACTTTGTAAACTTGTACATCACGAAACCCTCGGCTCCACCTCCTATATAGGGGGGGGGGGGGTCGAGGGAGAAAGAAGGGATCGATTTCATTGTCAACACAACCCTAGTTTTCTAACAGTCGAGTACTTTTCTGCCTGAACCCTCGAGATCTACTTGCCCTCTACTTCCAACTAAACCCTAGTCTACAATCCGTAGGCATTGACAAGTCGATACCTTGTCACCTGGGACCCACGTAGCCCCGACATATTATGTAGGCCCAGCGGGCTCTGACCTGCAGGGCCATGCATCCAGAATTGACCGCAGGCAAACACTTGTGCTAGCACATGCGCAATTTTTTTTTGCATGGCAACTGACATGTGGAACCCATGTTGGTGGTACTGACAGTTCTTGTAACGTTCTACCTTTTAACAAAGGTAGAACACCTGTGTTCAGTGCTACTCCCTGGATCACTGATAGCACCACAATACAAAATATAGCATTCATAGCAATAGTATCAACATTACAACATAATGATCCGGTACGACAAAATAAGGGAAATACAAGTTGCATAGTCAAATTACTAGCATTCAAATAAATTTCAAATATCTAACACAGCGGAAATAAAGTAGCATGGAGCCTCCATCTTCATCATGCGCCACATGCAGACATGTTGGAATGTAGACTCGAGATCCTATCAGTAACCTTCATCAGAGCGACCTGCACGTTTGAATATGCAGCCCCACGAATGGAGGTCAGTACAATGATGTACTGGCAAATGACACTTATTTGGTAGCAGTTTTGAACGGACTAACTACATGAATTTGGCTGGTGGAACTAGGCTATTTGGCTGGTGATAAAACATTTGAAATCTTTAAAATTCATCGTGGGTGTTCAGAGGGCGCACCATGACACACCACAAAGTTTATTAGGGTAACTTTGAAATCCATCATGGGTGTTCGAAGGGCTCACCATGACACACCATGAAGGGTTTCTAGCGCATTTTAATTGACTTTAGAAAACAAAAGGGGCATTGAGATTCTTCAGTACAATCCCTGCCTAGTAGCTCAAATTGTCCATGACCGAGGACACGGCTAAGATCTTAGATTTAACTCTCGAGAGGTTGTGCACTTTCACCTTAAGACCCATCCTACCCAAGAGTAAGATGAGACAAGACCTTTGGGTAGAGAAGTTCACCCATACCAGCCAGACCCGTTTCTCCTATAATTCTGCTACCACCCTCTGATCCGACAACAGGATGAACCTCCACAACTTAAGAATCTTGGCAGAGCCATATACCATAAGGCTGCACTGGAAGCTATCTAAAACAGTGAAGACCTACAAATCTCTTTGTTCCTAGGTGGCGGTCCACAAGTGCACTCTCAGGCGAAGACAACCACAATGTGGCCCTGAGTAGCCACTCAACATATGCGCACCCTCAGGCGAAGACAACCACAATGTGGCCCTGAGTAGCCGCCCACCAATCAGCCAATCCACCCAGGTGTGCATTAAGGTTGTTAGTTTTCAAAGTTTTGTAAACTTTTGTAAACCACCAAACAAATACAAGAGCGGCGATAATTTTGATAGTATCTGATGGGGTTCGTAGCATAGAAAACAAAAAATTTCCTACCGCAAGACGAATAAATCCAAGATCTAATCTATGGAACACCCAAGATCTAATCTACAAGATCGAAGCAACGAGATTGATGTGAGACTAACCCTCGAAGATTTCCAAAGCCTACGAGATTAGATCTCGTTGTTGGTGTAGACGATCATCCCCGTGCTGCAATCCGGCAGCACTTCCGTACTCGGCCGCGCGTACGGTGTCAATGAAGCCCATCCTCTCCCCGTTCCAGCCGGGCAGCGGAGGTGTGGTAGATCTCCACGGAATCCCAGCAGCACGACGGCGTGGTGGTGGTGGTGGAGGAGAAAAACCGTAGGGCTTCGCCAAGCCGGATACAGCACTATGGAGGAGAGAGGGGGCGGCCGAGCTAGGTCCGAAGGGGTGAACGCCCCCTGCCCCCTCCCCTCTTATATAGGGGGAGGTCGGTTTGGGTGGCCCCCAAAGCCCCAAACCCATCTAGGGCCGGCGGCCAAGGGGGAAGGGGGAATTCTTCCCCCCCAAGTTGATCCCCCCTAGGGTTTTGGGGAAAACCCTAGGGTTGGCCGGCCTGGGCCTTGAGGGGCAGGTGCCCCTGGCCCATTAGGCCAGGGAGCATCCCCTCGGCCCATGCTAGGCCTCCTAGGGTCGTGGGCCCACTGGTGGGACCCCTGGAACCTTCTAGAACCTTCCCGGTCTTTCACCGGAAAAATCCCGAACTTTTCCGAAACCTAGAAATCAACTTTCCTTATATGAATCTTATTCTCCGGACCATTCCGGACCTCCTCGTGATGTCCTAGATCCCATCCGAGACTCCGAACAAACTTCGTCTCCATACCATATTCCAAATCTACTTATGCGACATCGAACCTTAAGCGCGTCACCCTACGGTTCGTGAACTATGCGTACATGGTCGAGACTCCTCTCCGAGCAATAACCAATAGCGGGATCCGGAGATCCATAATGGCTCCCACATATTCAACGATGACTTAGTGATCGATTGAACCATTTACATACGATGCCAATTCCCTTTGTCACGCGATATTTTACTTGTCCGAGGTTCGATCATCGGTATCTCCATACCTTGTTCAACCTCGTTACCGACAAGTACTCTTTACTCGTACCGTGGTATGTCATCTCTTATGATCCAATCATATGCTTGCAAGCTAATCAGATGACATTCCACCGAGAGGGCCCAGAGTATATCTATCCGTCATCAGGATGGACAAATCCCACTATTGATCCATATGCCTCAACTCACACTTTCCAAATACTTAATCCCATCTTTATAACCACCCATTTACGCAATGGCGTTTGATGTAATCAAAGTACCCTTCCGGTGTAAGTGATTTACATGATCTCATGGTCGAAGGATTTAGGCAACTATGTATCGAAAGCTTATAGCAAATTGAACTTAATGACTTGATCTTATGCTATGCTTATTTGGGTGTGTGTCCATTATATCATTCACCTAATGACATAACCTTGTTATTAATAACATCCAATGTTCATGATCACGAAACCATGATCATCCATTAATCAACAAGCTAGTTATACAAGAGGCTTACTAGGGACTCCTTGTTGTTTACATAACACACATGTATCAATGTTTCGGTTAATACAATTATAGCATGGTATGCAAACATTATCATAAACACAAAGATATACTATAATAACCATTTTATTATTGCCTCTTGGGCATATCTCCAACAGTCTCCCACTTGCACTAGAGTCAATAATCTAGTTTACATTTGTAAAGATATAACACCTTGGCCTTCTGGTGCTTCATCATGTTTTGCTCACGGGAGAGGTTTTAGTCAACGGTTCTGACACACTCAGAAACGTATGTATTTTGCAATTCATTTGCGTCTCAACGCATCACTCATTTTCCAAATGAGTCGGCATTAATTGTATATGCTTAGTCCTCTGGTGGAACCTTAATCCCGCGGTCTGAAATAAGTCACTAATATTGTCATACACAATATAGCTTCAAAGTTCTGACACTATCGGAACTACACCAAGTTCTCAAGAACTCCTCGACTTAACATCCTTAGTCATTGTCAAAACAACGACATACTCTGCCTTCGTTTGTAGAATCCGTCACAATATTTAGAACTCATTTAAATCTAGCATAGACAACTTCTAGCTCATTGTGCTACCTCAACACTTATCCTAATTGAGATTGAAATTTCATTTTCATATGTGACCAAACTAATATCGGTGTAACACCTTACAGCGATTTGTTTGTCATTACCCTATACAAAACTATATATATCCTTGGTTCTTCTAAAGTACTCAAGGATATTCTTACTGTTGTCCAATAAACATCACATGAATCATTTTGGTATATGCTCGTAACAATTTAGAGCACAGGACATCTGACTTTGTACATATTGTTCGTGATCGAAAGTCACTCATGTGTTTTTACTCATTGAGTGTCAAATACACTCAAGTCTTGTTAAACCTTTACATGAAAAGAACACCTTCTTAATATTGAACCACTTCAATATTCATTCTATGTACTTTGACTTAAACTTATTATGTGTTTCAATCTATCTTCATAGATCTTGACACTAAATATGTTTCAGTCCATATCTTTTCATTGAAGTTAATTCTCAATGAAACCTTTTTAATCAATTATATAATTACACTATTTATAATCAACGATATGTCATCTACATAAAGTGTTACAAATATGTCTCAGCGCTCCCACTTAATTTCTTGCAAATGCAAGCATCTTCATCGTTTCTTGTGAAATCAAAAACTCTTTGACTATTTCATCCGGTAAAGATTCCAACTCCGCGATACTCACTTCATCCAATTGAAGTTCGTATACCTATCTAGTATTCCACGGACTAGCAAAAACTCTTGGTTGTATCTAGTATACATCCTTCATACACACTTCTGGTAAGGAATGTATTTCTGCCATCCTTATATCATATCTCATAAAAGAAATATGTAGCGATTACTAGAATAATCCACATAGACTACAAGCATTGCCACGGAAGATCTAATCTTATCGTAGTCAACTCTTTGAACTTTGTCGTAAACAACTTTTCGATAAGTCAAGCTTCTTTAAGGATATTCCATCCAAGTCCATCTATTTTATAGATCCATTTACTTTCAAAAAGTATTCATCTATCTTGGATTTCATGGCGCATAGCCATTTTAACGGAGTCAGGGCCCATCATAACTTCTTTGTTTGCAGTTGGTTTATCATTGTTCAAAATCAATCCTTTGTCCACAAATCATTTATTTGATCACAAAGTAAACCATACCTACAAGGTTCAATATGTACTTCGATCTCCATGGCTAAAACACTTTGTAGTCATGGGAGCCATGATTGTCGTAGCTGCTTCCGGAACCATTTCCGATGCTGCGCTACTCTGATCATTATGCTCAGGTTCATAAACCTTATCAAGTTCTATTGTCCTCCCACTCAAATACTTCGCTAGAAAACAATTTCTTGGAAATAAGCAAGTAACATTAACAAACACTTTTGTCTTTTACTTCATAGTGGGAAGAATTCCCAATCCATTCTCTTGGGATAACCAACAAAGATATTCATCCGGTTTTGGTTGTAAACTCATTTACTTATACCAAAATTTTAAGAAAGGACTATTAGGGTTTATACCCATGCCATAACTTGTATGGTGTCATTTCAACGGATCATGATGATGCTCTATTCAGTGTAAAAGCGGTAGTCTCTAAAGCATAATCCACAAAAATATAATGGCTTCATTTTATCTCATCATTGATCCAACAAGGTTTGGATACGTCTCTCGGACACTTTATCATCACTATGATACTCCAAGAAACGTGAGTTGTAGAACAACTTCATAATTCTCTTAGATGTTCGCTAAAACTCGTAATTCAAATATTTCCACTATGATCCAATCATAGATATTTGACTTTTCTATTACGATGATTTCCACTTCATGCTGAAATTTATTTGAATCCATTCAAATGTTTCAAACCTCTTCCTTATCGAATATATCCACATATATATACTCAATTCATTGTTGGAAGTTTTCATGAAGTACAAGAATCTCCCGCACACAACTATGCCCAGTGAACCACATATATCATCATGTATGTTTCCACTAAGTTAGTTGCCCGTTCAACTCTTGGCCTATGAACGGTATTTAAATCATTTCCTTTTAGAAGAGATTTGCAAGCGCCAAATGATTCAAAAATCATATGACTCAAAAAATTCCATTCAAATGGAGTTCCTTCATGCGTTCCTTTCTAACATGACCTAAATGGCGGTTCCACTAATGAGTGGAATTCAAATCGTTTGCCTTATGGCATTTTAGCGTCAGTGTTATGTATGTGTGTTTCACCATTAAGATTTATAATAACTTATCCATCGTACATGGAGCAATGTCATAATTTGAACAACTCGTTGTTTTCATTTGACCAGAGCAAAATAACAATTTATTAAGTTCTTTATTATAAACTCTAAGGGCTAGGTAGAATGCCAACGACAAACATAATAACACTTTATTATGTTCCGTACGTGCATTATTACCATATTCCTTATCGATCACTTAGGCCATCGTATTCTTGTATTGCGTTGTATTGTATGACATCTCATACCAACCAATCTAGTACAAATACCCAAGAATTTTATTATGTGACCAAGCAAGGAATACATCCATAACATGTATATCATCTATATACACCTGAGCTAGACTTTCTAGTCTTTTCCTTTATTTCTGCCAAAATATCTTTGTGGTTTCTCTTTTAGCTTTCCCCATTCTCAGAAAACACTTCACCTTCAATAACTTCTAGGTCCATTGGTCAAATACCAATAACCTTGAGGTTCTTACCTTGAAGTTGATCATCATATGACAAGTGTTCCAGACTTCACTATTAGTAACTTTGTAATATGATGAACAATTTCAGTCATAATTTTATCCATCATATCATGACGACTTTCCGAGACCATGTCTGCACATGCTAGGCTCGTAAAGTTTAACCTCGCATTCACATGTGCAAATCTGGCTTGCACCCGTTGTATGCACACGTAGAATCTATCACACCCGATCATCACGTGATGCTTCGAAACGACGAGTCTTAGCAACGGTGCATACTAAGGACGATCATTTCATGGATATGCGAATATCGTTAGTGCCCAACTTAGTTGGAGGATTGGGACGCCTGGCGTCTTCAACCTTCGTACATTCCCATAAAACTTATGAGTTTATGTAGTCTCACTAGATTATATTCTATCATCTTGCAATAAGGTCTTAGATATCACATATATCTCATACCTCGCTTATTTCTGAAAACAAAATTTTCAGCTCCTTACTTTTCAAACGGATTTGAACTTCAAGTTTCACGGAGACAAGATGATTGGGTACTAATTGAAACCATTGCTCTTTGAATCATCAATGTGAGGTTTACTAAAAGTTTGCATTAGGACTTAATCATATCTTGATTCTTTAACAATACGGTACCAGTCCGTAAAGTTACTTGTCAGACTTAACAATATTTCTATCTCAATTACAAGACTAGCGCATGGTAGAAAAACGGATGCCAATTCTACAAACTTTAATTCAAAATACTATTCAGACTATGTTCATGATAATTAGTTCATGTTTTAATCTAATTACTAATGAACTCCCACTTAATACAACATCCCTCATGGTTGTTAAGTGGCACACGATCCATATCCACTACACCAAAACCGATCATCACGTGAGATGATGTAGCTTCAATGGTGAACATCAACATGTTGATCATATCATCCATATGACTCGTGTTCAACCTTTCGGTTTCCTATGTCCCGAGGCCATGTCTGTACATGCTAGGCTCGCCAAGCAAACCCAAGTATTCCGCGTGTGCAAACATGGCTTACACCCGTTGTATGTGAACATAGAATCTATCACATCCGATCATCACGAGATGCTTCAAAACGATGAACTGTAGCAACGGTGCATACGAGGGGAGAACACTTTATTATCTTGATATTAATGTGAGGGATCATCTTATAATGCTACCGTCTCGATCTAAGCAAGATAAGATGCATAAAGGATTAACATCACATGCAATTCATAATATGTGATATGATATGGCCTTTCTTCTTGTGCTTTTGATCTCCATCTCCAAAGCACACGAGCATGATCTCCATCATCACCAGCATTGCACCAGGTTCATGGCACCGCTTCATGGTTGTCCATCACTTATAGCTACTATAACAACTACTTGAAATAAAGCTATTACATGATGAATAGACACGCAGGTCTTAACAAATTTAAAGACAACCATTAGGCTCCTGCCGGTTGCCATAATACAATAATGAACATCTCATACATCAAATATAATCATCATCACATCATGGCCATATCACATCACCAAACCCCGCAAAAACAAGTTAGACGCCTCTAATTTGGTTTGCATATTTTACGTGGTTTAGGGTTTTCGAGTAAGATCCAATCTACCTACGAACATGAACCACAACGGTGATACTAGTGTTGTCAATAGAAAGAGTAAATTGCAATCTTCACTATGGTGGGAGAGACGAGACACCCGCAAAGCCACTTATGCAATACAAGTTGCATGTCAAGCGTGGAGCAAGTCTCATGAGACGCGGTCATGTAAAGTTAGCCCGGGCCGCTTCATCCCACCATCCCGCAAGATGCAAAGTACACAAACTAAAGCAACAAGAGCATCACCGCCCACAAAACCATTGTGTTCTACTCGTGCAACAGATCTATGCATAGACATGGCTCTGATACCACTGATGGGGTTCGTAGCATAGAAAACAAAAATTTTCCTACCGCAAGACGAATAAATCCAAGATCTAATCTATGGAACACCCAAGATCTAATCTACAAGATCGAAGCAACGAGATTGATGTGAGACTAACCCTCGAAGATTTCCAAAGCCTACGAGATTAGATCTCGTTGTTGGTGTAGACGATCATCCCCGTGCCGCAATCCGGCGAAGCACTTCCGTACTCGGTCGCGCGTACGGTGTCAATGAAGCCCGTCCTCTCCCCGTTCCAGCGGGCAGCGGAGGTGTGGTAGATCTCCACGGAATCCCGAGCAGCACGACGGCGTGGTGGTGGTGGTGGAGGAGAAAAGCTGCAGGGCTTCGCCAAGCCTGCAGACAAAGACTATGGAGGAGAGAGGGGGGCGGCCAGAGCTAGGTCTGAAGGGGTGAACGCCCCCCTGCCCCCTCCCCTCTTTATATAGGGGGGGAGGTCGGTTTGGGTGGCCCCCCAAAGCCCCAAACCCATCTAGGGCCGGCGGCCAAAGGGGGAAGGGGGAATTCTTCCCCCCCAAGTTGATCCCCCCTAGGGTTTTGGGGAAAACCCTAGGGTTGGCCGGCCTGGGCCTTGAGGGGCAGGTGCCCCTGGCCCATTAGGCCAGGGAGCATCCCCTCGGCCCATGCTAGGCCTCCTAGGGTCGTGGGCCCACTGGTGGGACCCCCGGAACCTTCTAGAACCTTTCCGGTCTTTCACCGGAAAAATCCCGAACTTTTCCGAAACCTAGAAATCAACTTTCCTTATATGAATCTTATTCTCCGGACCATTCCGGACCTCCTCGTGATGTCCTAGATCCCATCCGAGACTCCGAACAAACTTCGTCTCCATACCATATTCCAAATCTACTTATGCGACATCGAACCTTAAGCGCGTCACCCTACGGTTCGTGAACTATGCAGACATGGTCGAGACTCCTCTCCGAGCAATAACCAATAGCGGGATCTGGAGATCCATAATGGCTCCCACATATTCAACGATGACTTAGTGATCGATTGAACCATTTACATACGATGCCAATTCCCTTTGTCACGCAATATTTTACTTGTCCGAGGTTCGATCATCGGTATCTCCATACCTTGTTCAACCTCGTTACCGACAAGTACTCTTTACTCGTACCGTGGTATGTCATCTCTTATGATCCAATCATATGCTTGCAAGCTAATCAGATGACATTCCACCGAGAGGGCCCAGAGTATATCTATCCGTCATCAGGATGGACAAATCCCACTATTGATCCATATGCCTCAACTCACACTTTCCAAATACTTAATCCCATCTTTATAACCACCCATTTACGCAATGGCGTTTGATGTAATCAAAGTACCCTTCCGGTGTAAGTGATTTACATGATCTCATGGTCGAAGGATTTAGGCAACTATGTATCGAAAGCTTATAGCAAATTGAACTTAATGACTTGATCTTATGCTATGCTTATTTGGGTGTGTGTCCATTATATCATTCACCTAATGACATAACCTTGTTATTAATAACATCCAATGTTCATGATCACGAAACCATGATCATCCATTAATCAACAAGCTAGTTATACAAGAGGCTTACTAGGGACTCCTTGTTGTTTACATAACACACATGTATCAATGTTTCGGTTAATACAATTACAGCATGGTATGCAAACATTATCATAAACACAAAGATATACTATAATAACCATTTTATTATTGCCTCTTGGGCATATCTCCAACAGTATCCAGGTACGGCAAAGCATTTACCTAATAGGGGGGTTTCAGGGTGGCTATCAGCTACTAGGTATTCTAGCATTGCATTCACTTTGAAAACAAAGGACAACCTATCATGCATACTACTAGAAAAACACTAATGCATTGAATAAAACTGGGTGAGAAGATGAGTGTCACTTGCCTTGGTCAAAGCAACCTGAACAATCACAAGCAAGACCCTGGTCCTCCTCACAATCTAAACAAGACAAACAGGAGCCAAATAAACACAACATTCTGAATGCACAACCATAGACATGTATGCATGCATGATATGCATCGCTTAATTTCACACATAGGTATGATGTGAAAAGGTTATATTAAGTGTCCTCTGGTATTTAGAATGTTGGTAATGATCTCTGGTTGTATTTATTTTATTAAAGTTTTATTTATAGCGCTAATAACCAGTTAACAATGCATATACATCAACTAAAATAGGTATTGTAGTGTTTATGTTTTATAAAAAACTTAACACAACATCACTGGATAGGGTACAGTAATACAAGACCATAGCAATTGAATTCATTCAAAAATTGTTTATAGAATTTGAATTATTGTCAGATTACTAATTTGACCATATTTGCAGAAGCAAGTTTGTGCACGTATCAACTTTGGTCAACTCTGGTTCCATGATGATCTATATGCTCTAAGGATTCCAGCGACTACAAATTTGTAAATTTTGGCCCACTGTATTAATTTACACATTTTTTTATAGTGTCAAAGGGTAAATTCTCTGTTTTAAATTATGGTGCAAAATTCATCACAGCACATGTACTGTATTATGGCATGGTTAGATTCTACAGATATCATGCTTTCCAGCAATATAAAATTTGCTACATTTGGGCCTACGATTGATTTTATATGGATTTTACAAGTTGGACAACAAATCTGGAATTTAAATTTGAATTCAAACAGTGTTTGACTGCTTTTGACTGGGCTGCTGACTGTGCTGCTACGCGGCGCGACGCGATTGGCTGAGGGAGGCTGACTGGGTGATGACCCACAAGTATAGGGGATCGCAACAGTCTTCGAGGGAAGTAAACCCAATTTATTGATTCGACACAAGGGGAGCCAAAGAATATTTGTAAGCCTTAACAGCGGAGTTGTCAATTCAGCTGCACCTGGAAACAGACTTGCTCGCAAGAGTTTATCAGTAGCAACAGTTTTATAGTAGTAGCAGTAGTGAAATATAAGCAGCAGTGTAATAAAGACAGCAGTAGTGATTATAATAAACAGCAGGATTAAAATACTGTAGGCACAGGGATGGATGAATGGGCGCTGCATGGATAAGAGAACTCATGTAACAATCAAGGCAGGGCATTTGCAGATAGTAATAAAACAGTATCCAAGTACTAAACAACCATAGGCATGTGTTCCGTATTTAGTCGTACGTGCTCGCAATGAGAAACTTGCACAACATCTATTGTCCTTCCAGCCGGTGGCAGCCGGGCCTCTAGGGAATCTACTGGTAATTAAGGTACTCCTTTTAATAGAGTACCGGAGCAAAGCACTAACACTCTGTGAACACATGTGATCCTCATATCACAGCCTTCCCCTCCGGTTGTCCCAATTTCTGTCACTTTGGGACCTCAGGTTCTGGACAGCAATATGTGTATACAACTTTCAGGTAAGATCATAAAACAATGAATATCATCATGAATCAATAACATGTTTAGATCTGAAATCATGGCACTCGGGCCCTAGTGACAAGCATCAAGCATAACAAGTTGCAACAATATCATAAAAGCACCAACTACGGATACTAGGCACTATGCCCTAACAATCTTATGCTATTACATGAACAATCTCATCCAATCCCTACCATCCCCTTCAGCCTACAGCGGGGGAATTACTCACACATGGATGGGGGAAGCATGGATGGTTGATGGAGAGGCGTCGGTGGTGATGATGGCGATGATCTCCTCCAATTCTTCGTCCCCGCAGGGTGCCAGAATGGAGTTTCTGATCCCGAGACGGAGTTTCGCGATGGCGGCGGAGTTCTGGATGTCTTCTGGCAAATTGGTCGAACCCCCGTGCGTTTTTAGGTTGAGGGTTTTAAGTAGTCCAGAGGGGAGCGTCGGCGGCTGGCCGAGGCGACGCCACCATAGGGCTCCGTCAATCTTCTGTGAAAATAGGCCCATTGCAATTATTTCCGGGGATTTTCCTGAAAGTTGATTTTCTGCACAAAAATAAGACACCAGGGCAATTCTGCTGAAAACAGCGTTAGTCCGTGTTAGTTGTATCCAAAATACACAAATTAGAGGCAAAACAATAGCAAAGTGTTCGGGAAAGTAGATACGTTTTGGACGTATCAGCTCCCCCAAGCTTAGCTTATTGTTTGTCCTCAAGCAATCTCGAGCTAACAACTCGAGTGCGATAAAAGAACTTTCACGAACACATTTGTTCATATGATGTAAATATTCTCATGATATGGACGAGTACTTAGGCAATTCATAATAAGATAAATGCAAATAAAGTCATCTAATAGTTATGTCAATCATGAAAAAGATACCAACAAACTAATAATAAGCATCATGGAACATATCTATCAGCAGGATTGCAATGCTCATAAAAAGATATGATAAAGTGGTATCTCGCTTGCCCGTATTTGTACAACAAAAGATAAATGCCCAGGCACCTCTGAAATTCATGGAAAGACTAGAAGTAAAGATTATCAAAGATAAAAGCATCAAAGCTATACCACAGTTAACTATATTTTGGGACAAGCATATTACACTAAGAATGACAATTATGCTCTCAAGAAGGTGCTCAAAGAAAGGATGATGAATCAACATAAAAGTAACAGATTGACCCTTCGCAGAGGGAAGCAGGGATTAACATGTGCTAGAGCTTTTCATTTTTAAAACAGAAGTAAAATTGCTTTGAGAGGTGTTTGTTGTTGTCAACGAATGGTAGTGGGCACTCTAACTACCTCGTCAACCGTACTTTCAAGAGCGGCTCCCATGAAGGACGTTATCTCTACCAAGAAGGTAAATCATCCCTCTTCTCTTTTGTTTACGCATGTATTTTAGTTTCATTATGGATGACACTCCTCCAACCTTTGCTTACACAAGCCATGGCTAACCGAATCCTCGGGTGCCTTCCAACATTCACATACCATGGAGGAGTGTCTATTTGGAAATTAAGTTGCTTACTGATAAATCAGGGCAAAACATGTGAAGAGAATTATCAATGAAAGTTAATTAATTGGGACTGGGCACCCCGTTGCCAGCTCTTTTTGCAAAATTATTGGATAAGTGGATGTGCCACTAGTCCATTGGTGAAAGTCTGTCAGGAGTAAATGACAAGGTTGAAAGATAAAACACCACATACTTCCTCATGAGCTATAAAACATTGACACAAATTGAGAAGTACTTTGAAGGTTTTACAGGTAGCACATGAGAATTTACTTGGAATGGTTTGAAGTGCCATGCATAGGTATTTATGGTGGACACTTTGGAATAACTTGGTTTTCAGGGGTTTGGAAGCACGAGCAGCATTCCCGCTCAGTACAAGTGAAGGCTAGCAATAGACTGGGAAGCGACAATCAAGAGAGCAATAACTGTCATAATCATGCTTGCGAAAAAATAAATTAACGAAGGCATAAAAGTGATACAAGAACTCTGAGGCAAAGTAAATCATCGAGGCTTAATTGACTTTTGTTTTTCAGTCATATGCATGCGTGAGCATGTGCCAAGTCGATTCAAATGAATTATTCAGAGGAGGATACCACAATATCATACCTATCTATGAATAAAACAATGCAAGCAAATATTTATGACATGCTACTCATATTAATAAATTGGAGCTAAACATGAGAGATCATGAACTACTAGACTTTCATTAAATGACATATACCTCACATGAACCAACTAAGCATGCTCACATGGATGAGTATATATACAAAAATGAAAACAAATAGAGTTCATACCAGCCTCTCACCACAGCCGAGTTGTCGTAGATCATCATTATTGCCTTTCACTTGTGTGGCTTGAATAATATGAAATGAAAACCAAGCTCCAACCACCGGAGATCGCTGAACTCCATAATAAACTTTACAAAACCAAAGAAGAACAACAATTTTTTTTGGTGTTTTTGAATTGGAAACAAGAACAAAAGGAAACAGGCAAACAAAGCAAAATCTTTTTGGATTTTCTCATAGCAAACTAGCAATAGTAAATAAAGAAAAATAGGAAAAAGAAACCAAATAAACAAATGGTAAAGAGAAACAACAGAAATATTTTTGGTCTTTTTGTGTTTTAGGAAAGAAACAAAGAAAAAACAAGAGAATGAAAGCTAAAAGAGTCACATAAACACAAAGTGGCAGAAATCCGTCAAACTTGACAGCAGTACAGTAATCATTTCTTACGAAAATCTTCCGTTGTTCAACTCGAAAAGTGCTCAACTAATGAAAGTTAGATAATAACCTTGGGAACACGCACAAAAATTGGATTCTCAAAATAATGTTCAGACTGTTTTTAGGAATTTTTTTAGTATCAGTCCAGAATCTGTTTTTAGACAAAGACTTCCCCAAATATCATCTTCCTCATATTAGAGGCAACCATAAGAAGCGAAACAAGTATGTACAAATATCCGGCAATTGTAATATGCAATGAATGAGTGATGCCGGCATACCTCCCCCCAAGCTTAGGCTTTTGGCCTAAGTGGAGATCAATCCCACGGTGCCCATGAGGTGGCACTTCCGTAGTAAGATGAAGAAGGATCCTGTCCTTGGTACGTGCTAGAAGATGCACCAGGATAAGTGACGGTGTACCCGTCGGAGGGCTCGGCGTCCTCGGAGTCGTGATGCTGGTGGAAACCATGTATCCTCAGCTGCTCATCCACCTCCTCCTTGGAGCGCGACCACGGTTTCCTGCGAACACTGAACAAATCGGTCTGCGGCAAAGGGATTTCCCTCTCATCCCCATCAATAAACAACATTCTATAGACAATATTTTCTAAATTGGAGTTAGTTGTGACAAAGTGGTGACTCTTCATAGCAGCAATATCAAGCTTAATAGGAGTTAGTTTCTCATCACTAGGATCAATAGAAAGACCTAGATACGCAACAATACGTGAGGCAATAATTCCTCCATAAATAGGTCCCTTACTATCTAAGCGACGAGCAATAAGAGCACCAAGATGATAAGGTGTACTTCCAGTAAGTGCAGCAACCAGAAAAGCAAGATGATAACTAGAAATGTTGCTAGTGTTCTCCCTACCAAGAATGCTAGTAGCAAGATAGTAAGTGAAATATCTAATGGTAGGGAGTTGAATGTTCCTTATCTTGCCGCGCTGAATGGTGCGGCATCATCGTTGGTAACTTCTCGATAGAGTTCCGTCAAAGCCTTGGGGTGTGATACGTCCCCGACGTATCCATAATTTCTGTCGTTCCATGCTTGTTTTATGACAATACTTACATGTTTTGCTTGCACTTTATGATGATTTCATGCATTTTCCGGAACTAACCTATTAACGAGATGCCACAGTGCCAGTTCTCGTTTTCTCGCCGTTTTTGGTTCCGGAAAGGCTGTTCGGGCAATATTCTCGGAATTGGACGAAATCAACGCCAAACCTCCTATTTTTCCCGAAGGCTCCGAACACCGAAGAAGAGTCGGAGAGGGGCCAGAGGGCCACCACACCCTATGGCGGCGCGGCCAAGCCTGGGCCCGCGCCAGCCTAGGGTGAGGCGCCCCCAGGTGCCCCCCTGCGCCGCCTCTTCGCCTATAAAATCCCTTTCGACCTAAAAACACCGGACCAATTGACGAAACTCCAGAAAGACTCCAGGGGTGCCGCCGCCATCACGAAACTCCAATTCGGGGACGAAGTCTCCGTTCCGGCACTCCGCCGGACGGGGAAGTGCCCCCGAAGCCATCTCCATCGACGCCACCGCCTCCATCATGCTCCGTGAGTAGTTCCCCCATGGACTACGGGTTCTAGCAAGTAGCTAGTCGGTATTCTCTCCTCCATGTACTTCAATACAATGATCTCATGAGCTGCCTTACATGATTGAGATTCATCCGATGTAATCGGTGTTGTGTTTGTTGGGATCCGATGGATGATACATTATGATTAGTCTATCTATAAAGTTTGTGAAGTTATTGTTGCTGCAATCTTGTTATGCTTAATGCTTGTCACTAGGGCCCGAGTGGCATGATCTTAGATTTGAGCTTTATAATTATTGCTTAGATTGTATCTACAAGTTGTATGCACATGTCGCTATCCGGAACCAAAGGCCCCGAAGTGACAAGAATCGGGACAACCGGAGGGGATGGCGGTGATGTGAGGATCACATGTTTTCACCAAGTGTTAATGCTTTGCTCCGGTACTCTATTAAAAGGAGTACCTTAATATCCAGTAGATTCCCTTGAGGCCCGGCTGCCACCGGCCGGTAGGACAAAAGATGTTGTGCAAGTTTCTCATTGCGAGCACGTACGACTATAATTGGAAAACATGCCTACATAATTAATAATCTGGATGTTCTGTCTTAATGCTTTGATTCCTATCAATTGCCCAACTGTAATTTGTTCACCCAACACTTGTCACTTATTGGAGAGTTACCACTAGTGTAGATCGCTGGGAACCCCGGTCCATCTCTCATCATTACATACTCGTTCTACATGTCATTGGAAGTAGTATCAACTATTTTCTGGTGCCATTGCTCTCATATTGCTATTACTGCTGCTGTGTTATCGTATTTCTGCTCTCATATTATCGCTACTTTCACATCACCCCCGTTACTAGTGCTTTTCCAGGTGCAGCTGAATTGACAACTCAGCTTGTTAAGGCTTATAAGTATTCTTTACCTCCCCTTGTGTCGAATCAATAAATTTGGGTTTTACTTCCCTCGAAGACTGCCGCGATCCCCTATACTTGTGGGTTATCAAGACTGTTTTCTGGCGCCGTTGCCGGGGAGGCATAGCTCTACTCATAAGTTCACTCGGGGAGTACACTCTACCTCTCTCTCTGTTTTTATTTTGTTTTATTTTGTTTTGCTTAGTTTACTTTTGTCTAGTTTATTTGTGCTTAGTTTATTTCTGTCTAGTGTTACTTTGCTTAGTTTACTTTTGCTTAGTTTATTTTTGTCTTGTTTTATTTGTCTCATATACCCAAAAATCCATAAAAATTTGAAAAACCGAAAAATTAAAAACTGCTGTTATGGGAGAACCTACAACCTATTTGGAGCTCATAGAATGTTATAATAATTATAGAGAATCAAGAACTGGTAAAATAATGAGTGCTATGATAGAAAAATTGAATACAATGGCTAGAATCTTGCTTAGACGCCATGATATAAACTGTTGCTCTCAACAGGATACTAAACATCTTAAATTTCAATGTGGCTTTAGTGAGGAATTTTTAATTAAGAGCTATAATCGGAATTGCTATATTCATTATGGGTTCGAAGAGGTAGAGCAATTTGTCTTATTTATGGGAGCCTCCGAGATAGAATCCTTCATGGTTGAGAATTATGAAACTTGTGCTATTTGTAAGGACCTTAAAGATTATGTCTCTACTATCCTTAATTCTTGCATAGAATGCTACAGTAGGAATCCTTATATCATTGATTATAAAGAGAGACTCATTAATGCACAAGAATGCACTCACAATTTGCAGGAACTTGTGGAAGAAGAAACCGATGAACCTGAAAGCTCATTGGATGAAAAAGAGGAGGAAATTGATGAACCTGAAAGCTCATTGGATGAAAAAGAAGAGGAGAGTGATGAACAAAAGGAGGAAGAATGGATTAGCTACCCATGCCAACCTTCTAATGAGAGTAACTCTTCATCTCTTACACTATTTGATTGTCCTCCATGCTTACCGAAAGAGGTTGAATGTTATGTTCCTGTGGATTCTCTTGAAATAGTACCTATGAGTAATACTTGTGAGAATAATTATACTACCGTTATTTATGATAATCCATGCTACTTTGATAAATCTTATGATAATGCTTTGTTTGTGCCTCGATGTCGAAATGCGTGGTACTAAAGAATTTTGCGTAGCGAATGTTTATGATAAAGCTCTAGATGATGGTCCTATGTTACTTGATAATATTAATTGTACTACTAATGAAAATGGGATTGGAGAGTTCTTGACTTATTCTATGAGTCCCATATCTCTTGAGATTGATCAATCATCTTGTTATATTATTGATAAAAGTGAGTTTGGAAGTTTTGATCCCACTATTCTTGAGCTTGATAAAAATTATGTGTTTATGGATCATGAAAAGTATGCTGCATGTGATAGTTATATTGTTGAGTTTGTTCATGAAGCTACTGAAAATTATTATGAGAGAGGAAAATATGGTTGTAGAAATTTTCATGGTACTAATATACCTCTCTATATGCTGAAATTGTTGAAATTACACTTGTTCTATCTTCCTATGCTTGTTACTTTGCTTTTCATGAACTTGTTTATTTACAAGATTCCTTTGCATAGGAAGCATGTTAGGCTTAAATGTGTTTTGGATTTGCCTCTTGATGCTCTCTTTTGTTTCAAATACTATTTCTTGCGAGTGCATCATTAAAACTCAGCTGAGCCCATCTTAATGGCTATAAAGAAAGCAACTTCTTGGGAGATAACCCATGTGTTATTTTGCTACAGTACTTTATTTTATATTTGTGTCTTGGAAGTTGTTTACTACTGTAGCAACCTCTCCGTATCTTAGTTTTGTGTTTTGTTGTGCCAAGTGAAGCCTCTAATCGAAGGTTGATACTAGATTTGGATTTCTGCGCAGAAACAGATTTCTATCTGTCACGAATCTGGCTGTTTTCTCTGTACGAAAATCAGAAAAATATGCCAATTTACGTGCGTGTTCCTCAGATATGTACGCAACTTTCATTAGTTTTGAGTTTTCTGATTTGAGTAACGGAAGTATTTATTTAAAATTCGTCTTTACTGGCTGTTCTGTTTTGGCGATTCTGTCTCTGTTTTTTGCATTGTCTCTTGTGGACTTTAAGCAAGGCTTTCTAGACATAGAGGGCTGTAGCTAATGTTTTATTGAGTTCTTGCAATGTGCCACTACAGGACCAAGGTGGATTCAAATTTTTTGAGTACTAACCCCTCTAATGAAGTTTATGAGAAGTTTGGTGTGAAGGAAGTTTTCAAGGGTCAAGAGAGGAGGATGATATATGATCAAGAAGAGTGAAAAGTCAAAGCTTGGGGATGCCCCCGTGGTTCATCCCTCGCATATTTCAAGAAGACTCAAGCTGTTTAGCTTGGGGATGCCCAAGGCATCCCCTTCTTCATCAACTTATCAGGTTCCTCCCCGAAACTATATTTTTATTCTGGTCACATCATATGTGCTTTACTTGGAGCGTCCGTGTGCTTTTATTTTTGTTTGTGTTTGAATAAATTCGGATCCTAGCAATCCTTGTTTGGGAGAGAGACACGCTCCGCTTTTTCATTTGAACACTTGTTCTTCGTTTTACTTTTAATGTTCAATGATAAAAGTTGGAAGCTATAGCACTTATTATTATTTGGTTGGAAACAGAAAATGCCTCATAATGTCTTGGATAATTTGACACTTGGCAATTGTTTTGAGCTCTCAAATAGATTAAGTTTTTTTTCATGTGGTTTAAACCTATTAGTGGAGAACTACCGTAAAGCTTGTTGAAATTGGTTTGCACAATTGATCTCTCTTAAGGTCTAGATATTTTCTGGTAAAGTGTTTGAGCAATAAGGAAGACAGTGTAGAGTATTATAATGCTTGCGATATGTTCTTATGTAAGTTTTGCTGTACCGGTTCATACTTGTGTTTGCTTCAAATAGCCTTGCTAGCCTAAGCCTTGTATCGAGAGGGAATACTTCTCATGCATCCAAAATCCTTGAGCCAACCACTATGCCATTTGTGTCCACCATACCTACCTACTACATGGTATTTCTCCGCCATTCCAAAGTAAATTGCTTGAGTGCTACCTTTAAACAATTCAAAATGCTTCTCAATTTGTGTCAATGTTTTATAGCTCATGAGGAAGTATGTGGTGTTTATCTTTCAATCTTGTTGGGCAACTTTCACCAATGGACTAGTGGCTTCATCCGCTTATCCAATAATTTTGCAAAAAGAGCCGGCAATGGGATTCC
>NC_061509.1:149814813-149955869 GCF_022539505.1 Lolium rigidum
TGAGGTGGAGAGAAATAGGTGAACTGACTCAACATAAAAGTAAAAGAAAGGCCCTTCGCAAAGGGAAGCATCGATTGCTATATTTGTGCTAGAGCTTTGGTTTTGAAAACAAGAAACAATTTTGTCAACGGTAGTAATAAAGCATATGTATCATGTAAATTATATCCTACAAGTTGCAAGTCTCATGCATAGTATACTAATAGTGCCCGCACCTTGTCCTAATTAGCTCGGATTACCTGGATTATCATCGCAATGCACATGTTTTAACCAAGTGTCACAAAGGGGTACCTCTATGCCGCTGTACAAAGGTCTAAGGAGAAAGCTCGCATCGGATTTCTCGCTATTGATTATTCTCAACTTAGACATCCATACGGGACAACATAGACAACAGATAATGGACTCCTCTTTTATGCATAAGCATGTAGCAACAATTAATGTTCTCATATGAGATTGAGGATATTTGTCCAAAACTGAAACTTCCACCATGGATCATGGCTTTAGTTAGCGGCCCAATGTTCTTCTCTAACATTATGCAATGCTCTAACCATTTTGTTGGTAAATCTCCCTTACTTCAGACAAGACGAACATGCATAGCAACTCACATGATATTCTACAAAGAGTAGTTGATGGTGTCCCCAGGAACATGGTTATCGCACAACAAGCAACTTAATAAGAGATAAAGTGCATAAGTACATATTCATTACCACAATAGTTTTTAAGCTATTTGTCCCATGAGCTATATATTGTAAAGGTGAAGAATGGAAATTTAAAGGTAGCACTCAAGCAATTTACTTTGGAATGGCGGAGAAATACCATGTAGTAGGTAGGTATGGTGGACACAAATGGCATAGTGGTTGGCTCAAGGATTTTGGATGCATGAGAAGTATTCCTTCTCGATACAAGGTTTAGGCTAGCAAGGTTGTTTGAAGCAAACACAAGGATGAACCGGTGCAGCAAAACTCACATAAAAGACATATTGTAAACATTATAAGACTCTACACCGTCTTCCTTGTTGTTCAAACTCAATACTAGAAATTATCTAGACTTTAGAGAGACCAATTATGCAAACCAAATTTTAGCAAGCTCTATGTATTTCTTCATTAATGGGTGCAAAGTATATGATGCAAGAGCTTAAACATGAGCACAACAATTGCCAAGTATCACATTACCCAAGACATTCTACCAATTACTACATGTAGCATTTTCCGTTTCCAACCATATAACAATTAACGAAGCAGAAACTTCGCCATGAAAATTAAAAGCTAAGAACACATGTGTTCATACGAACCAGCGGAGCGTGTCTCTCTCCCACACAAGTATTTATTCAAACAAAAACAAAAACAAGAAACATACAGACGCTCCAAGTAAAGTACATAAGATGTGATGGAATAAAAATATAGTTTCAGGGGAGGAACCTGATAATGTTGTCGATGAAGAAGGGGATGCCTTGGGCATCCCCAAGCTTAGACGTTTGAGTCTTCTTGATATATGCAGGGGTGAACCACCGGGGCATCCCCAAGCTTAGAGCTTTCACTCTCCTTGATCATAGTATATCATCCTCCTCTTTTGACCCTTGAAAACTTCCTCCACACCAAACTCGAAACAAACTCATTAGAGGGTTAGTGCATAATCAAAATCTCACATGTTCAGAGGTGACATAATCATTCTTAACACTTCTGGACATTGCACAAAGCTACTGAAAGTCAATGGAATCGAAATATCCATCGAACATAACAAAACTGGCAATGCGAAATAAAAGGCAGAATCTGTCAAAAACAGAACAGTTCGTATTGACAAATTTTATCGAGGCACCAGACTTGCTCAAATGAAAATGCTCAAATTGAATGAAAGTTGCATAAATATCTGAGGATCACTCATGTAAATTGGCATAATTTTCTGAGTTACCTACAGAGAATTTTGCCCAGATTCGTGACAGCAAAGAAATCTGTTTCTGCGCAGTAATCCAAATCTAGTATGAACCTTACTATCAACGACTTTACTTGGCACAAAAAAACACAAAACTAAGATAAGGAGAGGTTGCTACAGTAGTAAACAACTTCCAAGACACAAATATAAAACAAAGTACTGTAGCAAAATAACACATGGGTTATCTCCCAAGAAGTTCTTTCTTTATAGCCATTAAGATGGGCTCAGCAGTTTTAATGATGCACTCGCAAGAAATAGTATTTGAAGCAAAAGAGAGCATCAAGAAGCAAATTCAAAACACATTTAAGTCTAACATGCTTCCTATGCATGGGAATCTTGTAAATAAACAAGTTCAAGAAGCATAATGCAACAAGCATAGGAAGATAGATCAAGTGCAGCTTCAAAAATTTCAGCACATAGAGAGGCATTTTAATAACATGAAAATTTCTACAACCATATTTTCCTCTCTCATAATAACTTTCAGTAGCAACATGAGAAAACTCAACAATATAACTATCACATAAAGCATTCTTATCATGAGTCTCATGCATAAAATTATTACTCTCCACATATGCATAGTCAATTTTATTAGTAATAGCGGGAGCAAATTCAACAAAGTAGCTATCATCAAATATAGGAGGCATATTGTAATCATAATCAAATTTATCCTCCATAACAGGTGGCAACAAAAGACTACTATCATTATAATCATCATAAATTGGAGGCAAAGTATCATCAAAGAAAATTTCCTCCTCAATGCTTGGGGGACTAAAAAGATCATGCTCATCAAAACCAGCTTCCCCAAGCTTAGAATTTTCCATAGCATTAGCAACAATAGTGTTCAAAGCATTCATATTAATAACATTCCCATTAGCATGCATATAAAATTCCATGGGTTTTTTAATTCTCTCTTCAAACACATCATGTCCTAATTCAAGATAAAGTTCATAAAGATCTCTCATATTTTTGTTGTTTTCCATTATGCCTTACTAGTGTAAACAAGAAACAAAAAGTTGCAATTGCAGGATCTAAAGGAAATAGCTTCGAGCACAAACACAATGGCGCCGAGAAAAGTACTTAACACCGGAACCGAAGTATGAGTGCCTTTTACCTTTCCTCCCGGCAACGGCGCCAGAAAATAGCTTGATGTCTACGCCCCCTCCTTTTCCTCGTAGACGGTGTTGGGCCTCCAAGAGCAGAGGTTTGTAGAACAGCAGCAAGTTTTCCCTTAAGTGGATCACCCAAGGTTTATCGAACTCGGGGAGGAAGAGGTCAAAGATATCCCTCTCATGCAACCCTGCAACCACAAAGCAAGAAGTCTCTTGTGTCCCCAACACACCTAATAGGTGCACTAGTTCGGCGAAGAGATAGTGAAATACAGGTGGTATGAATAAGCGAGCAACGGCACCGAGAAAAGTGCTTTGCCCGGGACGAGTAAACAAGCAGTAGTAACGCAGTAAAACAGTAAACAAGCAGCGATAGCGGTATTTAGGAACAAGGCCTAGGGATCATACTTTCACTAGTGGACACTCTCAACATTGATCACATAACAGAATAGATAAATGCATACTCTACACTCTTTTGTTGGATGATGAACATCATTGCGTAGGATTACACGAACCCTCAATGCCGGAGTTAACAAGCTCCACAATTCAATGTTCATATTTAAATAACCTTAGAGTGCATGAAAGATCAACACGACTAAACCAAGTACTAACATAGCATGCACACTGTCACCTTCACACTATGTAGGAGGAATAGATCACATCAATACCATCATAGCAATAGTTAACTTCATAATCTACAAGAGATCATAATCATAGCCTACGCCAAGTACTAACACGGATGCACACACTCGTCACCATTACACCGTGCGGGAGGAATAAACTACTTTAATAACATCACTAGAGTAGCACATAGATAAGTTGTGATACAAAACACATTGCAATCATAAAGAGATATAAATAAGCACTTCACTATGCCATTCATAACAGTGAATAAGTATTCTGTGAAATATAGCCTAAGAGACCCACACGGTGCACACACTCGTCACCTTTACACACGTGGGACAAGGAGTCTCCGGAGATCACATAAGTAAAATTCACTTGACTAGCATAACGACATCTAGATTACAAGCATCATCATATGAATCTCAATCATGTAAGGCAGCTCATGAGATTATTGTATTGAAGTACATAGGGAGAGAGATGAACCACATAGCTACCGGTACAGCCCCGAGCCTCGATGGAGAACTACTCCTCCTCATGGGAGACAAGCAGCGTTGATGAAGATGGCGGTGGAGATGGCAGCGGTGTCGATGGAGAAGCCTTCCGGGGGCACTTCCCCGTCCCGGCGGCGTGCCGGAACAGAGAGTCCTGTCCCCCAAATCTTGGCTTCGCGATGCCGGGCTCTGGATGGTTTCTCGTACCGTGGCTTTTCCGTATCGAGGTTTTAGGTCGAGGGCCCTTAAATAGGCGAAGAGGCGGCGTCAGAAGGTCGAAGGGGCGACGACACTATAGGGGGGCGTGGGCCCCCCCTTGGCCGCGCCGGCCTATGGTTTGGTGGGCCTGTGCCCCCTCTCTGGCGGTTCTCGTGTGTTCTGGATGCTTCCGGGCAAAATAGGAACCTGGGCGTTGATTTCGTCCGATTCCGAGAATATTTCTTTACTAGGATTTCTGAAACCAAAAACAGCAGAAAACAACGAATCGGCACTTCGGCATCTTGTTAATAGGTTAGTTCCAGAAAATGCACGAATATGACATAAAGTGTGCATAAAACATGTAGATATCATCAATAATGTGGCATGGAACATAAGAAATTATCGATACGTCGGAGACGTATCAGTGCACGCTGCAGCCGTGCATAGCGGACGCGTGTTGCGGTACACGCCACCTTCGTCTTTATAGCGCCCCTCTTTCTCTCCCTCGACGCACGTTCTCACTGCAACCGCCTCCCCTGTCCCATCATCTTCTCCACAACCGAAGAAAAAACCCCGAAGAAAACCGCCGGCGATGGACAAGAATGAGATGCCCATTGCCGGCGCATCGGCCGCCGGCGCATCGGCCGCTGCCCCCGTCCAGACCCCTATCGCTGCTTCCAACGTAGCAGCTGGCGCATCAGCCGCCGGCGCATCGGCCGCTGCCCCCGTCCAGGCCCCTTTCGCTGCTTCCAACGTAGCAGTCGGCGCATCAGCCGCCGGCGCATCGGCCGCCGCCACCATCCAGGCCCCGTCCAGGCCCCCGTCGCTTGGGACCCGTACGAACCAGTGCCGTACGGCGCGCCGGAGAACACCTACGACACCAACATCATTGACGACGAGCCGGAGGTAACCCTTTGCTCCCTTGTTCTTATCCCAATTCAATTCTTTTGTGTTAGATCTAGCGTTATTAGGGTTCGTCTTTTCCTAGTTCAATCCATTTGTGTTAGATCTTGCATTATTAGGGTGCGTGTGTTCCTAATTCAATCCTTTTGTGTTAGATCTTGCGTTATTAGTGCTTGTGATTTGCTTTTGTTTAAGATTTGTGCCGATGATGATGAATATTTGGGCACAAATTGATTCAGGGTTTGGTCAGTAAACAATTGGTGTGTACAAATTTGTTGTGTATGATCTTTGGTTTACTGACTCAAATCCTGGATATAAGTGTGTCCAATGTAACTGAGGCTACCTCTTTTTTTCGAGCCCATATTATCATGCATGATCTTTGTTCACTCTCTGTTCCTTCATCATTGCAATTGACTCCGTGTTTTTTGCACGATCTTTGGTGCTACGTGACAGGTGCAGAGCAGCGACGTCGACAGCGACGACAAGTCCTTCCACACCAAGACTCGTCACGTCCTCATGAGGCTGCAGTCCGGGCATTACGATGACCCCTTTGCTCGAGGCATTTACAAGTGCCCCTTCTGCAACAGGAAGCTCCGCGCCACCGACTTCAACTTCCTGGTGAATCATGCTGAATCCATTGGCAGATGCGGCGCTAGAGTTGGAACGACGTTGAACGTGCATGCGTTCATGGCCAAACACAAAGCAATTGGGATTCACCTGCGCAACCTCCAGGCGAGTCACAGGCGCAACCTGGAGGCGTTGAACATGCCTACTCGCACTCTCTCGTATGTGATCGCTCTATCTGTAGAGCAGCTTAAATTCATGTAAAATGTAGTTTATGTTGTAGGGTACTATCGGTACTACTGTTGGATCTGTCGTGAATATATCTATGCTATGTTGGCTGCTTTATGCAGCTTATCCTATATTTTTTCTGGATTTGTGCCCTAGATTTCCTACCTGATTGGGTAAAAACGAAGGCATAAAGAAATGAATGGCGTTAAAAAATAGAAGGAGAAGCTGCTCTAGATTTGCTACCAATTTGGGCTATCAAATATGAATGAGATCGAGCGAGAGAGAGGAAAAAGGTACATTGAAAACTGCTAATCTGGGCGAAAGAGAAAGAAACCACTCGTGCCCACGCCCGGACACACACGGCTCCACACGCTACGGCCACACAAACATGGTCTCGTTCTGTCCCACGCGGTTCCTTCCTACCAGCCCCACACGATGCGGCCCCACAAACGACACGACCCCACTCGTTAGCACGGAACGGCCAACTTAACGGATTCCTTCCGTCCGAGCTCCTTCTGCGGGTTTCAGACAAGGTCTTGGGGAAAACTGAGGAAAAACTAAGGAGCTGGGGAAAACCGAGCACAACTAAGGACCCGAGGGCACGAAAATAGAAATCCCTTGATTATAACCGGAGAAGGTGCCAAGGAAGCATAGTATCTCACAACCAGTCGCAGAATTAACTATCTAGTCGATGCGAGGCAACAAACAGAGATCTTTTGTACAATGTTTGTTAAGGTTATTGAAGTCGACGCACATATGTAGTCTGTGTTTTTCTTTGGGACCTAAACTGGATTAGCTAGCAAAGTTCCTTGATTGATCTCTTGAATGAATTTGGCATGGAGTAACCGATGAACTTATTTATTAATAGCTTTACGTTTCAGCTCTGAGAAGCATCGTAACAGTTTCTTGAGAAGTCTTGCACCTGGATATATGTTCAGTGCAGGTCTCGGCAAATTACTTGGGACTCCTGGCATGTCAAATAGGCACCATGCAAAGATTTTCCGGTTCTCATGGAGGAATTTGACGAGTACACTTTCCTATATGTTGTCCACGGTCATTAAGACGAGGACAATTTTGTAGGAATCTGTAGTATGTACTTGGTTTGCCCTTATATCACAGATGGAGTCAAACACCATCTCCGTTGCAATTTTCTAGATTTCAGGGAAGACATTGTGTTCTGTTAGCTCTTTAAGTCGAGCGATCTCTTCATGCATCCTGAACAATTCAGAAAGTTTGCTAAAATCCCTATCGCAATTATCAGACCGCTTAAAACTCCCGCTAATAGTGATGGCACCTTGAGGTCGTGTCATCCTTAACTTCTAACAAGCGTAATGTGGTATTTCCATGAATCGTGCATACGCTGGCCATCCTTGTATGGCCTGATCATGTGATGGCCAATCAACAACTTCGTAGGTAAGCAACTCGCTTCGGAAGTTATATGGTCCTCCGAAGACAATATCAAGATTGATTTGCCCTAACGGGGTGACAGTTTTCTTGGAACGATACCATCAAAGGATGTGTCTAAAGGCGTGAGGTTTGGCATAGATCTGTTGATCGCACTCAACGTACTCGCAAAGATAAGATTGATTCCGCTGTCGCAAAGATCCAGTTGCTCCCAGCAGGATACAACTGCTACAGTAAAGTGCGTCCGTTGATATGCGAGAGGAAAAAGGTACAACTAACTTCCCCAGAGCCATTACAGATCTTATGGTTAACACGAATTATACGACACAAGAATCACTAAACGAAATTGGTTATTAATCCTAGATGAGTAACTCAATTGCAATGGAACCTCCACCAAACTCATACCATGATTTCATTTCCCACCACATAGTCATATTCATAATTGGAAAAGTAATATTTTTCTTTGTAATGCAAGAGTGATAGTAATTTGCAAATAATTTGATAAACATAATCAAGGTGACATGAGCAAGTGATGAACTTTCCTTTCTTGATTGCAAGATTATGCAGGCTAAAGCTTCGATAGGGAATAACTCCAAATTCTGAAATAGCATCATTGTCCAGTAAGGACAATGTTTAAAGAACTGGCAAAGATGTTATAATGCATAGTATGATATGCAATCGCTCTAAGCGTAACCTAACCCTGATGATTTAGGATTAGTGAGTTGGAATGATTTGTTTAGGGTGTGTTGCAGTTTTAGAGTGGTTTCACAAACAAGGTTCTTATTAAGAATTTGGTTAACTTGGTATCATATACAAATTGTATGATAAAGCATGGTAATCATCTCATCACACAAGGAATAGTAGTTGGTATAATGTTAATATGTAAAGAACAAGTGTTAGTTTTAGTACTATAGGACATGGTTAATGATTACTTGTTATATACTTCAAAAGAATAACTTTTGAAGAACATGTTTCTTAATGAAAAAGAAGTACTTTGAAACAATGTATTTTGGTTTCTAGGATTTACTATTGGGTTCATTTAATTCACTAATTAGGTACTAGTTGGTTCCTAAGTAGGATGGGTTCATATGCAGCAAGTATTGTCATGTTTAGCTAAACATGGACAACAAATTAATTTACTATGCATGGTTACTACTATGGTTGACCATAGGGTATCATATCAAATTATGGTTATCAAGGTGGTGCCATGAGTTAACCACTAGGGTTGACTACGCCTTCTCATTTGATTCACTAAGTAATCAATAAGGCATTTCTAAACTAGATGGTTCATTATCCTCTAGTATGAGGTGAATTACTACACAAGGTTGGTATTATGGTTGATCACCATGGTTCTACTAAGTAATAGTGGTTAAGGTTGAGGACATGCAATTAACAAGTTAGGGTTTACTATTAATTGATAATATAAGGTCTATTCAAAATGAATACATGAAATGATAAGTTTAATTGAATTTGGGTTTGTACTATTTTAGTAGAACTTGAGCATGCTTTTATTGTCTTAGTATAGATATATGTGTAGTGGTTAAGTTCATATGATCACATTTCCTAAGTTCCTAGGGTTTTAGAGCTACACTTAAAATTATAGAATTCGGGTTTTACTCCTAATGGAATTAGGGTTTTACTCCTAATGGAATTAGGGTTTAATTTAGACATGATACTATTAGTGTTTATTATTGGCTATACCATTTTAAAATACAGATAGGTTGAAGAAATTCAATTTAAGAAACAACTTTTAAGTACAAGTTAATAATTGGTTTAACATTTTCTTAATTTTTATTTAAATAAAATTATAATTTGGATTAATACTATTTAGGGATTAAATGATACTCTTAATATTAACATGACAAAAGATAATTTATTTAAGTGTTTTATTTACTTCCTAAATTATTTTTACTTATTCTAGAATATTTTCTAATTATTGAATTTTATTAGAATTTAGGATAAAATAAAATGCTTAAATAATAAAGGTTAAATAATCAAAATTAAATTTATAGAAATTTTCATATTATATTTTTATTGGATATATTTTATTTTTATGAGAATTTTGATATCTCATTTGTAGTTTTCTGAATCTAAATGAATTTTATACGCTTTTGTGAAGTTTCAGCAATTTCTAGAATTTAAATAATTGAGCAATATTTTATTTTGTACCAGGCCTATTTCTAAACCTAGTCATGGATTAGTGGGTCCAAAGCCACCTCAACAACCACGTGGGTGGCCGACCAGGTCAAAATCGGGGACGTTGACGTGGGCATTACCCTTCGGGTAACCGACATTGCCCTATCCTGTATTATCTAGTTGGAGGCCCATGAAGGCACTTGGAGGCAAGACGGGCCACCTGGATGGCGCACCAGAAGATTCCTTGGCGGGCAAGACAAGGAAGCAGCCGAACAAGGAAAGATTAGATTTAAAACTACTGTAAACCTAGTCGTACTCGGTTAGACCTCTTGAGACATGGCCCCTTATATAAAGGCCAGGAGAGGGGCTGCCGAGGGACACAATCAATCTTAGCAATGTTAGCCACCAAAAGTCTAGAGCTAGGTCGCCGTAACACTTAGCCTTTCGACGAGATCTCTGCCGAACTATTCGGCACCCTATTGTAACCCAATATCTTCGTAATCAAGATCAGACAGGCAGGACGTAAGGGTTTTACCTCATCGAGGGCCCCGAACCTGGGTAAATCGCTCTCCCCGCTTGGCTGTGAACCGATGTCTCGTGTCAGCTTGCAGGATTCCATCAACCCTGATCCCCAATCGGAGGGCATTGTTGAGGAATACCCTCGACAATTGGCGCCGTCTGTGGGAACCCTGTTGGCACAAGATCGGACATCGGCAGAACCGGTCATGTCATCAGCAGCTTCATCAACACTGTCATCGCCAAATCTGGGAAGTCCGATTCGCTTCGGCTCCTATGAATTCACCCCGCACAGCGACTCGTCTCGTTCGACCTTTTCCGATCTACAAGGCAACATGGAGATGACCTTCGGGAGCGTCCATTACAACGTCAACTCGGAAGGAATCCTTCGGCTGCTGGAATCACCCACATCTGGATCAACGAGTCCAAGCGCGTCATCATCAGTCGACCTTTCGGCTGATCCGACAGACTCAATGAGCTTGCCCGCACCGTCGACTCCTCGTTCGGCGTCTTCCATGTCGGTTGGATCCGACAATCCCGCATCTTCGGAGTTAACCTCGTACTATTGCTTGAACTGCGACACCAGGCACGGGCTAGGATCAAGCGACACACCGTTCATCTGCAATGCCCAGTATTCATCGGGAGAGGACAGTGTCGACAGCATCGTCCAAGGTGTCACCCGAGGAACAGCGCGTCACTAGGTTTATGTTGCCAACAACACGAGGAACAGGGGAGACGGAGATCGCACCCCCCGTTCCAGCAGGCGAGCAAGTTTTGAGAACAGCGGCAGTAACAACAACAGTGACCACACCATAGCAGAGGAGGAGTGGGCAGCAGCCAAGGCAGCCGTGCTCAATAACACGCCGCTCCCGGCAGGAACCACGGTTGGCACCCTCAACGCTTACCGCTCCATATTGGAGAAAAACTGGGAACGACTATCCAAAGAACAAGCCACCCTCGAGAGACGCCTATCCACGGCAGACCGATCCAGTGAACGACGAAGAGGCTCGCAAGGAAGCGCCTCTCGAAGTACTCAGGGGGCAGGCAAGCACCGATCAAGACTATCCAGGCTCTCGGAAGACGACACTAGAGAAACAACGTCGAATATGACCAAGTCCTTTATGACCACGGACACCGCGGGCATGCCACGGCCAAAAACCGTCGCGGGAGCAACCGCCAACCTCGCTGCATATCTCATCAATCAGCGCCCTGAAGGCTCCATGGCTCAAGCCCACCGAGGTGCCCTAGAAAGTCTCGCAATATTGGGAGACAATCTGGTCCCGCGGAAGGAAAAGACCACGTTGCAGGCTAGTGGCTCAAAGCATCGTGCGAGAGATGCTCGGGATAAAATCACCCAGAGCAGGATCGACAAAGCAAGGCGATGACGCGCCGCCAGGGAGGAATATGACAGTGATTCTTCGGATGAGAGTCAGGAGAACGACGGCGAGCTAAGGGGAACCGATTGTTTAAGCTATAAAATCCGTGAGGCGATGCCGCCCAGAAAGTTCAAACCCACCCCTACCGACGCTGCCAAATACAATGGGGAGCAGGAGCCAAGGTCCTGGATAGACGACTATTTGCAGACTGTGATTCTGCATAAAGGGAATCAGATAGCAGCAATGCAATGCTTGCAGCTTTACCTAAAGGATTCAGCGCGAGCCTGGTTAAGGGGTCTGCCCAAGGGTTCCATCAAATCATGGGACGATCTAGTAGACGCTTTCGTTGCCAATTTCCAAGCAACATACAAAAGGCCCATCGGGATTGAAGAGTTACGGCATTGCCAGCAAAAGCAGAAGGAATCGATGCGCGCATACATCGGGAGATTCATCAAGCTCCTAAACGCTGCCGAGGATGTATCTGTCGACAGAGCAATCGACGCCTTCAGCGATGGCATCCGACGTGAAAGCTACATAGAAGAACTTGGACGCAAAAAGCCAAAAACCATAACCAAGTTAATGGGCATCGCCAATAGCTGGGCTGATGGCGAGGACAACGTACGAAAGCCGCGATAGCGCAGTGATACGTCTCCGACGTATCGATAATTTCTTATGTTCCATGCCACATTATTGATGATATCTACATGTTTTATGCACACTTTATGTCATATTCGTGCATTTTCTGGAACTAACCTATTAACAAGATGCCGAAGTGCCGATTGCTTGTTTTCTGTCTGTTTTTGGTTTCAGAAATCCTAGTAAAGAAATATTCTCGGAATTGGACGAAATCAACGCCCAGTGTCCTATATTGCCACGAAGCTTCCAGAAGACCGAAGAGGAGACGAAGTGGGGTCACGAGGTGGCCAAACCACAGGGCGGCGCGGCCCAAGCCCTGGCCGCGCCGACCTATAGTGTGGGCCCCTCGTGTGGCCCCCTGACCTGCCCTTCCGCCTACAAATAGCCTCCGTCGCGAAACCCCCAGTACCGAGAGCCACGATACGGAAAACCTTGCGAGACGCCGCCGCCGCCAATCCCATCTCGGGGGATTCGGGAGATCGCCTCCGGCACCCTGCCGGAGAGGGGAATCATCTCCCGGAGGACTCTACGCCGCCATGGTCGCCTCCGGAGTGATGTGTGAGTAGTCTACCCCTGGACTATGGGTCCATAGCGAGTATCTAGATGGTTGTCTTCTCCCCATTGTGCATAATTGTCGGGTCTTGTGAGCTGCCGAACATGATCAAGATCATCTATCCGTAATTCTATATGTTGCGTTTGTTGGGATCCGATGAATAGAGAATACTTGTTATGTTGATTATCAAAGTTATGTCTATGTGTTGTTTATGATCTTGCATGCTCTCCGTTACTAGTAGATGCTCCGGCCAAGTAGATGCTTGTAACTCCAAGAGGGAGTATTTATGCTCGATAGTGGGTTCATGTCTCGTGAATGCGGGAAGTGACAGAAATCTCTAAGATTATGGATGTCTTGTTACCACTAGGGATAAAACATTGGTGCTATGTTCGAGGATGTAGTTACCGATTACATTACGCGCAATACTTAATGCAATTGTCTGTTGTTAGCAACTTAATACCGGAGGGGTTCGGATGATAACCTCGAAGGTGGACTTTTTAGGCATAGATGCATGTTGGATAGCGGTCTATGTACTTTGTCGTAATGCCCAATTAAATCTCACAATACTCATCATAATATGTATGTGCATGGTCATGCCCTCTTTATTTGTCAATTGCCCAACTGTAATTTGTTCACCCAACATGCTCGTTTATCTTATGGGAGAGACACCTCTAGTGAACTGTGGACCCCGGTCCAATTCTCTATACTCGAAATACAATCTCTTGCAATACTGTTCTCACTGTTTTCTGCAAACAATCATCATCCACACTATACATCTAATCCTTTGTTACAGCAAGCCGGTGAGATTGACAACCTCGCTGTTTCGTTGGGGCAAAGTACTTGGTTTGTGTTGTGCAGGTTCCACGTTGGCGCCGGAATCCCTGGTGTTGCGCCGCACTACATCTCGCTGCCATCAACCTTCAACGTGCTTCTTGACTCCTACTGGTTCGATAAACCTTGGTTTCTAACTGAGGGAAACTTACTGCTGTACGCATCACACCTTCCACTTGGGGTTCCCAACGGTCGCGTGCTGTACGCGTGTCACGCAGCGACAACGAAGACGACGATCAGCCGAAGCACGACTCGGGTGGACGAAGGGATCGCCACAAGAGAAGGAAGAACCGCAGCTATGACGATAGTAATCTGGTAGCCGCAGGGTACTCTGATCGGCAGGACGATTGGTATGACGATAGACGAGGCGATCGGCAGGATGGTAATCGGAACAACTCTGGGAACCGTGGTAATTATAAACCACGGCAACAGAGGACTCCCGAACTACCCTACGCGGAGCAGATCAACGCTCCCTGTTACTTGCACTCGTATGTCGATTCTAAGGACGGCAAGACGAAGTCAAGCCACCTGCTTAGGGACTGTCGGCAGTTCATTGACATGCAGAAACTCATCCAGCAGTCAGGTCAGCAACCGCCACCACCACCACCACCTCCACCACAGCATCAGGTCCAGCAGGCTCAACCTCATCAACCCAACGAGGCATTTCCACCACCACGTGAGCAGATGAGCATGATCCACAGGACAGGTGTTTCAAGAAGAGAAATGAAGAAGCTCACTCGAGAAATCAATCTGGCAGAAAGCATCATGGCGAACATCTCTGAATATGTCGAGTGGTCATCTCAGAATATTACATTCAGCCGAGCAGATCACCCGATGACCATACCGAAACCAGGACACGCTGCCTTAGTAGTCGAGGCGCAGGTCGGGGGATTCAAGATGAGCAAAGTCTTCATGGATGGTGGAAGTGGACTAAACCTGATATTTCTCGACACAATCAAGAGTATGGGGATCACCATGCGAATGCTAGAAGAAACGGACACCCGCTTCCATGGGATTCTCCCCACTTCACCAGCGTACTCTCTTGGCAAAGTTCACCTGAACGTCATCTTCGGCAAACCCGACAACTTCAGGAAGGAAAAGATCGAGTTCGAAGTCGTGAACTGGGAGTCGCAGTATCACGCTATACTCGGGAGGCCAGCTTATGCCAAGTTCATGGATGTACCGCACTATGCATACCTCAAGCTCAAGATTCCTGAGAGCAACGGGACAAATATCACATTCTATGGAAGTTTCTCACGCTTGGACAATTGTGATCGCGACTTTAAGAGGATTGCTGCAAAGTTTGGACTGAGGCGGGAAATTACTGATCTTCCTTCGAAGTCGTCGTCACGCGATAATAAAGAAGAAGAACGCATCATAGGAGCGAAGAAGAAGCCAGCCGACCTTGCTATAGAAGCTTCGGCAGCACAAACCTCTACAGCTAAAGCTAAGGCAGCAACAGCTTCGGCAGCTGATGGCACAGAAGACATAGGAGACGGCAATACACTGACAATCGCTGACCAGACCCCTGATGAAATCAACGACGCTTCGATAACCACCAGCGTGGTGGACAAGCCAAAAGATGAGAAGAACCCCTTCCTTGCCTAAGCAATCTACTAGTGTTTAGTTTTCCCTTTCTTTTCAAGCATGGCTCCCCCTTTTTCACCCTTTAGTCCCGTGTTTTTATTAATGAGAACTTAAGTTTCGATTCCTTGAAAAGCATTGCAGTAAATCGGAGCACCTAAACCGCCTCATCGTGAACCCTGTTTACGCCTCCTGGCGAATGACGGTGCAACACAGTGCGCGGCAAAAGATCATGCTCCGAAAAAAGCCTCCACGAGTGCTACAGGATGCAAAATAAACAAGGACACTAACTCCTCCCTCTGCTATAGATGCCTTTACGAGTGCCGCAAATAGCAAGAGTTCGGAAATACATATAAACACAACCCACGTTCGATATTTTACTTATGGAAATATCAAGGAACAACGGGCCCATTGGCAGAGTTATTCCACCCGATATACTCGGGAGCTCCTGTCAAAACATACATCGGTTGAAAGCAAAGTTGCACATACAATGGGTTTAGCAAGACCTGCAACACGAGCTGATCACTCAAATAATTTGCTGACCAACGAATACACATACATCTAAACGGGCAATTAAGATTTGCTCCTTCAAAATTTTCCAACGGCATTGACAGGGTAAAAGTACATATACATGTATCTACCGAATAAAGGGTCTCGACTACGCACTCCAAACACTTGGATAAAGTAGCCAAAATACCTATTTACAAAACAACCTTAACCCCTGAATCACCCTTGCGGAGTTTCTTTTTCCTCAGGTACCTTTGAATCCTTCTCAAGCTTGTCGACAATTATATTGGCGGGCAGCAATACCTTCGGATACAATGTCTCCAAATCTCCAACCGCGTTGGCGATAGTCAGCAGATTCGCTGAGGGATAACGTGCAAGGACAAGGGCAAGTGTAAATCTGGCCCCTGCAAAAACCTGAGCGTGCACCAAGTCTCGAATCTTCTTTGTATTCCCAAACTCAGACATCAGAGTCAGCAGCGTAGGAGGGACCGCGTTCAAGGGAAACATCGTCCTCCAAATTACCCTCAAGGCTTTGTAGCACTTGTCGAAGAAATGGTGGACTTGTTGGACCCGATCTTGGAATTGTGCGACAGCCGAAGCCTTCGAGTGTTCCCGCCAGAAAATCTCTTCGGCTGATGATAGCTGGGTCAATGCGTGCACACGCTCGTGAACCCGCTTGTTCTCTTCCGCACGGTTCAAAGCTATGACTAGCATAGAAATCAATGGAACATCAGGCAATACGTTTTTAACGAAAGAGTAACGAACACAAGGACCAGGGAACTTACAGTTTAAACTTTCAGTGGCCTTATTTAGTTCAGTAAGAGCATAGTGCTCTACGTCAGCTGCAATCTCGCCCTTCTTCTTGATGATAGCAGCCAAGGCATAGGTGCTACGCAGATACCTTTCCAACTGCGCGATCCGATCCTTCATACGGTGGACTCGATCATCTTCAGAAAGAGCACCCGAAGAATCGTCAACAAATGCAGGCACTGGGAACACATGGAAGGAAAAGCGTCAAAGGCATGACAGATCGACTCGTATCAACATCAGAACGTACTCCCATCGGGAGAATGCAAGTGAAAATATTATAACAAGGGTGTGCTAGCAACATTGCTAGCAGGAAGTTTATTACAACCAGAAGTTATCCGACAGAACATTGTTTCACATCAGCTCAAAGAAAAGTTTGTTACAAAAATCAAAGGGCTTGGGTCTGAGTCGATAAACTAGGGCCAGCCGATGTCTTCCTTGATGACACCAGCTCGAGGAGCTGGCGTGCACACTTAAGAGCCGATGTCTTGAAGATGCTTAAATCAACGAACCGCCCATCCTGATCTTTCGGCAGCTCCTTAGACATTTCTTCGATGTCGGCCTTAAAGCCGTGAACCATCATAAGTTGGAAGGCAAGGAGGGCACCATAAGTACGCGAAGTGCGTTTGAATACCTCGATAACCTCCTTGGTGTCAACCGCGAAGGCGTCGATCAACTGCCCTAGAGTTTTGTCTTGATTGATCTTGGGGAAGATCATCGAGTGCATCCACGCCATGGCACCTTTTCCCTTTTCAAGAAGCTCCCGTGTAAGCTGGTGGGAGGCGAGAGTCATCGACACATCGTTTGCCGGAGAGTTGTTTGGGATTTTGTCCAAGGCATCGGCAGGGATGTTGGCGGCTTCTGCAAGAGAATAAAATGGAAAAGGTCACTGACAAAAGATCGAATTTACAAGTGCAATAATCGACAGAGGAGTATAAAAGAAATTACCAAGCAAAGCCAAGGAAGACTGACGAAGGAGTTCGTCCTTTTCAGCTGCCCGAGCCTCGGCAGCTAGCCTGGACGCCTCCTCTTCTTTCAGCTTCTCCTTCAGCTTGCCCAGTTCCTCCTTCAGGGAATCGACCTCTTGGCGAGCTTCGGCAGCTATCTTGACTGCGCCATCCAACTTCGAGGAAGAAGATTTAACTTCCTTTTGCAGCCGAACCTTGTCCGCCTCCAGAGAAGTGAATTGGGAGGCGAAGGCCTCCAAAGAGGATATAACACCTCGCAGGTCCTAAAGGAAAGAGGATGTTTGACGAAGAATCATTAAACAAGGTACACACCAGGAAATTCGCGTTGTAATCGAAAAGGACTTACAGAAGGAGGAGTCGTGGCGGCAGCAGTTGAAGGAACATCTTTCCCCTTAGAAAGGGAGGAAGCTGTCGATACCTGAGCCGTGGGGGCTGCCTTAGGAGCCGAAGCTTCGGAAGCTGCGACGTCCAGCGGGGCAGCGCTGGATTTGGCTTTCTTAGACGGAGGCTCAATGAAACCTTCGTCACTACAAAAGGAAATTATTGACAAAAGTTACGAAAGAAATGCGAGAAATAAAGGACGAAATATGAATTCAAGGAAGAAGGCGCTTACATATCGAATAGATCGTCCTCATCGGCAAAGCCGCCGGTTGATCTCTTCACGGGTGAAGCCTGATGTCTACGCACGCTTCTTTTCCTGTAGAAAGTGTTGGGCCTCCAAGAGCAGAGGTTTGTAGAACAGCAGCAAGTTTTCCCTTAAGTGGATCACCCAAGGTTTATCGAACTCAGGGAGGAAGAGGTCAAAGATATCCCTCTCATGCAACCCTGCAACCACAAAGCAAGAAGTCTCTTGTGTCCCCAACACACCTAATAGGTGCACTAGTTCGGCGAAGAGATAGTGAAATACAGGTGGTATGAATAGGTATGAGCAGTAGTAACGGCGCCAGAAAAGTGCTTTGCTGTCCAGGACTGGCGTGTGGTTGATGGTGGTAATATTGCGGATAGTACAGATGCAGTAGAACAGTAAACAAGCAGCGATAGCAGTATTTAGGAACAAGGCCTAGGGATCATACTTTCACTAGTGGACACTCTCAACATTGCAATCATAAAGGAATATAAATATAAGCACTTCACTATGCTATTCCGAATTACTCTCTGGCAAGATAACGAACTCTAATTCATCATGTAGGCAAACCTTAAAGATGTATTCCCAAGTACTAATGAACACCCCACGCTGTCACTTTGAGCATTCACAGGAGGTACTAACACACCACAATTTCATAGAGACATCCAACTCAAATCATAACTCGGTGAATAAGTATTCGTGAAATATAGCCTAAGAGACCCACACGGTGCACACACTGTCACCTTTACACACATGGGACAAGGAGTCTCCGGAGATCACATAAGTAAAATCAACTTGACTAGCATAACGACATCTAGATTACAAGCATCATCATATGAATCTCAATCATGTAAGGCAGCTCATGAGATCATTGTATTGAAGTACATAGAGAGAGAGATTAACCACATAGCTACCGGTACAGCCCTTAGCCTCGATGGAGAACTACTCCCTCCTCATGGGAGACAGCAGCGGTGATGAAGATGGCGGTGGAGATGATGGAGAAGCCTTCCGGGGGCACTTCCCCGTCCCGGCGGCGTGCCGGAACAGAGACTCCTGTCCCCCAGATCTTGGCTTCGCGATGGCGGCGGCTCTGGAAGGTTTCTCGTACCGTGGCTTTTCCGTGTCGATGTTTTAGGTCAGGGACCTTTATATAGGCGAAGAGGCGGAGTCGGAAGGTCGACGAGGCGGCGACACAATAGGGGGGCGCGGCCCACCCCCTGGCCGCGCCAGCCTATCATCTGGGGCCCACAGGGCCCTCCTCTGGTGGCTCTCGGGTGTTCTGGAAGCTTCGTGGGATTCTAAGATGCTGGGCGTTGATTTCGTCCAATTCCGAGAATATTTCCTTACTAGGATTTCTGAAACCAAAAACAGCAGAAAACAGGAACTGGCACTTCGGCATCTCGTCAATAGGTTAGTTCCGGAAAACGCAT
Source organism: Lolium rigidum (assembly GCF_022539505.1). Lineage (NCBI taxonomy): Eukaryota > Viridiplantae > Streptophyta > Magnoliopsida > Poales > Poaceae > Lolium > Lolium rigidum. Next base: position 149,834,227 of record NC_061509.1, read on the forward strand.
AAAAACGATATAAAGTGTGAACAAAACATGTAGGTATTGTCATAAAACAAGCATGGAACATATGAAATTATCGATACGTCGGAGACGTTTCAGCATCCCCAAGCTTAGTTCCTACTCGTCCTCGAGTAGGTAAACGATAACAAAGATAATTTCTGAAGTGACATGCTACCAACATAATCTTGATCCAATAATAATGTAAAGCATATGAACTGAGATCAAATCACTCAAAGCAAATGTCTATATTGATATAAGAAATGATAATGCAAGAGTTAAACAAGCTAGAAGTTTTCATGAACTATTGCTTAAAAGACATGAAACCGTACAAAGTTTATTAAAGATGTGTTAAGTATTCAGCGTAGAAGTTCTATCCTTCATTCCAAGCATCAAGTAAATTTTCACAACATAAGAAGGATTCAGTCAAGTAAACATAAACATGAACGTCATGAATCAACTGTTTCGAAGTCTACTCAACTGGTGAGCGCAAGCATTTGGTATTAGCACCAGGATGTTATGGCATAAAGAACGTTAATGGGGGTTTGGAAGGCCAAAAGGAAGAAAGGCTTGCAAAGCTATAAGTGACCATTAGACAAGAGGAAGCCTTATGATCGAAGCTATGCAAGGAGTAGTGATTGCCATGCAACGGATGCACATAGAGCTATATGTGTATGAAAGCTCTCCAATGGAACTAGTGGGGGTGCATCCAACTTGGTTGCTCACGAAGACCTAGAGCACTTTTGAGGAGGCTCATCATTGGAATATACAACCCAAGTTCTATAGTGTAAATTCCCCACATAGTTATACTAGTAAAACATGAAAACTCTCTCATATGGAATATAGGTGCTAAACATGAGCACAAATGATGACTATGAATACTGCAGGTGCTAAAACATGAGCACAAGTGTGGATAAAGATAGTAATGCTGCCCCCTTTTTCTTTATTCTCTTTTTTTCTTTTCTTTTTCTTTTCTATTTTTTTTCTTTCTTTTCTTTTTCTCTTTTTGATGGCCTCCATGGCTCTTTTCACTTTTAGGGGCAACATCCTAATATGATAACACACTTTTTGGTACAAATAACTCATAATGAATAAAACATGATGTATGAAACTGTATGCCTCTGCCAGTGTAGCAGGATGTGCAATGATCTAGCGTAACATGGGTAAAACACACATCAGCTGTATATGATCATGCAAAGCAATATATAAATAATAAATGACAACATGACATGTAATGTAAAATGGATGTTGCATGGCAATATATCTCGGAACAGCTATGGAAATGCTGTGGTAGGTAGGTATGGTGGCTGTTTTGAGGAGATGTATAGGCTTATGTGTAGGAGGACAAGAGAAAGTCCTCCCACGGGTTTGGATGTACCGGCAAAGTATGCACAATTCTCAATGTGAGCAAAAGGCAATGCACAGTACCGAAGAGGCTAGCAAATTTGGATGGTGGAAGTGCCAAAAACCGTAGCTTAACATTAATCAAAAAGAACTCATAAGCTTATTGCAAACAACTAGCAGGTTCATCATTAAGAGCATGATTAAAATTTACTCCAAGGAGGGCCGTTCACGGTGGCACAAGTACCCCGCTAGCTCCCTCGACCTTCAACACAACTTAGTTATTACGATGAACTCTCAGACATGAAAAGCTATCAAGTCCAACTACACCTTCAACTATTTAAATAGAGTTTGTAGTACGGCACAAGCTTAAAGACAACAATCCACTACTTATTTTAACTTATTTATCCAGCAAGCCTTACCATCTAAATACCTCAAAACATTTGCAAAGAATAAAGTTATCAAAGCTCAATGATCTACAAGATTATGCAAGTGTTTCATTATACCACTACCACATGTAGCATTTCCTGAACCGACCAAATAACGATGAACGAAGCAGTTTCAATCTTCGCCATGAACATTAAAAGCTAAGAACACATGTGTTCCTATGAACCAGCGGAACGTGTCTCTCTCCCACACAAGCATTTATTCAAACAAAACAAAAAACAAGAAACATACAGACGCTCCAAGTAAAGTACATAAGATGTGACGGAATAAAAATATAGTTTCACTAGAGGAACCTGATAATGTTGTCGATGAAGAAGGGGATGCCTTGGGCATCCCCAAGCTTAGTCGCTTGAGTCTTCTTGAAATATTCAGGGATGAACCACCGGGGCATCCCCAAGCTTAGAGATTTCACTCTCCTTGATCATATTGTATCATCCTCCTCTCTTGACCCTTGAAAACTTCCTCCACACCAAACTCGAAACAACTCATTAGAGGGTTAGTGCATAATCAAAAATTCACATGTTCAGAGGTGACACAATCATTCTTAACACTTCTGGACATTGCCCAAAGCTTCTGAAAGTTAATGGAACAAAGAAATCCATCCAACACAGCAAAAGAAGCAATGCGAAATAAAAGGCAGAATCTGTCAAAACAGAACAGTCTGTAAAGACGCATTTCTAAGAGGCACTAGACTTGCTCAAATGAAAATGCTCAAATTGAATGAAAGTTGCGTACATATTTGAGGATCACTCACGTAAATTGGCATAATTTTCTGAGTTACCTACAGAGATATAGGCCCAGATTCGTGACAGCAAGAAATCTGTTTCTGCGCAGTAATCCAAATCTAGTATGAACCTTACTATCAAAGACTTTACTTGGCTCAACAATGCAAAAAAACTAAGATAAGGAGAGGTTGCTACAGTAGTAACAACTTCCAAGACACAAATATAAAACAAAATTGCTGTAGTAAAATAAACACATGGGTTATCTCCCAAGAAGTGCTTTCTTTATAGCCATTAAGATGGGCTCGGCGAGTTTTAATGATGCACTCGCAAGAAATAGTATTTGAAGCAAAAGAGAGCATCAAGAGGCAAATTCAAAACACATTTAAGCCTAACATGCTTCCTATGAAAAGAAATCTTGTAAATAAACAAGTTCATGAAGAGCAAAGTAACAAGCATAGGAAGATAGAACAAGTGTAGCTTCAAAAATTTCAGCACATAGAGAGGTGTTTTAGTAACATGAAAATTTCTACAATCATATTTTCCTCTCTCATAATAATATCCAGTAGCATCATGAGCAAACTCAACAATATAACTATCAAATGAAACATTCTTATCATGAGTCTCATGCATAAAATTATTACTACTCCCAACATAAGCATAGTCATTCTTATTAATTGTAGTGGGAGCAAATTCAACAAAGTAGCTATCATTATTATTATCATCATCAAATATAGGAGGAATATTGTAATCATAATCAAATTTATCCTCCATAACAGGCGGCACCAAAAGACTACTATCATTATAATCATCATAAATAGGAGGCAAAGTATCATCAAAGTAAATTTCCTCCTTAATGCTTGGGGGACTAAAAAGATCATGCTCATCAAATCCAGCTTCCCCAAGCTTAGAATTTTCCATATCATTAGCAACAATGGTGTTCAAAGTATTCATACTAATATGTTCCATGGGTTTTTTAATTTTCGCATCAAACCATCCATGTCTTAACTCAGGAAAAAGAATAAAAAGCTCCATGTTGCTTTCCATTATGCCAAACTAGTGATAAACAAGAAACAAAAAGATGCAATTGTAGGATCTAAAGGAAATAGCTTCGAGTACTTACAACGGCGCCGGAAAATAGCTTAGTAGCCGAGATCCGGAGTGTGAGTACCTTTTACCTTTCCTCCCCGGCAACGGCGCCAGAAAAGTGCTTGATGTCTACGCACGCTTCTTTTCCTGTAGACAATGTTGGGCCTCCAAGAGCAGAGGTTTGTAGAACATCAGCAAGTTTTCCCTTAAGTGGATCACCCAAGGTTTATCGAACTCGGGGAGGAAGAGGTCAAAGATATCCCTCTCATGCAACCCTGCAACCTAAAAGCAAGAAGTCTCTTGTGTCCCCAACACACCTAATAGGTGCACTAGTTTGGCAAAGAGATAGTGAAATACAGGTGGTATGAATAGGTATGAGCAGTAGTAACGGCACCAGAAAAGTGCTTTGCTGTCCAGGACTGGCGTGTGGTTGATGGTGGTAATATTGCGGACAGTACAGATGCAGTAGAACAGTAAACAAGCAGCGATAGCAGTATTTAGGAACAAGGCCTAGGGATCATACTTTCACTAGTGGACACTCTCAACATTGCAATCATAAAGGAATATAAATATAAGCACTTCACTATGCTATTTCGAATTACTCTCTGGCAAGATAACGAACTCTAATTCATCATGTAGGCAAACCTTAAAGATGTATTCCCAAGTACTAATGAACACCCCACGCTGTCACTTTGAGCATTCACAGGAGGTACTAACACACCACAATTTCATAGAGACATCCAACTCAAATCATAACTCGGTGAATAAGTATTCTGTGAAATATAGCCTAAGAGACCCACACGGTGCACACACTGTCACCTTTACACACGTGGGACAAGGAGTCTCTGGAGATCACATAAGTAAAATCCACTTGACTAGCATAACGACATCTAGATTACAAGCATCATCATATGAATCTCATTCATGTAAGGCAGCTCATGAGATCATTGTATTGAAGTACATAGAGAGAGAGATTAACCACATAGCTACCGGTACAGCCCTTAGCCTCGATGGAGAACTACTCCCTCCTCATGGGAGACAGCAGCGGTGATGAAGATGGCGGTGGAGATGATGGAGAAGCCTTCCGGGGGCACTTCCCCGTCCCGGCGGCGTGCCGGAACAGTCCTGTCCCCCAGATCTTGGCTTCGCGATGGCGGAGGCTCTGGAAGGTTTCTCGTACCGTGGCTTTTCCGTGTCGATGTTTTAGATCAGGGACCTTTATATAGGCGAAGAGGCGTGATGACGCGTAAAGCACACGCTCGTTGGGAACCCCAAGTGGAAGGTGTGATGCGTACAGCAGCAAGTTTCCCTCAGTAAGAAACCAAGGTTTATCGAACCAGTAGGAGTCAAGAAGCACGTCGAAGGTTGATGGCGGCGGGATGTAGTGCGGCGCAACACCGGGGATTCCGGCGCCAACGTGGAACCTGCACAACACAACCAAAGTACTTTGCCCCAACGAAACAGTGAGGTTGTCAATCTCACCGGCTTGCTGTAACAAAGGATTAACCGTATTGTGTGGAAGATGATTGTTTGCGTGAAAACGAGTAGAACAAGTATTGCGAGTAGATTGTATTACAAGTAAAGAGAATTGGACCGGGGTCCACAGTTCACTAGAGGTGTCTCTCCCATAAGATAAACAGCATGTTGGGTGAACAAATTACGGTTGGGCAATTGACAAATAAAGAGAGCATGACCATGCACATACATATCATGATGAGTATAGTGAGATTTAATTGGGCATTACGACAAAGTACATAGACCGCCATCCAACCGCATCTATGCCTAAAAAGTCCACCTTCGAGGTTATCATCCGAACCCCTCCAGTATTAAGTTGCAAAGCAACGAGACAATTGCATTAAGTATGGTGCGTAATGTAATCAACAACTACATCCTTAGACATAGCATCAATGTTTTATCCCTAGTGGCAACAACGACAACACAACCTTAGAACTTTCGTCACCTGTCCCGGTGTCAATGCACGCATGAACCCACTATCGAGCATAAGTACTCCCTCTTGGAGTTACAAGCATCTACTTGGCCAGAGCATCTACTAGTAACGGAAAGCATGCAAGATCATAAACAACACGTAGATATAACTTTGATAATCAACATAACAAGTATTCTCTATTCATCGGATCCCAACAAACGCAACATATAGAATTACGGATAGATGATCTTGATCATGTTAGGCAGCTCACAAGATCCGACAATGATAGCACAATGGGGAGAAGACAACCATCTAGCTACCGCTATGGACCCATAGTCCAGGGGTAGACTACTCACTCATCACTCCGGAGGCGACCATGGCGGTGTAGAGTCCTCCGGGAGATGATTCCCCTCTCCGGCAAGGTGCCGGAGGCGATCTCCTGGATCCCCCGAGATGGGATCGGCGTTGGCGGCGTCTCTGGAAGGTTTTCCGTATCGTGGCTCTCGGTACTGGGGGTTTCGTCACGGAGGCTTTAAGTAGGCGGAAGGGCAAGTCAGGGGGCCACACGAGGGCCCCAGATGATAGGGCCGCGCGGCCAAACCCTAGGCCGCGCCGCCCTGTAGTCTGGGCGCCTCGTGGCCCCACTTCGTTTCGTCTTCGGACTTCGGAAGCTTCGTGGAAAAATAGGCCCCCGGGCTTTGATTTCGTCCAATTCCGAGAATATTTCCTTACTAGGATTTCTGAAACCAAAAACAGCGTAGAAAACAGAATCGGCACTTCGGCATCTTGTTAATAGGTTAGTTCCGGAAAATGCACGAATATGACATAAAGTGTGCATAAAACATGTAGATAACATCAATAATGTGGCATGGAACATAAGAAATTATCGATACGTCGGAGACGTATCAGCATCCCCAAGCTTAGTTTCGCTCGTCCCGAGCGGGTAAAACGATAACACGGATAATTTCGGAGTGACATGCCATCATAATCTTGATCATACTATTTGTAAAGCATATGTAGTGAATGCAGCGATCAAAACAATGTATATGACATGAGTAAACAAGTGAATCATAAAGCAAAGACTTTTCATGAATAGCACTTCAAGACAAGCAACAATAAAGTCTTGCATAAGAGTTAACTCATAAAGCAATAATTCAAAGTAAAAGCATTGAAGCAACACAAAAGAAGATTAAGTTTCAGCGGTTGCTTTCAACTTGTAACATGTATATCATGGATATTGTCAACATAGAGTAATATAATAAGTGCAATAAGCAAGTATGTAGGAATCAATGCACAGTTCACACAAGTGTTTGCTTCTTGAGGTGGAGAGAAATAGGTGAACTGACTCAACATTGAAAGTAAAAGAATGGTCCTCTATAGAGGAAAAGCATCGATTGCTATATTTGTGCTAGAGCTTTGATTTTGAAAACATGAAACAATTTTGTCAACGGTAGTAATAAAGCATATGTATCATGTAAATTATATCTTACAAGTTGCAAGCCTCATGCATAGTGTACTAATAGTGCCCGCACCTTGTCCTAATTAGCTTGGACTACCGGATCATCACTATGCACATGTTTTTACCAAGTGTCACAAAGGGTACCTCTATGCCGCTCTGTACAAAGGTCTAAGGAGAAAGCTCGCATTGGATTTCTCGCTATTGATTATTCTTCAACTTAGACATCCATACCGGGACAACATAGACAACAGATAATGGACTCCTCTTTTATGCATAAGCATGTAACAACAATTAATAATTTTCTCATTTGAGATTGAGGATATATGTCCAAAACTGAAACTTCCACCATGGATCATGGCTTTAGTTAGCGGCCCAATGTTCTTCTCTAACATTATGCATGCTTAACCATAAGGTGGTAGATCTCTCTTACTTCAGACAAGACGGACATGCATAGCAACTCACATGAAATTCAACATTGAATAGTTGATGGCGTTCCCAGTGAACATGGTTATCGCACAACAAGCAACTTAATAAGAGATAAAGTGCATAATTACATATTCAATACCACAATAGTTTTTAAGCTATTTGTCCCATGAGCTATATATTGCAAAGGTGAATGATGGAATTTTAAAGGTAGCACTCAAGCAATTTACTTTGGAATGGCGGAAAATACCATGTAGTAGGTAGGTATGGTGGACACAAATGGCATAGTGGTTGGCTCAAGTATTTTGGATGCATGAGAAGTATTCCCTCTCGATACAAGGTTTAGGCTAGCAAGGCTTATTTGAAACAAACACAAGAATGAACCGGTGCAGCAAAACTCACATAAAAGACATATTGAAAACATTATAAGACTCTACACCGTCTTCCTTGTTGTTCAAACTCAATACTAGAAATTATCTAGACCTTAGAGAAACCAAATATGCAAACCAAATTTTAGCATGCTCTATGTATTTCTTCATTAATGGGTGCAAAGCATATGATGCAAGAGCTTAATCATGAGCACAACAATTGCCAAGTATCACATTACCCAAGACATTAATAGCAATTACTACATGTATCATTTTCCAATTCCAACCATATAACAATTTAACGAAGGAGAAACTTCGCCATGAATACTATGAGTAGAAACCACGGACATACTTGTCCATATGCTACAGCGGAGCGTGTCTCTCTCCCATAAATTGAATGCTAGGATCCATTTTATTCAAACAAAACAAAAACAAAAACAACCCGACGCTCCAAGAAAAAGCACATAAGATGTGATGGAATAAAAATATAGTTTCAGGGGAGGAACCTGATAATGTTGTCGATGAAGAAGGGGATGCCTTGGGCATCCCCAAGCTTAGACGCTTGAGTCTTCTTAATATATGCAGGGGTGAACCACCGGGGCATCCCCAAGCTTAGAGCTTTCACTCTCCTTGATCATGTTGCATCATACTCCTCTCTTGATCCTTGAAAACTTCCTCCACACCAAACTCGAAACAACTCATTAGAGGGTTAGTGCACAATAAAAATTAACATATTCAGAGGTGACACAATCATTCTTAACACTTCTGGACATTGCATAATGCTACTGGACATTAGTGGATCAAAGAAATTCATCCAACATAGCAAAAGAGGCAATGCGAAATAAAAGGCAGAATCTGTCAAAACAGAACAGTTCGTATTGACGAATTTTAAAATGGCACCAGACTTGCTCAAATGAAAATGCTCAAATTTAATGAAAGTTGCGTACATATCTGAGGATCATGCACGTAAATTGGCTTAATTTTCTGAGCTACCTACAGGTAGGTGGACCCAGATTCGTGACAGCAAAGAAATCTGGAACTGCGCAGTAATCCAAATCTAGTACTTACTTTTCTATCAACGGCTTAACTTGGCACAACAAAACACAAAACTAAGATAAGGAGAGGTTGCTACAGTAGTAAACAACTTCCAAGACACAAAATAAAAACAAAGTACTGTAGGTAAAAACATGGGTTGTCTCCCATAAGCGCTTTTCTTTAACGCCTTTCAGCTAGGCGCAGAAAGTGTGTATCAAGTATTATCGAAGGATAGTGCATCGTCATTATGAGCTCCCCCATCCGCAGTGGTACTAAGGGCTTTGTCAATTTTAGGCCTATAATAATACTTCTTTGGTTTAGGCACTTTAGAGACATACATAAACTTTTGCTCCTTACCCACATAAGCTTTCTCCTTATATTTAAGAGAAGAAAATGTTGAACCCAAGGTTCCCATAGCCTTTTCAAGTTCATCAATCCTATTGATTTGATCATCATGGACATCACAAGTTCCTAGGACACTAATTCTTTCATCAATTCCTCCTAAGGATTTATCAAGTTCATCAGTTTTATCAAGTAACATTTCCAATTTAGCTTCAATACTTGGAAAATTTTTCTCTATGGTTTCAAATTTTTTCATAACATCTTCAAGAGAGATTTCAGTTTTAACTTTATCAACAGGGGGTATTCCAAATAAACTCTCAATAATGCAACTAGCTTCTAATGCAGGAGTACTTAGGAAGTCACCTTTTGCGAGACTATCAAGAACATATCTATTCCAGCTAGAGATACCAACATAAAAATTCCCGAGTAAAATAATGGTGGAGTGTTTCTTAGTGCATCTATTATGGGCATCACTAATTCTATACCAAGCATCTCTCAAACATTCTCCCCCTCGTTGCTTAAACGTACGAACTTCAACTTCAGGATTACTCATTTTAGTAGTAGTAAATAAAGCAAACTAGATAAAGTAAATGCAAGTAAACTAATTTTTTTGTGTTTTTGATATAGCAAACAAGATAGCAAGTAAAGTAAAACTAGCAACTAATTTTTTTTTTTGTATTTTGATTTAGTGCAGCAAACAAAGTAGTAAATAAAACTAAGCAAGACAAAAACAAAGTAAAGAGATTGAGAAGTGGAGACTCCCCTTGCAGCGTGTCTTGATCTCCCCGGCAACGGCGCCAGAAATTTAGCTTGATGACGCGTAAAGCACACGCTCGTTGGGAACCCCAAGTGGAAGGTGTGATGCGTACAGCAGCAAGTTTCCCTCAGTAAGAAACCAAGGTTTATCGAACCAGTAGGAGTCAAGAAGCACGTCGAAGGTTGATGGTGGCGGGATGTAGTGCGGCGCAACACCAGGGATTCCGGCGCCAACGTGGAACCTGCACAACACAACCAAAGTACTTTGCCCCAACGAAACAAGTGAGGTTGTCAATCTCACCGGCTTGCTGTAACAAAGGATTAACCGTATTGTGTGGAAGATGATTGTTTGCGAGAAAACAGTAGAACAAGTATTGCAGTAGATTGTATTACGAGTAAAGAGAATTGGACCGGGGTCCACAGTTCACTAGAGGTGTCTCTCCCATAAGATAAACGAGCATGTTGGGTGAACAAATTACAGTTGGGCAATTGACAAATAAAGAGAGCATGACCATGCACATACATATCATGATGAGTATAGTGAGATTTAATTGGGCATTACGACAAAGTACATAGACCGCCATCCAACCGCATCTATGCATAAAAAGTCCACCTTCGAGGTTATCATCCGAACCCCCTCCAGTATTAAGTTGCAAAGCAACGAGACAATTGCATTAAGTATGGTGCGTAATGTAATCAACAACTACATCCTTAGACATAGCATCAATGTTTTATCCCTAGTGGCAACAAGCACAACACAACCTTAGAACTTTACTGTCATCTGTCCCAGGTGTCAATGCAGGCATGAACCCACTATCGAGCATAAGTACTCCCTCTTGGAGTTACAAGCATCTACTTGGCCAGAGCATCTACTAGTAACGGAAAGCATGCAAGATCATAAACAACACGTAGATATAACTTTGATAATCAACATAATAAGTATTCTCTATTCATCGGATCCCAACAAACGCAACATATAGAATTACAGATAGATGATCTTGATCATGTTAGGCAGCTCACAAGATCCGACAATGATAGCACAATGGGGAGAAGACAACCATCTAGCTACTGCTATGGACCCATAGTCCAGGGGTAGACTACTCACTCATCACACCGGAGGCGACCATGGCGGCGTAGAGTCCTCCGGGAGATGATTCCCCTCTCCGGCAGGGTGCCGGAGGCGATCTCTGGATCCCCGAGATGGGATCGGCGTTGGCGGCGTCTCTGGAAGGTTTTCCGTATCGTGGCTCTCGGTACTGGGGGTTTCGTCACGGAGGCTTTAAGTAGGCGGAAGGGCAAGTCAGGGGGCCACACGAGGGCCCCAGATGACAGGGCCGCGCGGCCAAACCCTAGGCCGCGCCGCCCTGTAGTCTGGGCGCCTCGTGGCCCCACTTCGTTTCGTCTTCGGACTTCTGGAAGCTTCGTGGAAAAATAGGCCCCTGGGCTTTGATTTCGTCCAATTCCGAGAATATTTCCTTACTAGGATTTCTGAAACCAAAAACAGCAGAAAACAGCAACTGGCACTTCGGCATCTTGTTAATAGGTTAGTTCCAGAAAATGCACGAATATGACATAAAGTGTGCATAAAACATGTAGATAACATCAATAATGTGGCATGGAACATAAGAAATTATCGATACGTCGGAGACGTATCAAGGCGGAGTCGGAAGGTCGACGAGGCGGCGACACAATAGGGGGCGCGGCCCACCCCCTGGCCGCGCCAGCCTATCATCTGGGGCCCACAGGGCCCTCCTCTGGTGGCTCTCGGGTGTTCTGGAAGCTTCGTGGGATTCTAAGATGTTGGGCGTTGATTTCGTCCAATTCCGAGAATATTTCCTTACTAGGATTTCTGAAACCAAAAATAGTAGAAAACAGGAACTGGCACTTCGGCATCTCATCAATAGGCTAGTTCCGGAAAACGCATAAAAACGATATAAAGTGTGAACAAAACATGTAGGTATTGTCATAAAACAAGCATGGAACATATGAAATTATCGATACGTCGGAGACGTATCAAAGCCCTAGTCTCCTCCACAGCTGCATTAACAAAGGCATCATGATCAGCGTCTTCATCACGCACTGATCCCTCTGTGTCGCAAGCATCATCGCTTGAGGAAGGAAGATCGGTGTGAACAGCTTCAGAATCTATCGGATCATCGTGTTCGCTCTCTGGGCCTGTGTGCTCGACAGTGTGAAAATCAACAGGGACTGAGGAGCCTCTTCCCTCAGAAGTATCATTCGGCGAATCATGCAAGTTTCCAGAAACTATGGGGATCTGTCGAACAAAAGAACAAATAAGAACAATAGTAATTATGTCGACTAAGTGAAAGCAGCGTAATAAGATTATGAGAAGGAAAGTTACCTCTGATGGTGGATGATCGGCATCAAGGGGAGTATAAGAAGATATCAACGGGATCGAGTCTTCCTGACTAAAGAGAATAAGGCGACGGACTTCATCAAGCAGTTCCTTTTCCGACAGTTCAGCGATATTTATCCTGGTTTCATCCTTTGGACCCGAATACAACCACATCGGACAAATTCTGGCCATGACTGGTTGGACTCGACGTTTCAAGAACACCGCTGCCACCTCTGTGCCGATCATAGTTTGACCATCGGCCTCTTTGATCCGAAGGAATTTGGCAAATAATTCGTCAGTTGCCGTCTTTTCGTCGGGAGAGAGAATGTTCTTCCAAGAATCCTTAGGCTTGGCTTCGAGGATGTCGGCAAAGCAAGGAAGCCGGGACTCGGTTGTCGAGGAGTCCTTGACATAAAACCATTTCAGTCTCCATCCTTGCACGGATTCTCTCATTGGGAAACTGAAATAGTTAACCTTTGAATGAGCCACAAACCCCACTCCTCCGATGACAAAAGATCCATTACTACTGTTGTACCTCTTAACATAGAAGATCTTTTTCCACAACCCAAAATGGGGCTCAATGCCCAAGAACGCCTCACAGAGGGTGATGAACACAGCAACGTGAAGGATTGAGTTAGGGGTGAGTTGCCACAGTTGGATTTTGTAAGTCCGCAGAAGATGATGAAGGAATTCATGGGCACGAAGCGAGAGACCCCGATACAGGAACGACAGGAACACCACGGAAAAACCAGCAGGGGGATCGGGCCGAGAAATCGCACCTGGAAGAATCACGTTCCCCTCTTCGGAGGAGATTAACCCGAGGCTTCGGGCCCTTGATACGTCTCCAACGTATCTATAATTTCTTATGTTCCATGCTACTTTTATGATGATACACACATGTTTTATACACACTTTATGTCATTATTATGCATTTTCCGGAACTAACCTATTGACGAGATGCCGAAGTGCCGGTCTCTGTTTTCTGCAGTTTTTGGTTTCAGAAATCCTAGTAAGGAAATATTCTCGGAATTGGACGAAATCAACGCCCAGCATCTTATAATTCCACGAAGCTTCCAGAACACCCGAGAGGGACTAGAGGAGAGCCACAGGGGCCCACACGTGTGGCCGGCGCGGCCCAAGGGGGGCGCCCCCCCTATTGTGTGGCGGCTCCGTAGCCCTTCCAACTCCGCCTCTTCGCCTATAAGAAGCTCCCTGATCTAAATCTTCGATATGAATAAGCCACGGTACGAGAAACCTTCCAGAGCCGCCGCCATCGCGAAGCCAAGATCTGGAGGACAGAAGTCTCTGTTCCGGCACCCTGCCGGGACGGGAAAGTGCCCCCGGAAGGCATCTCCATCGACACCACCGCCATCTTCATCACCGCTGCTGTCTCCCATGAGGAGGGAGTAGTTCTCCATCGAGGCTAAGGGGTGTACCGGTAGCTATGTGGTTAATCTCTCTCCTATGTACTTCAATACAATGATCTCATGAGCTGCCTTACATGATTGAGATTCATATGAGCTTTGTATCACTATTAATCTATGTGCTACTCTAGTGATGTTATTAAAGTACTCTATTCCTCCTCCATGATGTAATGGTGACAGTGTGTGCATCATGTAGTACTTGGCGTAGTTTATGGTTGTGATCTCTTGTAGATTATGAAGTTAACTATTACTATGATTGTATTGATGTGATCTATTCCTCCTTTCATAGTATGATGGTGACAGTGTGCATGCTATGTTAGTACTTGGTATAATTGCGTTGGTCTATCATGCACTCTAAGGTTATTTAAACATGAATATCGAATGTTGTGGAGCTTGTTAACTCCGGCATTGAGGTGCTCTTGTAGCCCTACACAATTAATGGTGTTCATCATCCAACAAGAGAGTGTAGAGTGGTTTTATTATGTGATCAATGTTGAGAGTGCCCACTAGTGAAAGTATGATCCCTAGGCCTTGTTTCCACACATAGAATCTCCGTTTGTTTACTGTTTTGTTGCATGTTTACTCGCTGCCATATTTATTTCAGATTGCTATTACCACTCATATACATCCATATTACTTGCATTTTACTATCTCTTCGCCGAACTAGTGCACCTATACATCTGACAAGTGTATTGGGTGTGTTGGGGACACAAGAGACTTCTTGCATTGTGATCGCAGGGTTGCTTGAGAGGGATATCTTTGACCTCTTCCTCCCCGAGTTCGATAAACCTTGGGTGATCCACTTAAGGGAAAACTTGCTGCTGTTCTACAAACCTCTGCTCTTGGAGGCCCAACACTGTCTACAGGAAAAGAAGCGTGAGTAGACATCAAGCTATTTTCTGGCGCCGTTGCCGGGGACCTGAAGGAACAAGACTCTACCTCCCTCGTCAACCACGCGCCAGTTATAGAATGTCAAGCTATATTCTGGCGCCGTTGCCGGGGAGGAAAGGTAAAAGGCACTCACACTCCGGTCCCAGGTAACTAAGTTATTTTCTGGTACCGTTGTAAGTGCTCGAAGCTATTTTCTTTAGATCCTGCAATTGCATCTTTTTGTTTCTTGTTTTTCACTAGTTAGGCATAATAGAAAGCAACATGGAGCTTTTTAATCTATTTCTTGAGTTAAGACATGGATGGTTTGATGCAAAAATTAAAAAAACCTATGGAACATATTAGTATGAACGCTTTGAACACCATTGTTGCTAATGATATGGAAAATTCTAAGCTTGGGGAAGCTGGTTTTGATGAGCATGATATTTTTAGTCCCCCGAGCATGGAGGAGAAATTTTTCTTTGATGATACTTTGCCTCCAATTTATGATGATTATAATGATATTGGTCTTTTGGTGCCACCTACTATGGAGAGTAAATTTTATTATGATTATACTATGCCTCCTACACTTGATGAGAATAATAATGATAGCTACTTTGTTGAATTTGCTCCCACTACAATTAATAAGAATGACTATGCTTATGTGGAGAGTAATGATACTTTTATGCATGTAGCCCATGATAAGAATGTTTCATGTGATAGTTATATTGTTGAATTTTTTCATGATGTTACTGAAAGTTATTATGAGAGAGGAAAATATGGTTGTAGAAATTTTCCTGTTACTAAAACACCTATCTTTTTGCTGAAAATCTTGAAGCTGCACTTGTTTTATCTTTCTATGCTTGTTGCATTATGCTTCATGAATTTGTTTATTTACAAGATTCCTTTTCATAGGAAGAGGGTTAGGCTTAAATTTGTTTTGAATTTGCTTCTTGATGCTCTCTTTTGCTTCAACTCTTACTACTTGCGAGTGCATCATTAAAATTGCTGAGCCCATCTTAATGGCTATAAATAAAGAACTTCTTGGGAGATAACCCATGCCTTTATTTTGCTACTGTTTTGTTGAGTCTTGGAAGTTGTTACTACTGTAGCAACCTCTCCTTATCTTACTTTATTGCATTGTTGTGCCAAGTGAAGTCTTTGATAGCAAGGTTGATACTAGATTTGGATTACTGCGCAGAAACAGATCTCTGTCTGTCACGAATTTGGGCAGTGTTCTCTGTAGGTAACTCAAAAAAATCTGCCAATTTACGTGCGTGATCCTCAGATATGTACGCAACTTTCATTCAATTTGAGCATTTTCATCTGAGCAAGTCCAGTGCCTCTAAAAAATTCGTCTTTACGGACTGTTCTGTTTTGACAGATTCTGCATTTTATTTCGCATTGCTTGTTTTGCTATGTTGAATGGATTTCTTTATTCCATTAACTTTCAGTAGCCTTGGGCAATGTCCAGAAGTGTTAAGAATGATTGTGTCACCTCTGAACATGTGAATTTTTGATTATGCACTAACCCTCTAATGAGTTTGTTTCGAGTTTGGTGTGGAGGAAGTTTTGAAGGGTCAAGAGAGGAGGATGATATATGATTAAGAAGAGTGAAAAGTCTAAGCTTGGGGATGCCCCCGTGGTTCATTCCTGCATATTTCAAGAAGACTCAAGCATCTAAGCTTGGGGATGCCCAAGGCATCCCCTTCTTCATCAACAATTTATCAGGTTTCTTCTATTGAAACTATATTTTTATTCCGTCACATCTTATGTACTTTACTTGGAGCGTCTGTTTGTTTCTATTTTTGTTTTTGTTTGAATAAATGCATGCTTGTTTGGGAGAGAGACACGCTCCGCTGGTTCATATGAACACATGTTTTCTTAGTTTTTAATGTTCATGGCGAAGGTTGAAACTGCTTCGTTAATTGTTATATGGTTGGAAACAGAAAATGCTACATGTGGTAATTGGTAGAATGTCTTGAATAATTTGATACTTGGCAATTGTTGTGCTCATAAGGATCATGTTTAAGCTCTTGCATCATATACTTTGCACCTATTAGTGAAGAAATACATAGATCTTGCTAAAATTTGGTTTGCATGATTGGTCTCTCTAAGGTCTAGATATTTTCTAGTAAGGGTCGAACAACAAGGAAGACAGTGTAGAGTCTTATAATGCTTGCAATATGTTTTTATGTGAGTTTTGCTGTACCGGTTCATACTTGTGTTTGTTTCAAATAACCTTGCTAGCCTAAGCCTTGTATTGAGAGGGATTACTTCTCGTGCATCCAAATCCTTGAGCCAAAAACTATGCCATTTGTGTCCACCATACCTACCTACTACATGGTATTTCTCTGCCATTCCAAAGTAAATTGCTTGAGTGCTACCTTTAAATTTCCATTCTTTGTCTTTACAATATATAGCTCATGGGACAAATAGCCTAAAAACTATTGTGGTATTGAATATGTACTTATGTATCTTATTTCTTATTAAGTTGCTTGTTGTGCGATAACCATGTTCCTGGGGACGCCATCAACTACCCTTTGTTGAATATCATGTGAGTTGCTATGCATGTTCGTCTTGTCTGAAGTAAGGGCGATTTACCATGAGTTGAATGGTTTGAGCATGCATATTGTTGGAGAAGAACATTGGGCCGCTAACTAAAGCCATGATCCATGGTGCAAGTTTCAGTTTTGGACAACAATCCTCAAATCTCTTATGAGAATATTATCTGTTGTTGAATGCTTATGCATTAAAGAGGAGTCCATTATCTGTTGTCTATGTTGTCCCGGTATGGATGTCTAAGTTGAGAATAATCAAAAGCGAGAAATCCAATGCGAGCTTTCTCCTTAGACCTTTGTACAGGCGGCATAGAGGTACCCCTTTGTGATACTTGGTTAAAACATATGTATTGCAGTGATAATCTAGGTAATCCGAGCTAATTAGGACAAGGTGCGGGCACTATTGGTAATCTATGCATGAGGCTTGCAAGTTGTAGGATATAATTTACATAATGCATATGCTTTATTACTACCGTTGACAAAATTGTTTCCTGTTTTCAAAATAAAAGCTCTAGCACAAATATAGCAATCAATGCTTCCCTCTTCGAAGGGCCTTTCTTCTACTTTTATGTTGAGTCAGATTACCTACTTCCTTCCATCTTAGAAGCAAACACTTGTGTTAACTGTGCATTGATTCTTACATGCTTGCATATTTGCACTCATCATATTACTTTATGTTGACAATTATCCATGAGATATACATGTTACAAGTTGAAAGCAACCGCTGAAACTTAATCTTCCTTTGTGTTGCTTCAATGCCTTTACTTTGAATCTATTGCTTTATGAGTTAACTCTTATGCAAGACTTATTGATGCTTGTCTTGAAAGTACTATTCATGAAAAGTCTTTGCTATATGATTCAGTTGTTTAATCATTGTCTTTACCATTGCTTTGAATCACTTCATTCATCTCATATGCTTTACAATAATATGATCAAGATTATGTTAGTAGCATGTCACTTAAGAAATTATCTTTGTTATCGTTTACCTACTCGAGGACGAGTAGGAACTAAGCTTGGGGATGCTGATACGTCTCCAACGTATCTATAATTTCTTATGTTCCATGCTACTTTTATGATGATACACACATGTTTTATACACACTTTATGTCATTATTATGCATTTTCCGGAACTAACCTATTGACGAGATGCCGAAGTGCCGGTTCTCGTTTTCTCGCTGTTTTTGGTTTTAGAAATCCTAGTAAGGAAATATTCTCGGAATTGGACGAAATCAACGCCCATCATCTTATAATTCCACGAAGCTTCCAGAACACCCGAGAGGGACCAGAGGAGAGCCACAGGGGGCCCACACGTGTGGCCGGCGCGGCCCAAGGGGGGGGGGGGCGCCCCCCTATTGTGTGGCGGCTCCGTAGCCCTTCCGACTCCGCCTCTTCGCCTATAAGAAGCTCCCTGACCTAAATCTTCGATACGGATAAGCCACGGTACAAGAAACCTTCCAGAGCCGCCGCCATCGCGAAGCCAAGATCTGGGGGACAGAAGTCTCTGTTCCGGCACCCTGCCGGGACGGGGAAGTGCCCCCGGAAGGCATCTCCATCGACACCACCGCCATCTTCATCACCGCTGCTGTCTCCCATGAGGAGGGAGTAGTTCTCCATCGAGGCTAAGGGCTGTACCGGTAGCTATGTGGTTAATCTCTCTCCTATGTACTTCAATACAATGATCTCATGAGCTGCCTTACATGATTGAGATTCATATGAGCTTTGTATCACTATTAATCTATGTGCTACTCTAGTAATGTTATTAAAGTACTCTATTCCTCCTCCATGATGTAATGGTGACGAGTGTGTGCATCATGTAGTACTTGGCGTAGTTTATGATTGTGATCTCTTGTAGATTATGAAGTTAACTATTACTATGATGGTATTGATGTGATCTATTCCTCCTTTCATAGTATGATGGTGACGAGTGTGCATGCTATGTTAGTACTTGGTATAATTGCGTTGGTCTATCATGCACTCTAAGGTTATTTAAACATGAATATCGAATGTTGTGGAGCTTGTTAACTCCGGCATTGAGGTGCTCTTGTAGCCCTACACAATTAATGGTGTTCATCATCCAACAAGAGAGTGTAGAGTGGTTTTATTATGTGATCAATGTTGAGAGTGCCCACTAGTGAAAGTGTGATCCCTAGGCCTTGTTTCCACACATCGAATCTCCGTTTGTTTACTGTTTTGTTGCATGTTTACTCGCTGCCATATTTATTTCAGATTGCTATTACCACTCATATACATCCATATTACTTGCATTTTACTATCTCTTCGCCGAACTAGTGCACCTATACATCTGACAAGTGTATTGGGTGTGTTGGGGACACAAGAGACTTCTTGCATTGTGATCGCAGGATTGCTTGAGAGGGATATCTTTGACCTCTTCCTCCCTGAGTTCGATAAACCTTGGGTGATCCACTTAAGGGAAAACTTGCTGCTGTTCTACAAACCTCTGCTCATGGAGGCCCAACACTGTCTACAGGAAAAGAAGCGTGAGTAGACATCAAGCTATTTTCTGGCGCCGTTGCCGGGGACCTGAAGGAACAAGACTCTACCCCCCTCGTCAACCACGCGCCAGTTATAGACAGTCAGCCCTCTTCTCATCACGCTTCCTGATGGAGGATGCTAGCCAATCCCCAGGTTTGGCTATCGAGCCTGGCGGCGCTGGCGGCGCCAGAGCTGGAGGAGGAGCATCTGGGGCACTCCTCTTCGGAAGATTCGAGGAGGATTTGGCGGCGGCAGTGAGGCTCTTCTTCTTCACCATTGCGAGATCTGGGGAGGATCGGAAAAGCGGTGGTGGCGGCGCAGCAGTTGCGAAGAAAGGAAGAAGAAGAAGGACGAGGAGATTCTACGGCAAATGTGGGAGACGATTAGAGATTTTCGTGCTTTGGAGATTTTAAGAAAGGGAGAACGCGAGGGCTGTGTAGGCACGTGTCATTGCTACCAGTTCATTAAAGAGATCTTTTTCCATTGATGACTGCGGGAATCGAGGGGGCGCCTTGGTAACTGTACGAGAAGGGCGGATATTGCTTAAAAATAGGGCCAGACAGAGAAAGGGTGGGCCCAGCGGGTCGCGTCTTATCAGTCAAAATCAAGATGTCAGTAAAACGTCATCAATGACGTCGTGAAAAATGCTCGAAGCACTCGAAGGAATAAAAAGGTATCGGATGGTGAACTTGAGTCTATGCACAGATTGCGAAGCATCTGCACTTAGACTCGGGGGCTACTCCCATCGGGAGCGCTGACGCGCACCCGACAGAATGAGGAGTCAAAGAAAAAAGATTGAAGAAAAAAGTTGACTAATCAGCTCGAGTATGCACCCGGTTGCAAGCACCCGTGCCCAGACTCGGGGGCTACTCCCATCGGGAGCGCTGGATGCACACCCGACAGAACTTTTTTGCACTCCAGGATCATGCCTGGGGACTTGATTCTGTGTAGGGTAACGATGTTTTGCCATCGGTAGTTAACCAGCAAAAGTTGGGCACGTTACTCATTATCCCTTGCATGCGGAAAATATATCGGATGACCTATGAAGACTTTTAGAAAAACTTTGGCAAAGCAGAACGTTCGAGTGGTACAACTTGAGTCTACGCACGGATTGCAAGCATTCGTACCTAGACTCGGGGGCTACTCCCATCGGGAGCGCTGACACGCACCCGACAGAAGAAGATGATGCTGATTCAAGAAGAACAAGAACATTAAAAGGAGACATGCTTCAGTCTCTACCCGAACTATGTTCGGCTAGACACTCGGGGGCTACTGACGTGGGCATTACCCTTCGGGTAACCGACATTGCCCTATCCTGTATTATCTAGTTGGAGGCCCATGAAGGCACTTGGAGGCAAGACGGGCCACCTGGATGGCGCACTAGAAGATTCCTTGGCGGGCAAGACAAGGAAGCAGCCAAACAAGAAAAGATTAGATTTAAAACTACTGTAAACCTAGTCGTACTTGGTTAGACCTCTTGAGACCTGGCCCCTTATATAAAGGGCAGGAGAGGGGCTGCCAAGGGACACAATCAATCTTAGCAATCTTAGCCACCAAAAGTCTAGAGCTAGGTCGCCGTAACACTTAGCCTTTCGACGAGATCTCAGCCGAACTATTCGGCACCCCATTGTAACCCAATATCTTCGTAATCAAGATCAGACAGGCAGGGCGTAAGGGTTTCACCTCATCGAGGGCCCCGAACCTGGGTAAATCGCTCTCCCCGCTTGTCTGTGAACGGATGTCTCATGTCAGCTTGCAGGATTCCATCAACCCTAAGCCCCAATCGGAGGGCATTGCCGAGGAGTACCCTCGACAGACGTGGCGGGAAAGTGGTGGTTGGCGGGACAGTCGGCGACGGCGGCGACGATTCCGGCAGCGTGAGGACAGTCGAGTGGGTTCAGTAGGTGAGGCTCGACGCGCTGAGCAGAATAGTTGCGGCGCCCCCAGCGAATGGTCCTCGGAGCAAACTCCAACGAGCACAGGAACATCAACACACGGTGGTTGACGATGTCGCCTAGCTACGGTGATGCTAAGATGCGATAAAAGGCTCTCGAAGAAGCGTATGCTCACCCAGATTATGTTGCAGTGCTCAGTGGGTTCGATTGAGGTCGGATGCGAGCTCAGTTTCACCATTCCCTGCAATGATCGACGACATAGAGTCCATCGATTTCATCGGATGAGAGCTTCCCACTTCGATTCACCTCTCCCAGGAGCTAAGCAAGACCTGTCCCATCTCCAAGACCACTTCACGATCAGAGGGGTGGTCGGGATTGACGGGGGTTTGATGAACTGGCCGGCGAGCTAGGGTTTCGGAATATCGCGAAACGAAGAAAACGAATGGCGAAATTGAGGGTTAGGATTTTGGGCGGCGGCGAGGCGGTACTTATAGCCGACCGAAAGCGGCGACGCGCATCTTGCCGCGGCCGATGGCCAAGGAGCTGCCACCTAGCTGCTTGCTCGAGCCAGAGGTTGACGATGACCTCCGGTTTGTGGCACGCAGATCGTTTTCTCGGACTAGGACATTGGTGGGCTGAGGAGTTGCGCTGCTCCGTGGGCTTCTGCTGGACTGGTTGGCCTAGTCTGGTAAGCCCCTCTCTTCTCCTCTCATTTTTATGTTTTTCTGCTTTACTTTTTATGTTTCCTATTTTTTATTTGAATTTAAATCAGTTTGCATTTATTTGGAAAGCTTGACTTCTGTTGAAAGCTATGAGAGATGATATTCCAAGGATAGTATTTGAATATTTTTAGGACTATATATTGTTCTATTATTTTATTTTGAATAGCACATATGTTAGTGGAGATGATTTCCTTTTCTTTCATTATCTTGAATTCAATTGTGTTTGTGCGATTTTAATTTTTAGAATTCTTTATAAAATGCAGCAAGGATATACATTAGGTCATGGTCTTGTATGAACCATATTGGGTTGTGCATGTGTGCTCTTATATTTTGAAATGTGGCAAAATTTCATATGGATATCTCGATAGTACTAATTCCAATAGGTATGATTTTGGGTATCCACTTTGAAAGGTGTAAATTATATTTCAAAAAGTGGTTTAAATTACAAAGTGCTAGATAGGTTTTCTTTTGTATTATTATGCAATGATTTAAATGCAATCTTTGTACTTATTTCCCATTTAAGAAGATGTTCTCATGGTATTATTTCATGTTCTTAATTATTTCTAAGGATTTGGAAAATATTTTGGGTTATTTCAATGTTGTAACTATTATTTTGTAGAATCTTGGGTTGAAATGATTAAGAAATTCTTATTCCTCTGATGAGACATGTATTGTCTAGAAATGAAGATTTGGTTTGTATGTCACTTGTTAGTGTGTTCATTTGAGTGATATGCTTGTCTTTAATTCTAAGGATCCGTAATTGATACCACACTTTGGAGTTGAGTGTAGGGTTTATCACTTGTCTCGCAAACTTGAGTTAAATTCTAATAATTATTGTTTGGATAAATCTTACAGGTTTGAGAAGTAGGATTGGGTTGGCCACTTAGCTCATGGGCTTGTTCGAGTATTCAATGACATAAGGTTACTAAAGATGTTGAGGAAATAGTAGGGCTTTCTCTTCCTCACCATTGATAGGATGGTTACTCAGGATATAATTAAGGTTGACATATGTGCTTGGC
Source organism: Lolium rigidum (assembly GCF_022539505.1). Classification (NCBI taxonomy): domain Eukaryota; kingdom Viridiplantae; phylum Streptophyta; class Magnoliopsida; order Poales; family Poaceae; genus Lolium; species Lolium rigidum. The sequence continues at coordinate 149,857,464 of NC_061509.1, forward strand.
TAGGCAAGGTCTTGGTATAATGTCATTACTTCTCTACTCATGATGTGAAGAATGATCTAGGGTAGTTTACTAGCGGTCTTTCTATGATTTTATGTGATGGATGATATCTGCTTACCACATAAGGGTTTAACTTATCTTCTATATCTCCAAAGCATGATCATGCATTTGACAAGATCAACTTATTCTCAATGGCTTCTACTCCTAGTTCTTAGGGTATATATATATATATGATCATTACTAAGGTGTGATTATCATGGCCTAGACTTCCTAAGGTCAAACTAGTGGAATATGGTTCTCACCTCCAAGATCAAGTATTGATCAATCTATCTGAGGGTTACACTTTAGCTTGAGCTCTCTTAGGTAGGTAGGATTACTCTAGGTTTTATGATGCACTCTTAGATCTCTACAGATATATAGGTTAAGATTCCCCTAGTCTAGCATATTTGGATTAGCGTCTTCCTTACTTCATTAGTTCATGTACATGATCTTATTCCATTTGTATTGTATTATATCACCACTCCAAAGTGAGATATATTATATCCTAATGCTTTAGTTCAAGAGGTGTCCATGCTTCTTTGATATGTATATCTAAGGTTGGTACCAATGGTTTCTCTCACTTGGAATTAACTTGTATAATAGCCTAAGGTTATTCTCCAGAGATAAAGATAATTTCATCAAGATCTATGGTTGGTCCTCTCCTTTTTCTGAGGTTTATTAAAGATATATATGGATAGCCAAGATTGGAATAATCAAGGTTTGATAAATAACATGTGTGAATATCCTTGACATGAATTGAGTTAAACATATGCCATGAAGATCATGGTAGGAATATTGATTTACTAAAAAGTACATGGAAAATATGACTCAAGAATAGTTTCTAGATTCTTTCTTGTTCTTTGATTTATAGTTGAATAAACATCCATGTTTGGTTGTAAGCAATACCATGTTATGATCCTTTATAGGATTTGATATTTGATCCTCACTTAAAGTGTTGTGTAATAGTTCTAGTTCCATTTGATCCAACCTATTATGTCTACCCAAAACAAGGTTTTAGTAAAGGTCACATTGAGGTTTATAGCGCTTGACTTGATGAGCTACTTCAATTCCATCAAGTCAAGTGTAACTTCAGTTACTGTGACAAGTTTTATTTGAAAGCGGGAAAATTTTCCGGATTTTCTATTCATGAATGCGATGCACACATATGTTTCCTCTCTATTTCTAGCCTCTAAACCTGGGATGTTACAAGTTGCATGGTTGTAATAATTGAATAGTGACAACAAATTCATGATCTATTATGCTTTTACCTTTTCCTTTGCTGCCTCACTAGGGATAAAGTGAATGCATATGCTATGCTTATCATGTGACAATTGTGATAATCTTATTTACTCAAGGTAGCATATTTGATATTCAAGCATCATGTCAAAATACTTAAGGATATGCTCTATTAGTTCTTAATACAATATTGTTTGGAGTTGCCTCTTTCTTGTCGAGTATAAGAGAGATATGTTGCATCATCTCTATATTAGGACGTGACGCCCATATGATTGTTTATCAAACACATATTGTAGTTCCACCAATATGATGTCACTGATGAATTGTTAGTCTCCACTACAACTTAAAAAGAAAGTAGACAAGTGAACCGATGAACCCTTGTCCAATTTTAATCAAAATAAACATATTTCCAACACTTTTATCATACTTTACATTTGCTCAATATTTTAATCCGAAAATACAAAAATACTTTCTTTACTTAGACACAACAAAACCCCAACAACTATCTCTTTACTGTCTTTATCTAGTTTACTTAGTTTATTTACCATACTTTACTCGGAGTTTCTATTTTATCTACCATTACTAATACAAAACCTCGTGCTTGACAACCACACGGTGGAGTTGGGGACAAAAGGAAAAAAGTTTGCTTTGCAGGATTGCTGGAAGAAGAGAAAGAGTAGACAACTCTGAGCCCATTCCCAAGAGTTCAATATAAACCCTTGAGTCACCCTTGTGGGAGAAGCTACTCTTTCTATGACACTCTGCACTTGGAGTCCCAACGAATTAACGATATACACGAGTGTCATCATCGCTCCGCTACTGCGCCATGGCCCGCTCATCCACCTCGGTGATGAAAACATGGTGTTGCCTCTGGTCGTGGGGCGCTCGTCCTCTTGCAACGCAAAGCACACCTGCGGAGCGACCATCTCGTCTTGCGCCCGAGACACGATCTCCAGGAAATTCACGTCTCGTTACGGGTGGCAAACCTCCACGTCGCGGCGTCGTATGCACGGGTGGACTCCTCCTTGGTTTTGAAGGTGTCGATCCACACGAGCTCTCCAATGGCGGTGATTTTGGACACAAAATGCCCCCCCCCCCCCCCGGTGGGTGGGGGGGCGTATGCCGGCGAAGCCAATGGAGCTCAAGATGGTGCGGCAATGAGGAGGCATCTCGATAGCGGCAGGGAATGGCCCTACGGGGTCGATGGTGGCCAGTTGAGAGGTTGTGGTGGCGGGAACCAGTGTAGTAGAAGTGAGGGTTGTGAATTCTTTTTTCGATACATAGATATATGTAGTGGCACGAGGGCTAAAGGATAAGACTCTTGTTCCTGGGGAAACCCCATATCTGAATTTTTAGATCGGACGATGGCGGCACATCATGTGTCGTTTCCCCTCATGAGGGCATCATTTTTGGAATATGAGATGCATGTATGGGGTTATCTGACGGAGCGGTGTTCCATCTACTGTGTCGACGTTGGCGGGCCTTGGTGGTACCGACAATGGACGCGGCTGCACGGACTCATACAGGTTAGTGGCGCTGTCTGGCGTCGTGGTGGTGTCGATGGCAAGTCTGACGAAGCATATGCAGATTTTTTACTTTAAGATGGCTTGGTGGATCGAAGGTGGCGATGACTTCTTGAGTGTGCATCACAAAGGTTTTCGTTGAGAGTCTATTGTACCGGATGTGCGCTCCCGTATCACCTAGACGGTGGCCTGGCCCGGTATCTACTTGATGGGTTTTCCCGTGTTTTCAGGGCACAAGGCCCTGCTGACATGATCTTCTCTCATCGTCAGGATTGTAGGTGTTGAGTGGTGGCTTTGGGTTATCTTGATGTATGCTCTTTGTAGAACTTTTGCGAATAATTTCATAAAGAAGATCATATGCATCTTTTTGATGTAGAGGCTGGGGTTCATCCTCCATTTCGAAAAAAATTATGTGTCGTGAGTGACCCTGATGACCTGATCTACTATTTGTCGTGTGTAATCTCGACGGTACTACCTCCATACCAGTTTACATGCGTATTACACATTTCGAGGAGAAAGTTTGACTATAAATTTAGTCAACAAAATATGAGATATGTGGCACAAAAATTATACCATTGAATTTATATTCAAAATAAGTTTTCAACAGTATAATTTTTGTGATATATATCTTATATTTTATTGACTAAATTAGTAGTAAAAGTTTTATTTCGATATGTGTAATACCTTGTAAAGTTGTAAACCGGTATGGATGGAGTAGTTGAAGACGGCAAAGCCGTTTTTCCGGTAGTCTGATCTCCCGCCAACTAATAATAAACAACAGTTGTAGATTTTCATACTAGTGCTACTTCCTCCATGCATACAGTATATCTTAGATTGGTCTAGAACATTTTTTACGGACGAAGGGAGTGTATAATATTGGGGGTTTGCTAGTTTGGTACTCCCTCCGATTCATATTAATTGACTTCAATATGAATGTATCTAGAACTAAAATGTGTCTAGATACATCTATATTAGAGTCAATTAATATGAACCGGAAGAAGTACTGTAAGTTTTACCCTAGTAGGTTAAAACAAGTGCGCTTATAACTACAACCGTACATGATCCATCGAGATTAATATTCCCAACATGTGCGTTTTCCTATCGTACTTCGCAATCTGTTCTTTTTTACATGACCTGAGAGCTCGGATTATTTTGCAGGTACTGCAGATTCATAATTGTTCGGTTAGCCTTTTTCCTCCAACACCAACTTGTCACGTTCTCCTCAATAATTTGCCACGTACGTCTGAACCCCGGGCCCCAAATGTTGACTATAAATACTTGTCCGCGACCACTCCTTCAACTCACCCAGCGAACATTCGAGCTAAGCTTATCTAGCTAGCTCATAGCCTCTCAAGTTGGAGCTGCCAGTGCGAGCTAGCTAGAAGAAGAACCTCAGGCAGCTGCTAGCAATGGCGAAAACTTGCACCTTAGCGCTACTCGGCGCACTGGTGGTGCTCTCACTTCTCGTTAGCCCCATTGCTTGCTCCACCCGCAAGCTGGCCGCCAAGGCCCCCGTCAAGGCCGCCCCAACAAACAAAACCACTGCCTTTACCAACCCCGCTGCTTCTGCCGCCTACAGCTCCGGCGGCTGGCTAGCCGCCGGCGCGACGTATTACGGCAACCCCAACGGCGACGGAGGCGAGGGTTAGTGCTTGCTCACTGCAATGCGCTGGACCAGCATCGCACCCCCATTCATGGAGCTGAAACTGACAATGAAACAATTTTGCAGGTGGCGCGTGCGGCTACCAAGGCGCTGTCGGGCAGCGGCCGTTCTCGTCGATGATCGCCGCCGGGAGCACACCACTCTTCCTGAAAGGCTTGGGCTGCGGCGCCTGCTATGATGTAAGCATGTTTATCACTGTGTCCCTTCCATTAATGGTCGGCTCGATTGATGGGCTGGTCCTGACGAAATGTCCGCGCGTACGCAGGTTATGTGCTCGAGCAACAAGGCGTGCTCTGGCAAGCCGGTGACCGTCGTCATCACCGACCTGAGCCCCGGCAACCTCTACCCCGGCGAGCCGGCACATTTCGACATGAGCGGCACCGCCCTGGGCGCCATGGCCAAGCCTGGCAAGGCCGACCAGCTCCGTGCCAGCGGCGTCATCAGAGTCCAGTACAAGAGGTATGTGCCTACTGCCTGTACTGTTTGTTCTCCATAGGATCCCGCTGCAAATGCAGGATTCTCTGCAGTACGTCCGCCATTACGCGGTAATCAACAAACACAATGTACTGATCTTTGTGTCTCTTCTGTTAATGGCAGGGTGCCATGCAAGTACCCCGGCGTGAAGATCACCTTCAGGGTGGACCAGGGCTCCAACCCCTTCTACTTCAAGACCCTCATCGAGTTCGAGGACGACGACGGTGACCTCAAGGCCGTCGCCCTCAAGCAGGCCGGCAGCACCTCCTGGACGCCCATGAGGCAGGACTGGGGCGCATTGTGGCGCCTCAACAACGGCCAGCGCCTCCGTGGGCCATTCTCGCTACGCCTCACCTCCGACTCCGGCAGGAAGCTCATCGCCAAGAACGTCATCCCCCTCAACTGGAAGGCCGGAGCCACGTACCGCTCCCTGGTCAACTACCCCTAAGTATTTATTTATCCTTCTTTTTGACTGCACCGTGCTTGGTCAACAAGCACTTGTGCAGGGTGTGTGTGTGTGTGGTAATTATGATCGATTCGTACCGTGCGTAAATTTATACAGCGGTAGAAATGCGCGTCCGGGTGCTGCCAGATGAGGAGGGGATTACAGAAATCTGTTCTCCCCTCCATGTGTCATCTGCTCCCCTAGCGATGTGTCTGTATTTTTATTTCCTCTGCTTTTTTGTAATTTTGTTGTTGACGACAAGCTTGGGCAGCGACCAAAGTTGCATGCCGGTGTAATTATCATGTTGTGCGTTTTTATAACGCAATCCGTGAGAGAAATGAATGAATTGTCGTATTATTGAAATCTGCAGTTCAGTTGCAATCTCCAAGTTAGGCTTTTCCTCAGTGTTTCCTCTTTGCAAACTTTGGTCCCATGCAGATGGCAAAGATCAACCATACCTCTTGGTGACTAACTTACCCATTCACCAAATTTTGGTGGTGGTTGAAGGAGAGGAGAACACCGAAGCATACCTTCAAATTATATAGACTTCATGAGTTCAGAAAGTAAGGTCTGCTCGGCAAACAACATACCTCACTTTCTGAACTCCTAAAATTTATATAACTTACATAGCACGACTGAACCAATAGATCATATGCGTTATGCCTGAACTTAAGACTTGTGGCATGTATTGGCAAACATGGACAACAATTCCTTGGACAAACTGATTCATCTTCAAATTACAGACGACGAGTGGCTGTGCAAAGTACCTGCAGTCTGAATCTAGTTTCCTCGATCTTCCTGAATTGCCGGTACTATTTGTGTAGCAGGGTTGCTCACATGGACAACGGGGAACACTTGGCCCCTCCTGGTAGCTGTGCTATTGATTTTGCTCTCCTGTCATGCTGGCTGCTTGCCGATCATCACACATGCAAAATTCTCCAAAAAGCTAGACAATGGAGCAGAGCCTTGAATGTTACAAATACTAATTGTTCATTCCACTACTCGATTATTAACATATACTGGTACTGCTTTTGATTGTACGTACTCCACTTTACAAATCTACGTACAAGAGCTTCGGTTGCGTCTTTTGGAATTAAAGGCCCTTCGGCTGAACTCGATCGGCATTATGACGTCCAAGGATAACGATTAAAATCGAGCCGTTGGTAATTTGATCCAGATTAATTCAGGAATGTGAAGAGGGTATGCTATAGAGATGGATTTTAGAAAATAAAATGCATGCAATTTTTTACACACAAGTATATAATTTTTCGACAAAGTGAATATCTAAATATCACGAAGATATAAATTATACTTAACCTACCAAGTACCAACACAACGTAAACTAAACATTGAGGATGCACACAACCGCCTAAAGACAAAGGAAGAAGAACAAATAAATAAAAACCACGCCACAGGTTAATCACTCACGACACACAAACCACTACCAAAGACAACACTGGCATTACAAATGAGGTTCTCCTAAAGAGACGCCTCATAAGCGTTGTTGTCGCACAATCAACAGATCTTGTGTTTTCATCTTGAAGATAGTCCGAGTTCTCAAAACAATACCTTTGACATGATTATTGCGAGGTAAAACCAGCAAAGCTCAAATCTTGGGGTTTTAGCCTAAGAATCAAGACCCAGTACTCAAGGAATACCACCAACATGAAGTCCTCTAGTGATGTCGCCTCCATTTACAGATGCCACTACTACAAGTCACCAAACACCAGGCTGACAGGATCATGTGTCGGAGATGGACAAGAAAACTGCCCCGCATGCCATGGCCGAACAACAGCCTATGAAGGAACTTCATCGCATCGAAGACACCTCTCCGCCCTTTCTACATGTCCTCCAATCTCCGCAACCATGGCATTCTCCGCCTCAGTTTGTACCACGGAGTAGAGCTATTATAGACATAAAGCGGAGCTTCGCGCCACACTCTTTTGAAGCCGCACAGACTAATGTACGGACACACACGATCATATCCCCTCTGATCCACAAATGTATGGATGTTTCACCAATCCAATTAGATCTGCGAAGGAGAATTCCGAAACCTGCCAGGCCTAGATTGAGGATTGACACCAGGGAGATCGATGATTTGACACAAGAGGAAACTAGAATTGACACAAATGTGTACTTGTAATATTTTATAATCAAGTTGGTCTATGACATTGTACTTCTAAGTGATTATCTTCAAAGCATTCCAAAAAAATATATGTATGTAGGAAATGTTTTATTATATGAATGTGCAAGCTCTCAACTAGAAATATCTTATATTCTAGGCTATGGCAAAATGACAAATGTGAGAATTTGAAGTGCTGAAAAATGTAACTTTTCAAACCTCCAAATTTTACCAATTTTTTTTATTGGAATTGTTAATGCTAAGGTGTCTAAGATTTAAGAAATCACGATCAATTCCTTAACCATTGGATTTGCCTCGCGATTTGTGATGATATGATAGTTGCAGCTGACATTTTCCTAGGTTGTAACTGAGAAAAATATTCAAACAGTTGAATTTGCTTTGAGATCCGTGCTGAACTATAAGTTGAAGGCGAGTTCCAACTAGGTTGTAGCTCAGAGTTGGTGTGATGTCACCTGATTAAGATTGAGTTAAATCTAAGTGGACTAAGATCTAGAAATTATCAATGTGCCCCAAAATGCAAGGTTTTTTTATTTGAGATTTTCTGGCTGGTGAAAAATATCATCGTCAAAATCTAGGGGTTTTCATAATTTTTTTTATAACTTTTAAAATATAGGGTTTTTTTTTAAAACTTTGCGGTGTCCGCGAGTGTCATGTAGCTCTATATCCCCACAACGTTAACTTGAGCTGCTAAACACTCGACCATAAAGATCAACGGTTTTATTTCTTTCTCGTGATCGATGCTGCTGGTGCAGGGTCGATCGGGTGATGTCGAAGGACACTCCTACGACTTCTCGATATACGTACGTACAGTTATGTAGCCAGCAGATGTGCAAGTTCTTAGTCAACCGTCCATGTATATATGTAGCAGCTATACCATGAATTCATGATTTTCAGTTTTCACGAGCTGCGAAACGAGCGGCTGTGCAAGACGGTGTGTTTCTTTCTCGTGCCGCTAGCTGCTGGTGCGGGGTCGAGGTGATGTCAATGGAGGCTGCGGCGTCGCTGTCGCGACGGGATCCTCCATGTGGCGCGCACACGAGCACGATCGACCTACCTAGCTGATCGTTTTCCAAGATCGAAACGGCAGTGCCCGCCCTGATTAGCGCTCGATCATGTGATGCTCCCCTTGCGTCGCTTCGGGGAGATGATGAAATGAACCAACGGCAGTCGTACGTGTCGCCGAAGCGAGAGCGGCCGGCATGCAGCCACATGGCAGTGCCGAAGCGAGAGTGGTGTTCTTGCCGAGCGGCAGCATGTTGGAGTGATTAGCGTCTCCTAATGAATCCGCCTGCGATGGCTAACATGGCAGTGCGACTGTGTGCACAGCCGAGGGGAGCAGCGATCGGGCCCGGCATTTTCCAAGCTTCTTCACATGGCGGAGTAATTTCTCTGCAGTGTCCCGTCCACACCTGTCACTATGGCTTCAGTGTGAGCGAGAGTGTCGGCGCGTCGGTATGTGCACGTCTTGCGCGCACGGCCGCGTCGCTCGTGAAGCTGCGTGCGTATCCTAGGCCAGCGCCGACGGTTGCAACTGTGAGGACTGTAGGAGTGGTGAGTCGGCTTCCAGATGGGGCCCTCCATAACTGTCGGGACCTTTCGGTTTGGGCTCCTGGCCTGGCCCTGCCATGTGAAGCCAGTAAAGAAGCGGACAGGTAGAGAGATTTTGCTTGAGCCGGAGATGTAATAAGGGCATCTCTAGTCGAAATTGCGTAGGAGAACCTGCGGATGCCCCCACCTCATATCTCACCTTCCGTTTTGCACCCAGAGCCGTCCATTAGTTGTATGCTTAGCGCAGTTATTGGGTGTATAACTACGCTGAAATCGTATTCTCAACCGTATCTGTCTATCCCATAATATGAGGGCCCCACGACGTGACGTCATTTCAGCATTTATTCCTGCCATGTGCTGCTAATCCCACCTTTCTCATCTCCTTCTCGTCCGGTCGTCCCCCTACCAACTGCAAATCCCCTCTCATGTTCATCCGCACCAGATCTTCTGCTTTGATCTCCCTTATTCTTCACCCCTGCCTCCTGCCCCGACTCCATGGAGGCCCATATGCATGTTCCGCCGACGGCCGGGAACCACCTGGGGTGCGGCGCCATCTTCTTCCCCTCCGGCAGCCACGGCCGCCAGCTCCTCCATCTCGACTCCACCACCGGGAAGTGGTGTACGAGCAAAGTTGTGGCCACTCCAGAGTTTCCTTGAAGGAATCGACGCAAAATAATTTTTGTTCTATGGTGCTTTGTTGGTCGGAGTGTAACAGTAGCTTTTTTCTCTAATCTCTCTCTCATGTCTTTCGGATATTTCATAGTCCAAATCTTGTATAAGATCTGGCTTCGTTTCTGGTCAAATGAATTGGTCTGAAAGGTTTGATTTGTTGAGATTGCACATGGGAAATTTTCTTTTGTTGCCTCAAGTCTCCGATCTGTTTCTGTTACTTCCTATGGAACTTCGATTCTGTTATTTCCTGTTTTTGTCGATCTGAACATATGATTCAGGCTACCTGATGCAAAAGGAAATATGACATGAAAAGGGATCTGATCGGTCACCGTATCTTACTTTTTTTACTTAATGTTGCAGAAATTTCTTCTTCATATAGTTTTTTTTGCTGAATTAATCGGTCTATTCTTGTTCAACTAAATATTTTTTCACGGGAATCTCAACAATAAATGATATAATGCCAAATTTATAGATGGCTTGTTCTGAATAATTATACTTGTTGATCTGTATGTGTTAATTGTGTTAGAAATTCTATATCATATACGACATCAGAAATTATTTTCTGGATCATATAAGAGCCTAAAAAATTAATGGTAAAATTTGCCAAGAAATCTCTAAACCAATTTTCCTGTTCTAATTAATTTATTGAATGACTCATCAGTGCATGTCACTATTAATTGCCCAAGCCGTGGCGGGCTGTACCAATGACGCCAGCAATGGCCTGTTAAATGCGTATATGTTTTAGAGGTCCGTATTGTCATTTACATCTACATTTCCTCATAAATGACCTTACCTTGTGCACAGATCAAGAAGCTAATAATGGACGTGCGGATTTCAGGGGGCGGCGTAGATGAGAGCCAAAAGTGCGGGTCACATCTCTAGTGACGTTCTTTTCTTAAAAAAATAGGGCGCGTTTGGTAGGTTGCATGTCCTTGGTTCGTATCGGGTCAGCAATTTTCGGTACATTTGGTTAGCTGGGTTGAGCCGTGTTCTTGCAGGAACCGCTTCTCAAAGCAGCGTCAGATCAGACCTGGAGGAACGCTCAGTTCGGTAGTTTCTACAGGAACAGGTCCGTTCTCGCGCCATTATGCAACGGCTGCATGAGGTGTTGCTTACACTACTCCACACACCCTCTCTCAAATCAACACAAACATATCCAAATCGAAAAAAGATGTACGCGAAAAAGATGCGTGTTGATGATACGAACCAATTCTCACAATCGGTTTCGAGTTTCGCTGGTCGTAAATCGTCAATTTTGTGTATGAAGTTTTAAGCGAATTTTGTCAAATTCATCGCACACGCTCAACCGTTTGAGATTTCCTTTCAGGAGTAGGTTCACCTCACCATTTAGCATGACTTTCATGTTGACAGATTTTTGTTTCGGTGTACATACGCTGATACATAATTGACTCACAAGTATACTTCAATCTGTACGTATGTGTGACTAAGGTTTGGAGTACTTTTGCTCAACTTCTCGCTCCCCATTTTCATGGACGGCGACGTGGTGATGATAGGTGAGAAGTGAGAGGTGATAATCCATGGTGGTGGACTCATGGTGGTGTTTGTCTTCGTGGTCGGCGACGTGCTGTGACCGAGATGACCGACGATGTCATGGTGATGTTCGTTTTCGTGATCGACGATGTGCCCATGCTTGTGACCGGCGTGACTAGCGGTGTCCTGGTGGTGTTCGTCTTCGTGGTCGGCGACATGGTGATGCTTGTGACCGGCGTCACCGACGGTGTCATGGTGGTGTTCGTCTTCGTGGTCGGTGACGTGCCCATGCTTGTGACCGGCGGTGTCCTGGTGGTGTTCGTCTTCTTGGCCGGCGACATGGTGATGCTTGTGACCGGCGTCACCGACGGTGTCATGGTGGTGTTTGTCTTCGTGGTCGGTGGCGTGCTCATGCTTGTGACCGGCGTGACCGGCGGTGTCCTGGTGGTGTTCATCTTCGTGGACGCCGAGATGGTGCTGCTTGTGACCGGCGTCACCAACGGTGTCATGGTGGTGTTCGTCTTCGTGGTCGGTGACGTGCCCATGCGTGTGACCGGCGTCACCGATGGTGTCATGGTGGTCTTCGTCTTCGTGGTCGGCGACGTAGTGATGCTTTTAACCGGCGTGACCGGCGGTGCCATCGCCGACGTGCCGAAGCTTGTGAACGGTGGTGCCATGATAGGTGAGGTAAGGTCACCATGTTACCATATAGGTGAGGCTACGAAAACCATACGACGTCCAACCAATCAAAGTGTCACTTAGGTGCCACCCGGTGCAACACAACCTATCAAACAATTATCGTTCGTGAATCGCAGCTCGTCCGGAACGAGATGGGAGTCCCATCTCGCTGGCGCAGTGAGCCATGACTTTCATGCAGGCTACCAAACGCGCCCATAATCTCTAGTGGCGTTCCTTACCACAAACGATGTTTGGAAAGGAGTTGGTTTGGTTGCTCGGGAATGTAGTTTAGTTTTTTTCGATAATATATTAATATCGAAAGATACCAATTACACAAAGTTTTTGCAACAACGCAATACCTTAATGGCAGTACGGATGCACACAACAAACAAATATTAAAACTAAGAACAAAAATTCCCGCTACGGCATTCTAGCCATAGAAGCAATAATACATCCATCACCATGACAACACCTGAAATCTAGGCTTTCCAAAAACGACGCCTCGAAGAAGAAATCTGTGCACAAGCGTCGTCGTCACCCGATCAAAATATCTTAGGTTTTCACCTTGAAGATAGTCCCCGCTCTCAAAAAAATATCTTCAACAAGGCCATTGTAGACACAACCAATTAAGGCCAGACCTTGGATTTTAGGTAAGACTCTGAAATTCACATGTGCTGCCGCCCCCATTTGCATACTGCTGCTGAAAAACTGTAACACCAAGCATGATCCTCAACATCACAAAGACTCGAACCTCCATTGCTAGTCCTTCAATCCCGCCTTCACGATATTCTCCGCCTCTGATTTCACCATGGACCAAAATGTCATCGGATGGCAACACAGTGGTAGATTTATTGGATGATAATGGTGCTTGGCGGGTGGATCGTCTATCGGAATACTTTAGACTGGTGGATATTGAAGCAATTCTGAAAATTGGCACATCTCCACGAATGCGGCAGGATTTCATAGCATGGCAGCCTGAGAAATCATGTTATTTCAGCGTCCGTAGTGCTTATCACTTGGCAGTGGCTACTCATATTAACAATGTCGCAGGTGGTGCTGCAAGCTCACGTCCAAGTTGTGACAGACCCGCATGGAAAAATTCTAAAGGGCAAGGCACCATGTGTCCTGGCGATCCAGCCCAAGTGTGACAAACGGAGACAGAACCAGCAATGGCCTAAGCCAGAACCTGGACGACTTGCTTTATCTGTAGATGGTTCTTTTGATGCTGAAGGTAGAGCAGGAACGGTACTAAAGGTCTGTTTGTTTGGGCTGCAGCTTTTGAGAAGCAGCTGTAGCTGTAGCTGTTGAGCTGTGGAAAAGCAGCTGTGAGAAGCAGCTGTGAGAAGCAGAGATTTGATGTTTGGCAGGAGTGCTGTTAATAGCTGCTGCAGCTGTGATGAAGGATGAAATCTCTGAAATGCCCCTGAATTCTGAAGAAGTTGTATAAATGCCGTTTTGACACGGATCAACTATTTCCGACTGTTTTACGATACTTGTTCATATTAAATATAAAACATTACATATATTAAAGATAATACGAGAGTGTTGTGACATTTATATTACAAGACACGTCTCATCAACCCAAAAGAGCAACAAGTTTTTCACTTCTTCACATGTACCCAAAAGAGATAGAAGTGTTCTAATGTCTAGACACCTCCACTTGCTGCGAACAAAGCATTAGCTATGTTGTCACATCCAGCTTCGGCGACTCACGTTCATGTGCTCATAGCACTTCGTAGAAGCGATTGTCAAATTATTGTTGTTTGTTTCAACTACCTGATTTTGCACCCCAAAAGCTCTAAAAGCTGAAGTGGAAGCTCAAACAAACGGGGCCTAAGAGATTCTGATGGAGGGGTAATTTTCTCAGCTTACCGGTCACTACTCAACTGCAACGAAGCAGTGGAAGCGGAAATCAGCGCGATCATGGAGGCCATGTCTCTTGCTGTGGAATGGTCAACTGAAGCTGTGACGATCCAGACTGATTGTGTGGTTGCATTGGCGGCTCTAAAGGAACCAATGAAGAATAGGTCATAGTATGGCCATCTGATCGACGAAGTGAAGCGTCTTATGAGTCTTTGAAATTTTAGCCTCATGAAAATTGTACGTGAACAAAATAGTGCAAATTGTTTGGCTAATAAAGGTAGAACTGGAGGTAGTACCACTTGTTGGCTACACCAAATTCCAGACTGTATTTCACGGCTAGTTTTAGCTAACTGTAAAAAAAAGGGGCATGGTCGCGACAAAAAAAAGCTGGATCGGCGAACTTCAGAAAGAGACATCAGGGAGGTGAGCCACATCCGCGTGATGTGTAGGATTTTGTTAGTCTTTTTTTTCATGTGGAAACACTATGGCCCATCAACAAATCAGTATTACATGGTTACAGGGTACAAAACTGGAACTGGGCAATGCAGGCCTGATTACAAGCTAAATTTGCCGTGCGGGTGCCTCTAGTTACAGGCCTAGTATTGCGACACCATGATGGGCCTTCAATACGGCGTCAGTAACTCAAGCTGTCCGGCTCAGGCCCACCTTCATCGTACAAGGATTTATCGGACGTCTAACTTCCATGATCGTATAAAAGGATGGCGTTCCCCTGAATAAAACATTCGATCAGTTGGTCGTTGGCTTTAGCAAACAGCTAGTGTGAAGTCCACTAAAACGGCCTACATACGTAGCGCTACCGTGCCAAGAGACTCACCTACCGGCTACCGATCACCGAAACACCGACACCTGCACTTGCATTGCTTGCATCATCCGATCGATACGTAGGTCAGCAACGTTGGAGGTAGAACGAGTTGGACGTTGCTTCTGCGAGGCGCCGCGGAAGGGGCTTGGCCGTACTTCTCGAGTAGAGACGGATAGCCAGAGCTTTGGTGGCTGTAGGCTGTCAAGCCGGACGGGATGCGGGTTAGCTATTTGCACTATCGTTGCTTTAAATCTCCTCAAATCCTTACCTCTCTTTGCTCTAGCTTTTTTGTTTGCGGGATGTGAGATAACTGTTTGCGGACGCCGCGCTGCAAGCCTAGGTGGCTGGCAGGTCGGCATGTTTCTGTGTTTTGAAAGTTTCAAAATTGGAGAACATAGGCACTGTCATGTACCTACTTCGCCAAATAATTTGAACTCGATCAAATTGGCAACACAGCACCACGAGGGAACACAAGACGTTCTATAGTAAATTCAACCTACATTGCTACAAGCCTACAACGTGTGTTCGATTTAACATTTTCCAAGGGCCATTTTGCATCCGCGTTGGAAACTTGTCTAAATTAGCTGCGAAATACAACTGATATTTTTTTTGAGAGTAATATAACTGATATTGGGATACTGTAATTGAGGATTAATTTTTGAACGGATGAATTGAGGAATATACTGGCTCGAGTATCTATAATATCTAAATAGGAGCAACCCACTAAATTGATTTCTCTCAACATGCAAGCATGCCACATCACCAAGCCTCTAATTGGTCCACCACATCTGTTATGTACTATATAACTTCTCCCAAGTTTCCTATCAATTAATTTTTTCCCATCAAGATCTCAACCTGTGCGACACTCTTCACCCTTTATTTTCTCCACTCACGTTATGCATTACATTAATTCATGGATGTGTATGCCCATGCCACAGTACCACATTGTCAATGGAAGTTCAAACAGTTCCTCCCATGGATTCCTAAGAGTGGACAATTAATAGCCCCGTCCATTCCTCTACCCCATGTTCCTTTATAATCACAGGTCGCCTCAATCTCCATTATCCGATTTTCCGCCATCGTTGCAGTCTTGCAGCACCAAGACATACTTCCACTTCGTTTTGTCCCTCCTTCATTTTCTTGACAGATTCCCGTTCCCCTCCCCATGAGGCATAGGACTTCTACTCTACCATGCTACTTCACTTGGCTATGTTCTACAACATCAGCGCCGAGCCACTCCCACCGTGCGCTGCTATGTCCCTCTTCTAGCAGTCGTGAGTATCTCTCTACGAGGACCACCAAACATCTGCCTTGCAGCCTCTGTCGTGTACAGTCAGATATTGTGAATCCACTGATCTCTTATTGGGGGAAAGGAGAAGAAGCCAATGGGCTCATTTCTTAAATCCAATTAGTCCCTACCAATTTCCGATGTTCGTTGCTCAATCTATGGATTTTAAGTGCTGATATGTTATCCTTTTTAGCTTGATACCTGAACCTTTCCGGGTACGATTGGCTTTGCTAGTGATATTATATTCGAGGTGAAGGCATGAAGCTAGATAAAAAAAATTGTAGGATCAAATAATGAACGAGATATGTTGAGATGCTCTAAATTGTCTTGGTTGCCATTTGTAGATACCTCAATTTGAGATGCTGAACTTTATGTCAACCTTAACGTTCTGTCAGCTTTAACATTTCCTTATGTGCACTGACGTACAATTTAGAGTTGAAATATTGTAAATATCTAATATGTAACAATTTTGAATTCCTTAGGCTCCATAATTTTTTATATCATTTTACTTGATGTTGATTGCTTCTAAGCAGTGTATTTCTCAAAGTTCATGTCTGGCTCTTGACCAGTTTCTAAGCAGCTGCATGAAGCAGACCAGGCAACTCCGGTTGAGATTATTTCTTTCTACCAAAGGAAAGAATTGGTTTCTGGTATTGTTAGTGTCTTCTGATTCATGTGGCGTATAAATGCATAGATTTTTATAACTGATCGATTTTGCTGTTTACATTTATAAATTGATGCCTTCTAAACATTTTTTTCATGTGAGTTATTGCTCAAGCAAATGTTTTGAACACAATGGGCATTGTGAGTTCGTTGTCTACTAATAAGACATGTTAGATCAACGCAAATATTCTACAATAATTATCATATGTTCCGCATATTGTTAAGGCTGGGCAGAACTAAAATATAATATTTTCACTCTTCAAAATGACATAGTTTATGTCATTACTGTAGTTTAAATAAAATATATTCGAAGTAGTGCTTAATTTGCCGCAGCAACGCGTGGGGCATCCTCTAGTTAAATGTAGTAGGTGGAACCAACTTTGTTTGCCTCAATGGGCGATTAGACGGCTTTTGCGTTAATTGTGTGCATTTTTTTCCTTTTGTTTTTCTCGATGTTCTTATTTTATTCATATATGTTATATATTTCCTTCAATTTTTGTACTCTATTTTTTTAAAGATGTGCAACTAACTCTTCAAGATAAGCGCAACCAGCGTGCATTATTTTAGTTTCTAAAGGGTTTTCGTGATGGTATATATGAATTATGCACTATTTCGTCACATCATAGTTGTATGGTTATAGAAATATACAAGTCCCTCATCGATAAAAGTGCAATCAAAGGTTATATATGTATTTTCCTTTTTTGTCTTCATGGGTTGGGTGATTTGCCACACTATAGTTGCAATTCTTTTCGAATTGTGTAAGGACCTCACAATTCACAAATAAAAGTTTCACGAGGGTTCCATATGTATTTCTCCCTTTTTTTTGTCTAGTTATTTATATGTAGGTTGCAGTTTTCGTCACACAATAACTGCGCTTTTTCAGAAATATGTGCAAATATCTTAACCATAGAAGGGCAACCATGGCTTCTAAATGTATTGCTAAATTTCTTTGTCTAGTTGTTTATAGGATGCACTTATTCCCACGCTACAGTTGCATATTTTTTGGGAAATGTGCAACCACTTAATCGAAAAAAGACAACCCATGTGCTTTATGTATTTTCCTTTTTTACATGGTTATATATGTAAGCTGGCCACACTAAAGTTACACTATTTGTAGAAATGTGCAACCACCCCATTGTTTAGAGTTAGAAAAGATTATTTTTGGTCGACAGAGAAAATAAAGGAAGAGGATAGGAAGATTCCCCATGTACTAAAAAGAAGAGAAAAAACGAATTTTGTTGAGAATTGCACAAGTATTTGCTCCTTTTGTAAAAAAGGGAAATAGACACTCGAGACAAAAAAAAATTAATTACTTTTGACATTCTGCACTAGTCAAATGATAGAGAAACCAAATAATATACTGTAGTTTTTTTCTTAGCTACCACGGGGGTGTGAATGTGGACAATTCAACCTTCTCTTAGTCCTAAGCTAGTGCTATTGCATCGCCCAATATGGAAGATAATGATCTGTGAAGCCTGGTACACCCAAATGCCACACAGAGTGGTAGAAAGGCCGAACGAAAAACAAGGAGAAGCCACAAAACATCTGAGCGAGGATATAAAACACACACTCTCACGTAACAATGGCTCACACACAGTGTGTCAGTTCGATCAATATGAAATGGTCGGTGACCTGCTTTGATATGTGGCTTCTCCTTGGGTGAGGTCACCGGCATATTGATCGAACTGACACACAGGCATAACACACACTCTCACGCAACACTGGCTCACATAAATTAATACTTGCGGCACAGGCGATACTATTAATGGTGATTACACTTACACACACATCCACGCTCCATGCATATAGCTCCAAACATAAACCAAGAGCTAGCGCCACGCCTCTGCATACACGGGCGAGCGCGTGGGCGCGCTTGCGTGCAAACGCACCAAGATTATTAACGAAGCGATCAATCTTAGTAGACTAGTAGTTCACGACAGAGCGGTACATGCCGCCGGGCTTCCAGCCTGCCGGGATGACGTTACTCGCCACGAGGGTCTTGCCGGAGCTGGAGGTGAGGCGGACGGAGAAGGGCGCCTGAAGCTTGGGCCCGGAGTTGTACCTCCACACGGCTCCCCACGACTGATCCATCTTCGACCACCCGCCGCCGCCCTGCATGAGCTCGACGGACGAGAGGTCGCCGTCGCCGGCCTCGTACTCGATGAGCATGGCGAGGTAGTAGTCGTTGGAGCCGCCGTCCACCTTGAAGGCTATGTCCACCCCTTGCCACTTGCACGGGACCCTGCAGAGGTCACAGACAGGAGACAGGACAAAAAAAAGGCAAGACGTAGATGAGACACGGTAGCTATACTAGCTAGTCGCTACTCCTACGAAAGCGGTAGTCTTTGTTGAATTCTACGTCCGCATCTGGACAAGAATTCAGGCGTGTACGTACAAAAATGCACGTGAAAATACGGCTAGCTTCCCGGCTTACCGGGCGTACTGGATTTGGAGGCGGCCGGCGGCGCGGAGCTGGTCGGCCTGGCCGGGCTTCGCCATGCCGCCGAACGCCGTCCCACTCAGGTCGAAGTGGACAGACTCCTCGAGGCACGGCCCGCCGGGGCACTCGTCCGTGAGGACGACGGTCACCGGGCTGGATGAGCAGGACTGGTGACCCGTGCATTTCACCTGGTAGCAAGCGCCGCAGCCTTTTCCTCCCTCGTAGATGGACGGGCCGCCCGCCGCGATCATGGACGAGAACGGCGGCAGGTCCACGGCGTCCTGGTACCCGCACGCGCCACCTACATAACGTACACAAGCTTTAGCACTTCCAGTTGTATCTGTGCAAAGATGTGCATGTTCTGGCATGACCACTGGAAGTACTTGTATGAGATCTTGTGCGACCGTGTCTTACCGTCGCTCCCGGCGCCGGTCGGGCCACCGTACCACGTAGCGCCGCCGTCGGACCAGCTGGAGAGCTTGCGGTGGAACTCGGCGGATGCGCAGGGATGAACGAGGAACGAGGCCAGGGCCGTGAGCACGGCGAGGGGCGCCCAGATCTTGGCCATGGAAAACGCCATTCCTATCTCTCGGTGACGATCACTACGGTACAAGGAAGAGGTAACTGGAGTAGCGCGATGGTGTGTCGCTCTGTGTGCTAAGGGGTGTATTCTTCTCTTCTATTTATAGGCAGCAGATGGGCAGGTGCACCGCTGAGGCGCTGAGATGGCGCAGCAAATTGGATTCTAGCTCATTTATGGGGGTTTTTCTGAAAGAAATACAAAAGACTTCCCTTAGATTATCCCACATGGATGAAAAAAATTAATGTGTCACTATAATTAACGATGAGAAAGATCATAGTACTGTAATAGTAATATCGTAAGTAGATACCGTATCATAGCACATAGATTAGAAAAAAGTAAATGTCAAATAAATCTTGTACAAATATTTGCATGGAGAAACTACAAATTAATAAATACAAAAAGATTATGATGCTAGTACATGATACCATGCATGCAGAGATAGTATCATACACTAGTATCATGCGCAGAATACTCCAATATGGTACTATTGTGACTAGTCTTAACAATTCATAAATAGAGAAGAAGAGGTTTCTAACAAGGTTTTAGCCTTAGAGCATCCCAACCGTGTTTTCCAAACCTGCGCGTCTACGGGTTGGCGCTTTTGGGGGGCGCCTTTGCCCAACGACGTCCCTCAAACTGGGTTTAAAAGAACTTAAAATTTAGCAATATCCAATGGAAACAAACGATTTTATTGGAAATTCGTTAAATTTATAACTTTGAATGAAATACATTGAAATTTAAACACATAAACTAATCGTGGCATGGGATGGCATGCCAGAACTTCTCCATGTCGGGTCCCTCCTCTACCGCATCCGCCTCCTCGGTGGTTGTGCTGCCGCTTGGCCGTCGCGGCTCCTGCTCCCGCCGGCTGCGCTAGTCCCTTCGTCGGCCGTGATGTCGACGAACTCGCCAGACTCGATGGCTTTGGCATCATTGCTAACGAGAAGAGCGGCGCGCCCCACACGTGGCGGTCGTTCATCGAGGTGACCAGGTCTTGAAGAAGCCGAGGCGTTGCACATCACCGCCACCTCCCGCGTGTACTCCTCCTCGTGGGAAAGTGGAAACATCAATGACGGGATGCGTCATGCCACCATATGGGGGAATCAGCGTCGCCATAATGAGGCAAATCGGCCGCTCAAGTCTTTATTAGTTTTGACCAGTCGGTGTGCCGCTGACAGGGATGGCCTAGATGCCGCATTCCAATGTGGCACGACTCTTGTCCGGCACGCCCAGGTTGTCCCCTATGGGTTGGAAGGCCTCGAGACACCGGACAAAATACTGGGCCATGCCGGATGCAAAACTTGTTTGGGGGCTAGCCACAACGCTGGTACTTTGTCTGGCGTGCCGCCAAAAAGCTATGGATGCCACTTTGAATAACACGGATGTGGATGATCTTTCAACCAAACCGAGGACAAACAACGAGAGTATAGTTGGCCACATTGGTAGTAAGCTTCCAAGTATTGGAGTCCGGGACATCCTCGCGGAGGTTTGGTAAGTCCGTTCACTGGCTTTATCAAAAACAGATCTTGACACTGAATGATCGATCAGAAATGTAGGTGTCTCTGTTTGATCGTGATATACCCGGCTACTACACACTTGACATGATAGGCAGTAAAACCCAGGGCCGTCGATAAGCATGTGCGAGCTGTGCGACGGAACAGGGCCCCCAAAAACTAGGGGCCCCCAAATCTTACCCAAGCACATTGATTCACCGCCAGCAGAAGCGGAAAACATGATACTGCAAGCTGGAGCGGCCACCCTTACTTAGTTTTTCTTCATTCTGCTCAACATATACAAGAGAACGTGGCAGAAAAAGTCGCACTGCCGCCATTGAAGCGCTCTATCTGTTCTTGGTCGGGACTCGTGAAGAAGAAGATTGAATGAAGAAGCGAACCGTTATTGGGCTTTTGGGCCATTCGTTGGCTGAGTGACATGGACGACCCAGCTAAATAACGTTGTATCCTGTAAACAAAATCAGAGTAACGTGGGAATGGATGGTGACTGTGAGTAGCTAGAGCACGCTGGACGTTGGATAAGGGCCCCTGTGTTCAATGCTCTATTTACACATCAGTGTTTTCCCTCTAAAGAAATTTAGCATCAGTGTTGACATATATACTAAACGGAGTATTAAGCACTAGTGTATGACACATATCATGACATGTGCAAACGAGGAATTAAATCACCCAATCGTCCTGATCACCAATTCTCGACCAACTCATCAAATGATCAAGTTATGAATAAATCAATGAATTAATGGGGTTGCACATAATTAAGTGAAATTACACTTCTTTATGTTAGCTATATATGAATTTTCGAAATTTAGGGCCTCATCTTACATTTCGCACTGGGGCCCCAAATTTCTGAAGACGGCCCTGGTAAAACCTAGTACTCCCTCTGTCGGATATTAGATGACACCATTTTGTCTAAATTCATATTTACCTATACACTAACATAATCTACAACTATAGATACATAAGTATCTAGATAAATCTTTTATAAACAGAGGAAGTATTATACTCCCTTCAGCGGTACTAGGGCGGTCAGCTAAACTGTTCTCTGAACTAGATCTTCTACAAAGACAATCTCCGCTAGGGCAGGACGGATGTGTCAATCAAAGCTCAGAATAGTGACAGTTGCCGTTATTTCGGTTAGAGACGAGACGACCCTAGTTACGAGGCTAGTTGTTGCTGAACCCCACGGCCCATCCATTTCAGACTCCACGAATCCCGATCGGTCAACTGTTGTCACGACTTGCGAGACGTAGTTTCGGATTGATATCAGATTCTCAAACCATCTCTGCACCGTCGATCCCTTCCATCTAGCCGTAATTTTGGGCCCGTTTACCGGTTCCTCGCCTTGACTTCTTTACCCAAAAGGCTCCGGCCTCCTGACCTCCTCACCGGCTTAACCGCTCCCAAAACGTGCACTGGGCTTGAGATGACATGCGACGAACTGGCTTGTGTCACTCAGCTCGCGGTTGTATATACGGCCGACTTGCACAAGCCATGCCAAATTAGCATTTCATACTAGTGACTAGTTCAGATGGTGTTTTCTACAGTAGAATCTCTACTATTAAGAGCAAACTGGTGAATGTCTGGTGTCACATTTTCATGATGGACAATAATACCCCCACTGTCACAAAGAAAACGCAACTAATAGTGGCCAGAGTAGATAAAATGAGGACGTACTTATCCAGTCCCAACAAAATCGCTAACAACACTTTTTTTGGACCTGTAGCTAACAACACCGGTAAGGATGAGGCTTGCCTGCGCCCCTCGCGTGCGACCATCCGTGCGCCGTGGGTGGGTGGCAGCCATCGAGCGGTTCTCGTTTTTGTTCCCTCCACGCTATTACTTTTCTGTCAAAAAAAAAGCAAGTATCCAATGGCAATACGAAGGAGTACTACTTAAGCTGTATCTTCCGTGAAGAAACCAATTCAGGATCACGCTAGCTTGGCTCCGGGCCTCCGGCGTCCGTGCTTGGCCGCCCCGCTTCCTGGACCAGTCACCTCGCCTTGCTCCATAGGAAGCTCTCTCAGCCTAGCACTCAAACACGATGCTTGTCCTGCTCGCATGTGCGCCTACAGCAGATCGATGCTCACATGTCCGTCTCGATCACGAGGATGTTGTATGTAAAATATTGTAGATGGACGAGGAAGACACCATGGCCTGCGACTGCGACCAAGCTGGTTCATCATCTTGTTGTGTCGTTGCCGCCCTCGACTTCCCCGTTGAGCGCCAGCTTGCCGTCGTCAAGGGAGTTGTGTACGCGCAGCCAGCAACATTGGGCATGGAGTTTTCCAGGTATCTGGTAAGGACGTGCGAGTGTGCGACCCTTGTTAGATCAGAGGTCATAGGTAAGAGTACGGTGAATGGGGCTGAAGCGCAAACGGGATGGATGAGTAGAAGACGACCAAAGCGGAGAATCATTGGTATTACGGAATGGATCACAACGGGGATTTACATTGCAGTCGTATTTCTGATTTTGTTTGGCGAAAAAAGACCACAAAAAATGGAGAACCGCTCGATGTCTGCCACCCATCCGCGGCGCACGGATGGTCGCACGCGAAGGGCGCAGGCAAGCCCGTCCCTGTCTAAATAGGAGAAAACCTTTAAATCCGCTAACCGATCAGGGCAACCTTTTATCGACGTTGTCTCACGATCTCCCTTTGTCTTCTCTGTCAACTCCTGCCCACGTCTAGCGTGTTCACTCCACGTCTATAGCCCACCGAGCATGCACGCTCAGCAGGTCAGCAGCACATTACCACATACGAATGCATGAACCAAATTCTTCCATCCATCAAGTTGCTTAGCTATCTAGCTTTGGGTAGAAATATAAATTATGTTTTTTTGCTAATAAAATATAAATTATGTTAAAGCACATACTACAGGTTACACTAGGTTTCCTTGCCTTTATGTCTACTAGCTCGACCACTCCGTCGCGCTTCCCACTCCGCTTCTACTCCACCGCACCACCCCGCGGACGAGTAGAGAGGGGTCACCGATGTTGCCGATGACGCATGCAATGGTAGGTACGGCGCGCTGTTGATCGACCATGTCACCGACTATAGGGATGACACCACCACCGATACGAACAATGCGCCGACATGCCACCATTGTGGGATTGGCTCCACCAAATGGTCCCGACTACTAGAGAGATGGCACCGATGATGGAACAACATGAGCAAGAGAGAATTTCTTATTTGACACTACCTTAAATTTCGCTTCCCCATTTGACACTGGAAAATATTTTTTTCCTTGTTTGCCTCTAGGTATAAATTTGTTTCCTTATTTTCCACTACCGTCCATTACGTTAGTCCATACCGCTGGTTTGCGTATGTTGGACCAAATTGTCCTCAATCGATATGCAAACATGGAAAAGGAAAAAAGAGGTAACCAACCCCGATAATGGCGGGGGCGTGTGCTGGTGTGCCGGACGAGGAACCCGAGCGTGGAGCTCATCTCCATCCTCTACCACGGTGCATGCCTCGTGCCTCAACGCTAGGGCATGCTTGTGTATTCTTTTAGAGAAGGAATTAGTCTCATGCAAAATTTGATATATTGAATTTCTTAGTCGTACTGACTTTTAATATAGTTGTATCAATACTATTATGTGTTTGTTACCTCCATACTAAAGATCAAGGTGTGTATATTATATGCACTATCTACTTACCCAAATATTTTTGGAAGTAAAATTACATGAAAACCACGGTGGTGTTGCGTTTGTCTTATGTGAAGTATACTTTATGACTCCTTAACCAATATTTGTTGATTTTATATGTGCAAATTGTTTCGTAACAACCATGGGTGTGTAGATAACAAATAATTAAAGTTTAGTTAAAGAAAATGTTTCTTGGAAGTCAACTTTTGAGCCATATACGTTTGCAAGTAATGTAAATGTGAAGTTTTACTTGGTAAACATATTTTAAATACAAATGACCTCGTTTGACATATTTTCAAGATGAGATTCTACAAGATTTAACTCGGAGACTGCATATGTTATTGTCGTTGTGCTAGAACGTACATCTTTTAAACAAAATACTACTATTAGTGACC
The DNA here is from genome assembly GCF_022539505.1 of Lolium rigidum. Taxonomy (NCBI): domain Eukaryota; kingdom Viridiplantae; phylum Streptophyta; class Magnoliopsida; order Poales; family Poaceae; genus Lolium; species Lolium rigidum. The sequence continues at coordinate 149,882,588 of NC_061509.1, forward strand.
CCCTCTCTACTGTCTACTTACCCAAATATTTTTGGAAGTAAAATTACATGCACTATCTACTTACCCAAATATTATATGCACTATCTACTTACCCAAATATTTTTGGAAGTAAAATTACATGAAAACAACGGTGGTGTTGCGTTTGTCTTATGTGAAGTATACTTTATGACTCTTTAACCAATATTTGTTGATTTTATATGTGCATATTGTTTCGTAACAACCATGGGTGTGTAGATAACAAATAATTAAAGTTTAGTTAAAGAAAATGTTTCTTGGCTGTAGGAAGTCAACTTTTGAGCCATATACGTTTGCAAGTAATGTAAATGTGAAGTTTTACTTGGTAAACGTATTTTAAATACAAATGACCTTGTTTGACATATTTTCAAGATGAGATTCTACAAGATTTAACTCGGAGACTGCATATGTCATTGTCGTTGTGCTAGAACATACATCTTTTAAACAAAATACTACTATTAGACATGAATTTTTGTTTGATGTGCTTTTCACACATTAGTGATTGTGTATGTGTTAATCAAGCCATAAGTATGAAGAAATCCGTTCAACCATTTATGATTTAATTTATTCGTATTTTTTGCAGATAATGAACTTTTGGTGGTGCCACCTTGCAAGGAGCTAATGTGACACGAACCAAAAAAAAATTTCTTGTCAAGTAGATGTGGAACCCTTGCTGGAGGCGGTTAACCTACAAATAAAGCAGTACATGATTCCGTACGGAAGTGTATGCAAGCTTCTTCAGCAATAAGCCTTTGGTTTTAGATTGCACATGTGTGATTCTCGATAGCAATTAGTAGATTCTTATATCAAATTGGAATGGTGTGACTAAAATATACTACTCCCTCCGTCTATAAATGGATGTCTCAACTTTGTTAAAATTTAAATGTATCTAGACCTATTTTAGTATTTAGATACATCCAAATATATCCAAAGTTGAGACATCTTTCTATAGACAGATGGAGTATTTGAGAGCTCATCCAACATTAGAATTGAACAATGTACATGCTACTTCGGTTTTTTACCAACGGTGGGCACTGTGCATATATGATACACACAACAGCTCATGGGAGGGAGAGAGGAGAGGGTGAGTGGACAGACTGGACGAGTTATAAGGAAAGCTCATGTCATTTGCTGCAAGCAAAGCATATAGATAGGCTAGAAGACACTAAAGTTTGAGAGCTGAGAGTATATTTCCACAAGTAACAAAGAAGTAATTGCTCATTTGCTTTCTATGCATATGAGTACACGACATTCTGGGGCGATGTGACGACTCAATTGGACGTCATGCATCCACTTCAAGGTCTGGTTTGGGCGGGTGCCATCTCATCTTCTCCCTCCCGGTCATCGGGCGAAAATGGAGGGTCTTCTACATCCTTGCCATGGCGATCATTGAGCTCGTATAAATCAACGGTAGAGAAGGACTCGATGGAATTCAACACTTGTTATGCAGGGTATTATGTAAAAGTATGGGATTGTGTTGTAGTTTCTCTTATTGGGTGTTGTGTGTGTGGGAGAGGGGGGATGGGTTCTGTATTATTTTTGGGATTTTAGCAAGCATAATTAAACAAAAGTGGGATCTTAAGTTTTGCATTATTGTAGAACTATATTTACATACACATGAATTTTGAAATTCGCATGTGCAATCAGGATTAAAATTAGAGGAGCCGTTGCGATCTTATGTTTGCAGTGTGAGTACTCTATATTCACAATCTTATATTTTTTTGTGGGAAGAAAACTTCATGTTAACATGATATACCAATTGTGCAGGATGGTTACGAGCTAAGGAAATTTTTTTTTGATACACATACTCAAGTATCTGGCTAATGAAGTTGAAGACAACATTCCTGAGATCGTGCGAGAATACCTTAGACGTGTCAACGGACCATGTCTTTAATAAATAGTGTATTCAGTCATTTCTCTTCTACAAAATGAATTGTGCGAAGTGGATCTTTAAATATTTTAAGTATTATATATTTATTTTATATACTTTAATATTTGCATGCATTATTTACACGTTTATGCATTTGACACTACGTTAAAGGGCCGTGGCGAAGCACGGGCATTCTACTAGTCTATGTTAGAAAGCAAACCCAGCCCCAAGCTAAGATTCTGAATTAACCCATCTCCATGTTATGGCCGGTACTCTCTGGTGGAGATTAAGTGAATAAGAGCATATCCAGTCACGTCCCCCAAAGTAATTTGGGGCACACCGGACCAAAAAACGGTTTCAGGCGCGTCCCTGATGACCCACAAGTATAGGGGGTGTATCGTAGTATCTTCGATAAGTAAGAATGTCGATCCCAACGAGGAGCAGAAGGTGTTGACAAGCAGTTTCGATGAAGGATTCACTGTAAATGCTCACAGACAAGTAATCAGGGGGGTTTGATGTAACAGTTGAATAATGTACGAGTATGTAAAGTGCGAGAGTAATAATTGCAGCGAGTGGCCCAATCCTTTTTAGCACAAAGGACAAGCCGGTTTGTTTACTTATAATGACCAAACGTTCTTGAGGACACACGGGATTTTAGTCTAGTGCTTTCGCTACATACGGCTAAATAATCTTCATTGTTGTGATAAGTGTTGTGTGGGTGAACCTATGCTAATGTACCGCCCTTCCTAGGACTAATACATACTTGTGATTATACCCCTTGCAAGCATCCGCAACTACAAGAAAGTAATTAAGAAATAAATCTAACCACAGCCTTAAACTGCGAGATCCTGCGATCCCTCCCGCATCGATATACCAACGGGGGTTTAGGTTTCGTCACTCCGGCAACCCCGCAATTGGCAAACGAATACAAGATGCATTCCCCTAGGCCCATAAATGGTGAAGTGTCATGTAGTCGACGTTCATATGACACCACTAGAAGAATAACACCACAACTTAAATATCACACCATTGAATATTACTCAACCATAGTTCACTACTAACATTTAGACTTCACCCATGTCCTCAAGAACTAAACGAACTACTCACGAGACATCATATGGAACATGATCAGAGGTGATATGATGATGAATAACAATCTGAACATAAACTTGGTTCAATGGTTTCACTCAATAGCATCAACAATAAGTAGAAATCGATACGGGAGAGTTTCCCCTATCAAACAATCAAGATCAAACCCAAATTGCTACGGCGGTGACGGTGTCCAGCGGTGATGACGGCGGTGATGATGGTGGAGATGATGATGATGGTGATGGCGATGATGTCCAGCTCGATGACGGTGACGATGGCGTCGATTTCCCCCTCCCGGGGGGAATTTCCCCGGCGGATTCCTGCCCGCCGGAGAGCTCTTTTCTCTCTGGTGTTCTCCGCCCCGCAGAGGCGGCTGTAACTCTTCGCGAGGTACCCTCTGTGGCTTAGGTCTTCGGGACGAAGGGTTTGGCGAAGAAAAGGAGGCGAAAGGGGCCGTGGGCCCCCCACACTACATGGCGGCGCGGCCAGGGCCTGGGCCGCGCCGCCCTAGGGTGTGGGCCCACCCTGGGTCCTCCTGGCCCCTCCTTCTGGCTTCCTTCGTCATCTTGAAAAATAGGATTTTTGGTATAATTTCCTCCCACAGTTGATCTTCCGAAATATTGCGTTCTGACGGTGCTTTTTCCGGCGAGAATCTCGGCTCCGGTGCTTGATCCTCCAATAATGATGAAACATGCAAAATAGATGAAATAACATAAGTATTGTGTCCCAATATGAAATATATCAATGAATAACAGCAAATTATGATATAAAATAGTGATGCAAATTGGACGTATCAACTCCCCCAAGCTTAGACTTCGCTTGTCCCCAAGCGAAACTGAACTCGATAGACATGACCACATGTTTATGGAGTGAAGAGTCGATAGATAAAATACGGACAAGAAGCATCATATTCATTCACACAGGACATTATAGTAAACAACCTCTTATAACTCATATTGAAACAAGTATAAGGTAATCACAAGTAAAGGTGCATGAGAAATCATGATTGGTGATGGCAAACTTCGTTCTTGGTCAGAGAACAATTAACAGATTATATTTATCTCATTGAGCAGCGCTCTCATGTTAAAGTTTATAAGGCACAACTTGCATACTCAATCGTAATGGTCTTCTCATAATCATTGATAACTTGCAAAGCTATATTCATTCAGATAAAACTTGTACTAAACAAGGAAGAATAAAAGACATGATGTAGCAAATCACAATATAATGGTTTGATCACAACTACTCAAATGCTTGCTTGAGATGGAGGGAAATAGGTTTACTGACTCAACATAAAGTAAAAGACAGGCCCTTCGCAGAGGGAAGCAGGGATTAAATCATGTGCTAGAGCTTTTTCAGCTTTGCAATCATATAGAGGTAATAAAAGTAACATTTTGAGAGGTGTTTGTTGTTGTCAACGACTGGTAGCGGGTACTCTAACCCCCTTGCCAGACAACCTCCTAAGAGCGGCTCCCATATTATTTCCATTTTGTGTGGCACTCCTTCCAACCTTTCTTTCACAAACCATGGCTAACCGAATCCTCGGGTGCCCGCCAACAATCTCATACCATGAAGGAGTGCCTTTTTATTTTAGCTTAATTATGATGATGACACTCCCCCAACCTTTGCTTACACAAGCCATGGCTAACCGAATCCTTCGGGTGCCGTCCATCAATCACATACCATGGAGGAGTGTCTATTTAGTTTAATCAATTTGGGACTGGGAATCCCATTGCCGACTCTTTTTGCGAAATTATTGGATAAGCGGATGTAGCCACTAGTCCATTGGTGAAAGTTGCCCAACAAGATTGAAAGATAAAACACCACATACTTCCTCATGAGCTATGAAACATTAACACAAATAAGAGATACTAAGTTTTGAATTGTTTAAAGGTAGCACATGAAGTATTTACTTGGAATGGCAGAAAATACCATGTAGTAGGTAGGTATGGTGGACACAAATGGCATAGGTTTGGGTTAAGGTTTGGATGCACGAGAAGTATTCCCTCTCAGTACAGGTCTTTGGCTAGCAAGGTTAATTAGCAAGCATAAGAGTCGAGGGAAACAAACAAATATACATGTGATAGAAACAATCATGCATCTTCCTTGCAAACACAAACAATTTTAACTTCAGAATAATAAGCTATGAGCTAACAAGAAAGACAATGAAACAACTACATGTATTTCTCTTTTCTATTTAAACTTCAAAGTGTTGTTGCTATTGACCAATGCTAAGTTTGCCAAAACCAAATAGATTTATTCAATGCTCCCAAAGTGATACCAATACTAACAACAAGGTGAATCATATAGTAGAGATTGCAAACTAAAATAAGATGTGCAATATGTAAATGATAAGACTTCTCATTAATATTCCATAACGATAACTCACACCAAGGGATACATAGATAACCAACTAAAGGAGAGATACTTCCAAACGCAACCCATCTTATATGATAACTTCCCTACTCATGATATGATACTACTTGACAATAAAAGTAAAAGGTAGTGATAATGTGATACCGCGGCACTCCCCAAGCTTGGAACAAACCAAGGGGATGCCAATACCGATGATGAATTACTCCCGCGGCGATGATGGTGATGAATTCCTGACAAGCTTCTCAATAAGCTCCTGAAGCTCGTCAATCCTGTATATGAGGTTGCGAATCATCTCTGAGTTGTGCTCGACGCGGTTAAAGAGTCTGTCTGATGGCGAGTCCCAGCTCTTGGAGTTATTTCCCCACTCTTCAGCCTCAGGCTCCTTCTCTCCTGCCAGTGTTAGAACGATCTATATCCCACTGGCTAGGCAATGCTGCCTTGGGAGTCCCTTCAATTTGATTATTGAAAATTAGATTGTGGAAGGGGTGATGAGTGCCTGATGGAGATGTTTTCGGAGCTAGGTAATGACGTGGGACCGCTCCTCCAGTGCGAATTCTTGCGCTCTTGTTTGCACTAAAAGGGTTGTCCACCACCTTGATGCTTGCGATGGTAGCACGCGGGCGTGCGCGCGAGTCTTCCTCCACCTCTTCTTCATCTTCTTCCTTGACGTCCTTGTTCTTGGAGACCATGGTGCTTCTAAACCGAAAATAGATCCTGGCAGAAACAGCTCGAAACAAAACACGTCGAGAAAACGATATACGGACCTCCAGGGGTCCGGGGGATTATATAGCAAAAAATTTCTCGACAAAAGGAAAGCACCAGGTCGAACCAGAGTCGGAAAGGGGCGACGAGGCGGCCAAACCATAGGCCGACGCGGGCCCAGGTCAGGCCGCGCCGCCCTATGGTGGCACCCCCTCGTGCGTCCTTTCCACTCCGTTTCGAACTCGTAATTTCTCTTATTTTCCAAAAACAGCGAAAATATTGTTCGGAAAGTAAATTGCGTACTTTTCATTACCAGTACTGTTACCTATTCAAAATCGAGTTCTGGCGGACTGTCAATTTGCCCTTTGATGTAGGCCTCCGGTGTTTCCACTTGAATAATATCAACATCAACATTATAAGAATCACCCGAGATATAATGCTTGAGTCTTTGTCCATTCACCACTTGCGTAGCATTGCCTTGGAGAGAGCTAATTTTGATTGCTCCTGAACGATACACCTCCTCGACAACATATGGTCCTTCCCATTTCGAGAGTAATTTCCCCGCAAAGAATCCGAGACGAGACCGATACAATAGGACTTTATCCCCAATATTAAATTCTCTTTTGATAATCCTCCTATCATGCCATTTTTTAACTTTCTCTTTAAAGAGCTTAGCATTTTCATAAGCTTCATTCCTCCATTCATCTAGAGAACTCAATTGCAACAACCTCTTATCACCGGCAAGTTTAGGATCTTTATTTAATTCTCTAACAGCCCAATAAGCTTTGTGCTCTAGTTCTAGAGGTAAATGACAAGCTTTCCCATAAACCATTTTATAAGGTGACATTCCCATGGGATTTTTATAAGCAGTTCTATAAGCCCAAAGTGCATCCTTCAATTTACTAGCCCAATTCTTTCTAGTTTTATTAACGGTCTTTCCCAAAATAGATTTAATCTCTCTATTTGATAACTCTACTTGACCACTAGTTTGAGGATGATAAGCGTAAGCAATTCTATGATTAATACCATACCTAGCAAGAGTTTTTCTAAAACCTCCATGAATAAAATGAGAACCTCCATCAGTCATAATATATCTAGGTACTCCAAATCTAGGAAAAATAATATCTAAGAGCATTCTTAAAGAGGTCTCACCATCAGCACTTTTTGTAGGTATAGCTTCCACCCATTTAGTAACATAATCAACAAGCAACAAGTATATGAGTGTTACCTTCTGAAGACGGAAAAGGTCCCATGAAGTCAAATCCCCAACAATCAAACGGTTCAATAACAAGAGTATAATTCATAGGCATTTCATTGCGTCTGGAGATATTACCAACCCTTTGGCATTCATCACAAGATAAAATAAACTTTCTCGCATCCTTGAAGAGAGTTGGCCAATAAAAGCCTGATTGTAGGACCTTTTGCGCGGTTCTTTCTCCGGCGTGATGTCCTCCATAAGCACTACCATGACATTTACTCAATATCTCCTGTTGTTCATATTCAGGGACACATCTTCGCATAATACCATCCACTCCTTCTTTATATAAGTGTGGGTCATCCCAGAAATAATACCTCAAGTCATAAAAGAATTTCCTCCTTTGCTGAGCTGAAAAGGTTGGAGGCAAGTACTTGGAAACAATAAAGTTAGCATAATCAGCATACCAAGGCCTGTCTCGCGAGCTCACCTTTATTACAGCCAATTGTTCATTTGGAAAACTATCATTAACAGGAACAGGATCATAAGCAATATTTTCCAATCTAGACAAATTATCAGCAACAGGATTATCAGCACCTTTCCTATCTACAATATGTAAGTCAAATTCTTGCAACAGAAGTACCCATCTAATAAGCCTCGGCTTAGCATCTTTCTTTGTCATAAGGTATCTAATTGCAGCATGATCAGTATGAATAGTAACTTTTGAATCAACAATATAAGATCTAAATTTATCGCAAGCAAAGACTACAGACTAATAATTCCTTTTCAGTTGTAGCATAATTTCTTTGAGCAGCATCAAGAGTTTTACTAGCATAATGAATAACATTCAGTTTTTTATCTACTCGCTGTCCAAGGACAGACGCCTACAAGCAAAATCACTAGCATCACACATAATTTCAAAGGGTAAATTCCAATCAGGGGGTTCAACTATAGGAGCGGTTGTTAAGGCTTTCTTAAGAGTTTCAAACGCTTCCTTACAATCATCATCAAAAACAAATGGTACATCTTTTTGAAGAAGATTAGTAAGAGGCTTTGAAATCTTAGAGAAATCTTTAATAAATCTCCTATAAAACCCAGCATGACCAAGAACACTACGAATACCTTTAACATCCCTCGGATAAGGCATCTTCTCGATTGCTTCAACTTTAGCTCTATCAACTTCAATACCTCTCTCGAAATTTTATGTCCCAATACAATTCCTTCATTAACCATAAAGTGGCATTTCTCCCAATTAAGAACAAGGTTAGTTTCTTCACATCTCTCGCAAAACTTTATCAAGGTTTCGCAAGCAGCTATCAAAAGAATTCCCATAGACGGAAAAATCATCCATGAATACCTCTACAATACTTTCACAAAAACCATGAAAAATAGCAGACATGCATCTTTGAAAAGTAGCAGGAGCATTACATAAACCAAAAGGCATACGTCTATAAGCATAAGTTCCATAGGGACAAGTAAAAGTGGTTTTCTCTTGATCTTTAGCTTTAACAGCAATTTGTGAAAACCAGAATAACCATCAAGAAAGCAAAAATGAGTATTTTTAGATAATCTTTCTAGCATTTGATCGATAAAGGGTAAAGGGTAATGATCTTTTTTAGTAACTTTATTAACTTTTCGAAAATCAATGCACATTCTATACCCTACAACTACTCTTTGAGGAATGAGCTCATCATTATCATTAGGCACAACGAGTCATACCTCCTTTCTTGGGAACGCAATGCACAGGACTAACCCATCTACTATCAGCAATAGGATATATAATACCAGCTTCAAGAAGTTGTAATACCTCATTCCTTACCACTTCCTTCATCTTCGGAATTAGACGACGCTGAGGTTCAACAACAGGCTTTGCATCATCTTCCATATTAATAGCATGTTGGCATATAGACGGAGAAATCCCCTTCAAATCATCAAGAGTGTAGCCAATAGCGCCTCGATGCTTCTTCAATATTTCCAATAACCTTTCTTCCTCAATCTCTGAAAGCTTAGAACTAATAATAACAGGATATATTTTCTTATCATCAATATGAGCATATTTAAGATTATCAGGTAAAGGCTTTAAATCAAAAACAGGATCTTCCTTTGGTGGCGGTGTTGTACCCAAATCTTCCACCGGTAAATCATGCTTGAGAATAGGTTGGCGAAGAAAAATTTCCTCAAGCTCATCTCTTTCTTTCCTAAAAATTTCGCTCTCGCTATCCTCCAAATGTTGCTGCAAAGGATTATTAGGAACAAGAACAATAGATGCACATTGCTCCATTTTAAAATCATTACTAGGCAAATCAGCTTTATAAGGAGTTTTAGTAAATTTAGAGAAGTTAAACTCATAAGATTCACCAGCGAATTTAGTCAAAATTTTCTCTTTCTTGCAATCTATAATAGCTCCACAAGTATTTAGAAAAGGTCTACCAAAAATAATAGGACAATAATCACTAGCAGCATAACCAAGTACCAAAAAGTCAGCAGGATATTTAATCTTACCGCATAAAACTTCCACATCTCGAACAATACCAATTGGAGAAATAGTTTCTCTATTAGCCAGCTGAATAACCACATCAATATCTTCAAGTTCACAAGAATCAATTTCGTGCATAATCTCCGTGTAAAGCTCATACGGAATAGCACTAACACTTGCACCAATATCACATAATCCATAATAACAATGATCACCAATTCTAACAGATAGCATAGGAACACTAGCTTGTTTGGGTTTATTAGGATGTGAAACAATATTAGAAGCATCTTCACAGAAAATAATATGACCATCCTCCACATTTTCAAGTCACAAGATCTTTAACTATTGCAACAGCGAAGTTCAACTTTTATTTGTTCTTCGGGTTCTACAGTGTTTCTTTTCACTTTTATGAACCGCACTATTTATAACAGAGTACTCCTTCATTTTAGCAGGGGAAAGGAGTTTTTTCAATATAAACCTCAGGAATAACATGATCAGCAGCTTCAACTACAACACATTTATTAATAGATGAATCAATTTTATCTTTATATGGTTCATGATACTTATCAAAGTTCTTCTTTGGCAATTCATAATGAGAGGCAAAAGCTTTAAAAAGATTTACAAGCAACTTGAGAATCAAGACCATATGTAGCACTCATATTACGAAATTTATCAGTATCCATAAAAGCTTCAATGCATTTATAATCATAAATTATACCGAGATTCTCGATCTTTGTCGTTCTCCCATCCTTCGGTATTTTCTTGGATTCGATCAAGAAGGTCCCTTTTAAACTCTTCTTTGTTGCGTGTAAATGATCCGGAACAAGAAGTATCCAGCAAGGTCTTGTCTTGAAAAGAAAGTCTTGCATAGAAATTATCAATAATAACATTACCAGGAAGCTCATGAATGGGGCATTTGAGCATTAAAGACTTCAATCTCCCCCAAGCTTGGGCGATGCTCTCTCCATCATGAGGCCAAAAATTATATATGCGATTCCGATCCTTATGAATTTCACTTGGAGGATAGAACTTAGAATAAAACCGGGCACAATATCATTCCATTCAAGAGAATCCCCATTATCCAATAATTTATACCAATGCGCCGCTTTACCGGACAGCGACAAAGAGAATAGTTTCTTCCTCACTTCATCCATAGCAATACCTGCACATTTGAATAACCCGCATAATTCATGCAAAAACAGGAAATGATCACCGGGGTGGACAGTTCCATCCCCTTCATAGCGGTTATCCATAACACGTTCAATAATTTTCATAGGTATTTTATATGGTATTACTTCCTCACCTGGCGCTTCATCCACTACCGTTGCAGTAGTAGTAGATTTCCCAAATAGAAATTGAAGAGAAGATCTCTCCATAATGACTTATAGCAGCAGAGAGTAAATAAAATCAGCACAACAAGAAAGGTTTTCCTTACCAATTCCACTTACCAATAGCGCTTCACTCCCCGGCAACGGCGCCGTAAAAATAGTCTTGATGACCCACAAGTATAGGGGGTGTATCGTAGTATCTTCGATAAGTAAGAATGTCGATCCCAACGAGGAGCAGAAGGTGTTGACAAGCAGTTTCGATGAAGGATTCACCGTAAATGCTCACGGACAAGTAATCGGGGGTTTGATGTAACAGTTGAATAATGTACGAGTATGTAAAGTGCGAGAGTAATAATTGCAGCGAGTGGCCCAATCCTTTTTAGCACAAAGGACAAGCCGGTTTGTTTACTTATAATGACCAAACGTTCTTGAGGACACACGGGATTTTAGTCTAGTGCTTTCGCTACATACGGCTAAATAATCTTCATTGTTGTGATAAGTGTTGTGTGGGTGAACCTATGCTAATGTACCGCCCTTCCTAGGACTAATACATACTTGTGATTATACCCCTTGCAAGCATCCGCGACTACAAGAAAGTAATTAAGAAATAAATCTAACCACAGCCTTAAACTCTGAGATCCCGCGATCCCTCCCGCATCGATATACCAACGGGGGTTTAGGTTTCGTCACTCCGGCAACCCCGCAATTGGCAAACGAATACAAGATGCATTCCCCTAGGCCCATAAATGGTGAAGTGTCATGTAGTCGACGTTCACATGACACCACTAGAAGAATAACACCACAACTTAAATATCACACCATTGAATATTACTCAACCATAGTTCACTACTAACATTTAGACTTCACCCATGTCCTCAAGAACTAAACGAACTACTCACGAGACATCATATGGAACATGATCAGAGGTGATATGATGATGAATAACAATCTGAACATAAACTTGGTTCAATGGTTTCACTCAATAGTATCAACAACAAGTAGAAATCGATACCGGGAGAGTTTCCCCTATCAAACAATCAAGATCAAACCCAAATTGCTACGGCGGTGACGGTGTCCAGCGGTGATGACGGCGGTGATGATGGTGGAGATGATGATGATGGTGATGGCGATGATGTCCAGCTCGATGACGGTGACGATGGCGTCGATTTCCCCCTCCCGGAGGGAATTTCCCCGGCGGATTCCTCCCCGCCGGAGAGCTCTTTTCTCTCTGGTGTTCTCCGCCCCGCAGAGGCGGCTGTAACTCTTCGCGAGGTACCCTCTGTGGCTTAGGTCTTCGGGACGAAGGGTTTGGCGAAGAAAAGGAGGCGAAAGGGGCCGTGGGCCCCCCACACTACATGGCGGCGCGGCCAGGGCCTGGGCCGCGCCGCCCTAGGGTGTGGGCCCACCCTGGGTCCTCCTGGCCCCTCCTTCTGGCTTCCTTCGTCATCTTGAAAAATAGGATTTTTGGTATAATTTCCTCCCCCAGTTGATCTTCCGAAATATTGCGTTCTGGCGGTGCTTTTTCCAGCAGAATCCTGGCTCCGGTGCTTGATCCTCCAATAATGATGAAACATGCAAAATAGATGAAATAACATAAGTATTGTGTCCCAATATGAAATATATCAATGAATAACAGCAAATTATGATATAAAATAGTGATGCAAATTGGACGTATCAGTCCCCAAAGCCCATTTTTGTCCGGCGCGCCCCGGTACGGTGTCCGGCGCCACGAGCCCGTCCCCGTCCCACAGGGGACGCACCGGGCACGCCGGACACAACAAAAAGCGACGCGGGCCTGACGCGTCAGCGGCTCGTAAGCTAAAACCCCGTCGCCTACCTTTGGTCAAGCGACGTTAATGGCGTCCCTGTTTTCCCAGGCGACGCAGGGACACGTCTCGTCGTGCATGGCCACGTGGCCGTCCGCGCCGGCGCTATTGCATGCAACCACCCGCTGCCGCCGCTGTACATTAAGACGCCCTGCAATTCGTCCCCCAGTTTCTCACCGCTCCCAAACCTTCGCCTCGCCGCTGCCTCCCCCCTCCCAGATCTTCTCCTCGCCGCTCCAAAAATGTCGGGCTAGTCCTCCCGCAAGATCGCCGCGGAGAACGGCTTCGGCCGCGGCAGCCTAACCGTGGTGGAGGCGTGGGCGCTGTACCACGCCCGATATCCAGTCCCGCCGGACATGCGGCTGCCAAGCAGCGGCGGCTGGAAGATGGCCGTGAACGGCATTGGTGTGCCGTCGCCGCCGAAGCCGGGCACGGACCAATGGAGGGACGACATCAAGGCCCGGCGGGCTCAACTCAGCGCCGAGGAGCGGTTGGATCCGACGTGGGCGGCCAACAACAACGACGACTGGTGGAAGACGTACTTCAAGGCGAAGTACGACGTCTGCACAGCAACGACGGGCGCGTCAGCGGGCCCAACAGCTGGAACAAGGACGGCCGCGCCCTGTTCTAGGGCGTTCCGGGGCGCACCCTCGAGAACGTCATCCGCGGCATCCGCAGCGGCGCTCCAAGGTTGGAGACGCCGTCGTCATCGCCACCGTCTTTTCGAGAAGGACCACCGCAATGGCAGCCGAGGAGGACGTCGTACTCGTCCTCCTCAAACTCTTCTTCCTCAGGACCGGCCCGATCGACGCCGTCCTCGTCGTACCACTCGGCGCCCTACAGCGTCCCCAAACGCGAGGTGAAGGAGGAGCTGGCGACGCCCGTCAACACGAGGCGTGGCGGCAGCGGCAGCCGGCGGCAGCAAGAGAAGCGCGGCGGCGCCCTCCTCATCCTGAAGCCGGAGGTGAAAGAGGAGCCGGAGGAAGCCAGCAGCGACGACCCCGAGGACTGCCCAGGGCTGCGGGCGGCGTTCTTGGCGTCGCTCAACGACAAGGACGCCTGGAGGTGCGACGTCGAGACGGCGATCGCCATGTCCATCGGCGACTCCGGCAAGCCGCTCGTGGACCTCACCGACGACGGCGAGGCAGGACCAAGCGACTTGGTGAAGGACGAGCCCGTCCACGAGCGCGTCAAGCAGGAGGTCGTCACCGACGACATGTACAACTTCCAGCAGTACTACGACGTCTCCGGCCGCCGCAAGTACTTCTAGATTAGATTTAGTTTAAATTTAGTCAAATTTTGTTTGAATCTATGTAAGTTTGGACGAATCTAATCGAATCTCGCTTAAGTTTAAAATTTCCGAAATTTTGTTTGGGACGCGACTGGGGAGCGACGTCCCTCAAACGCAGCATGAACGAAACACGTCCCCCAAACGCTCAATCTGGCGCGTTTTGGGGGACGATTTGGAGATGCACCTGGAGATGCTCTAACTGGTGGCATAGTAACGGGCTGGAAATTCAGCAAACGTCTCAGCCACCTCTTACGTTTCATCTATGTTGCAGAATTAGGACACTTCGGTCGTCACTCGTCAGCTGATGCAAGCATTCTGCTGAGATTTCAGTGTACAAATATAGTTGTGACTTGTGAGCCTGTCATCGTTCTACTGAGATTCCAGTGTGCGCAACTGCAAATATAGTTGTGAGCCACTGAGCCTGCCATCATTCTCCAAGCAATAGCAGTGAACATCACGGTGCTTGCTCTAATCTGGACAATCAAACAACAAGAGCAACTAATGATGCTTCTAGACATTATCGGATTGGAAAATGGCCAAAACCGCGTTAGAACTCTGAAAAACCTAAGAGCTGAAAAGGACGGCACAAATATGTCCCGCTGATCAAGTGTCATCCTACTACTAAGTTCCAATTGCATCAGTGAATCACAAAAGTTCTCGTCGGGAAGGGGTGGTAGATCCGCCCTTAATCATTTGCAACCACATGCATGGTTCATTTCTTAGTGCTACAAAAAGGTGATCTCTAAAATAATACAACCACGGTTTCACTGAAACTTGAATATCACAAAGAGACCAAAATAAGTACGTCCGTATAATATTTCCCTTTATAGATAAAAGTCTTCCCCTTGTTCCATGTATCACGCAACCAAAGACACAACGTCCCCGTGAAATGATAGATACAGAAACTAATGAAAGAAAACAACATGCAGCAAGAATGTGTGCGTGGAGTCTGCTGCGGCAAACTAGGGGCGCGTTTCGTTACCTGGGCTGATTTCCTGCATGACTGTGCCAGCAAGATGGAAGCACTTGGGCGTTCAGAACGGTCCATAGGTAGAATGCGTCACTCATTTGGTAGCCTGTGCAGAATTTTTTGCCCAATCTGTTTGGTTTCATACGAGCCCAGTAATAGCCTCACCATTTATCCACATGGTGACATTACCTCTCACCTCCTCACCTATCACAAAGCCTCACGTCGCCGTTCACAAGATTCGGCACGTCGGCGATCACAAAGGTAGACACCACCATGGCACCACCGATCACGCCGGTCAAAACCGTCAGCACGTCGCCGACCACGAAGACGAAGAGCACCATGACACCGTCGGTCACGCCGGTCAGAAGCAAGGACACGTCACCGACCACGAAGATGAAGACCACCATAGCACCGTCCTTCACGCCGGTCACAAGCATCACCATGTCACCGACCACGAAGACGAACACCACCAGGACACGGCCGGTCACGCCAGCCACAAGCATGTGCACGTCGCCGACCACGAAGACGAAGAGCACCACGACACCATCGGTGACGCCGATCAGAAGCATGGGCACGTCGCTGACCACGAAGATGAAGACCACCATAGCACCGTCGTTCACGCCAGTCCCAAGCATCACTATGTCGCCGACCACGAAGACGAACACCACCAGGACACCGCCGGTCACAAGTATGGGCCTATCACCGACCACGAAGACGAACATCACCATGACACCGTCGGTCACGTCGGTCACAACACGTCGCCGACCACGAAGACGAACACTACCATGACTCCACCACCATGGATTATCACCTCTCACTTCTCACATATCATCACCACGTCGCCGTCCATGAAGATGGTGAGCCAGAAGTTTACCAAAAGTACTCCAAACCTTAATCACACATACGTACAGATTACAATACTTATGAGTCACTTATCTATCAGTCGTATGTATACCGAAAAAAAACCTGTCAACATGAAAGTCATGCGGAATGGTGAGGTGAACCTACTCCTGAAAGGAAATCTCAAACGGTTGAGCGTGTGCGATAAATTTGAAAAAATTCTCTTAAAACTTCATATACAAAATTGACGATTTACGAGAGATGAAACTCGAAACCGATTGTGGGAATTGGTTCGTATCATCGACACGCTTCTTTTTCGTGTACATCTTATTTTGATTCAGACTATGTTTGTGTTGATTTGAGAGAGGGTATGTGGAGCGGTGTAAGGGAGAGTGAGCATAAGTAAGAGCTCGTGCAGCCGTTGCATCGCTGGAGCCAAAATGGCGCGAGAACGGGCCTGGCTCTAGAGAAACTGTCGATTCGGGCGTTCCGCCAGATATAGGCAAAAGACTGCTTTGAGAATCGTGCGATGCAACAACGTGGCTTGGCCTAGGCAACCAAACGGACCAAAAATTGCTGGCCCGATGCGAGCCAAGAGCCATGAGGCCACCAAACGCGCCCTAGAAGTACATTGAATCCCATCCATGTAACTTTGTGGGACACCATCAGACTAATATAGACTCTCGGATTTCATCAAGTTGATCAGAATTGGAAGTCTTTATGGTCTATTTAAGCTCCAAACGAGATGAAAATATTACTCAGGCGAATGGCACATGATTCTCTCCGTGCGTCATCAACTGAAACTAGGGTTGAAAATAAAAGGGAAATTTTTCGTCCGTTTCCGAAGAAAAAGGAAGTGGGGGTCTAAATACGGAAAAGGAAGCGGTATTTGGAGGAAAATAAACGGGAACGGCAAAATCATAAACGGAAATGGAAAAGAAAACGAGGGAGCCCTTTCCGACGGAAAGGGAAATGGCAGAGGAAATTCCGAAAAAATAAATACGAAAAGATTCCGGAAATATAACCTAGAGAGACCCATGCATATAGTAAGCCTATATTTACACATGAAACTGGGCTTGACCAGGTATCAAGTCCACTAATTACTCTAACCCCTAATCACTTTGTATAATTGTGGGTGCATGCAGCTGTTAAACTATGTGTGTTACTTTATGTTGAATTGCCGCTTGTCGAAGTTAAGATATATCTTATCTTATTGTCTTTTTTATTTATGTGTGTCTTTCGGTCTACGAATCAAGGTATTATGATGTATTGTGTTGTGACAAATATCCGTTTACGTAATGTATCCGCTACGTATTCGTTTTGTATTCATATCCGATGATTTCCGTTTTCATATTCATTTTTGGGGTTTCTGATTCCATTTTCTATTCCGACAAGATAGATGGAACATAGAACGATAAAGCATGTTTCCGTCTTCCGTTTCATTTTCAACCCTAACTGAAACATTGACACATCCTAGACGATGATAGCTGCATTTTCCACGGAAGACAAGAACGTGTGGAACATCTGTTTGTATATTTTTCTGGGGTCACGTAGAGGTAAACAAAAAAATCCACTCGGTGCCCAAAATCTAGCCAAGGCAGAAGGCTAGGAGGATAACCGCAAGAAGCGCATCGAGGTAGTGCAGTCCATAGTTTGTCTGATCCCACAAATTTGTCGACGATGTGCAGATCGTACAACACCTCTGTCGATATCCACATGTACGTGTGGCCCACTTACTTAAACCCTAATCTGGTCAGTGCGAGTCCAACTCGTTGACCCAGTCTTGGTCCAGCTCAGGTTCAACCTGTCCGAATCACTTTTAGTCGGATCACCTGCAACTTAACTTTCCGCTGATTCATAATTTTTGTTCTAGTTAATCTAATATTTGTTACTTTAGTAGTTGTGATAATTCGGTTAATCTAGTGGTTGCTGATCATATTTTGTTCCACTTGCAAATATTATTTGTTCTATGGACACTACAATTTTGTTCCATCTTGGACTAATTATTTACTCCCTAGAATTCATAGTTTTATACATGACCTATTTTTTGTTTCTCTAGTTCCTTATTTTCACTTGCTGCAACACAAAAAGATTGTTATCTAGTTTTATTTATTTATTACATATAAGAAAACATTTCTTGGTTTGGATAACTCGTTGGAAAGGTTTTCATTACATATAAATATGTTGGTTCCAATAAATCGTGTTTTCAATTTTTTTTGTAGTATTGTTGGATGCATGGTCCAGATGCTCCATTCCATGAGTTTGTATCCGCCCGTGCAGACATCTTGACCAACTTTGGCAATGCGATGGGTTTTGTGATTAAGTTTTTCAGAAGAAGTGTTGTGGCACCTATCCGATGCAATGAGATTGATCTCACCAATGTGCTTACCGGATGCAACTACAAAATTGTCCATGAAATATCCGGGCCTACCCCTATCGGATAAAAAGCTAAAAAAGTATCCACTTTCGACATCTTGAAGACAAAGCGATGGCGCGTCTTGTTCCATGGAATGGGACTTCAACATGACAAGTAGAAAGGCCCTTGTTAAATCGGACCTCACCTTGCAAGCTATCTACCCCCTCTAGCCTTTATGGCCCGATGGAACCCCTTCAATCCATCCAAAAAACTATTAGGATCGTCTTTTGGGCGAGCACGGACAAAGACTCCGGCAGGAAGTGCAATGTGAATTGGACGGAGGTGTGCCACCCAACATCCTCTGGAGACCTAGGAACCCTCAACTTGGACAAATTCGGGGGAGGGGGGCTTGGATTCAATGGACGGGTATGGATAAACCTTGGGTTGGCTTGGAAAATCCTTGCAATGAGGACGACATAGAATGTTCTACTCTTTGACCAAGGTGACCCTAGGAAACGGTAACATAGCGTGCTTTTGGAATGCCCCTTGGGCGGATGGTTTCGGACCCAAATGTATTTCTCCTTCTATCTATGACCTATCCAAGAGGAAGACTTGGTGTGTCCGAAGAGCTACCACCAACAATGCTTGGCTCCTTCAAATTAACAACTCGATGGATCTTTCGGTTAACAATCTGCAAGAATTCACTAAACTTTGGCACTATACCTTGCAGCTCTACCCTGAGGAGACCCCTGACTCTATCATTGGAACGTCACATCCAAGGAGGCTTACTCGTGCTCTTCCACCCATTTGGTGCAATTCACCTAAACTATTGGTTCTCCCATGGACTTTGTGGTTTGGAAGAACTGGGGCTCCCCCTAAGTTCAATCTTTTCTCGAGGTTAATCATTCAAAATCGTGTTTGGGCAGTGGATCGCTTAGAGCGACGTGGGTGGCCAAATTGTAGACTTTGCCCTTTATGTAGGCACAAATAAGAGACGGCTTCTCATCTTCTCATCAAGTGTCACTGCTCCCTTTGTATTTGGCGCATGATAAATATCGGCTCATCCTTATCTTTGACACTTCAGTGCCTTAGAGGATGTTCTACCTTGGTGGACCAATCTTGTCGTCAGGCATGGCAGGAGGGGCAAGGCCATGGCCTCTCTTATTATGCTTGTTTCATGGAAGTTTCGGAACGAAAGGAATGCTGTAACTTTCAAGAATGTGATCGAGCACCTTGCCTACCATCATCGTCGCCAAAATCAAGTTTGAAGCTCGAAATTGGGTGTTTGAGTGGTCGATGCTCTAATTTGGATACTTCGCATTTCAACTTCTCATTATTTAATGATTTAAGGCAAGTCTTTAACCTTTCTTTCAAAAAAAAGTGTTGCATTAAAGAATCAGTTGGTTTCTAGGTAGACTAGGTTCAACAAACATCTAGTGTGATGTCCCCTAAAACGGCGTACGTACCGCTACGTGCCAAGGCTCACCCACCGATCAAGGAAATACGACGTGCAACTCCATTGCTCGTATCATCAGATGATCCTTGAATACTGTGATCGATACGTACATGAGCGATGTTGGAGATAGAGCAAGTCGGCCGATGCTTTTGCGATGCGCCGCGGAAGGGGCGCCGCACTTCTAGAACAAGGATATATAGACAACACACGGATGACAAGTGTTGGTGGCTGGTACGTAAGTTTCAGAACTGGAGAACATAGACACGTCATGTATCTTAATTTGCAAGTAATATGAACTCTACAGTAAATAGTAAGTTAGCATGGCGCTGGATTTTTCATTCATATCTGGAGATGTGTTCTGAATACGCACTGAAAGCATTGCCCATGTGTTGATTATCAAATGTTCCAGAATATTTTATATCTTTCTTTAACTCCATTAAAAAATACAGACAGTAATTATTTCAGTAGTAATTTTACAACCGTATGATGATTTTTCGCCGGTAATTTCGCAGCTGTGTTCGGCAGGCGACGACGACAATTCTTCGATCCAAATCTTCAGCCTTAATATTAATTTTTCTCCATTAATTTCCTAGTAACAGTGATTTATTTTCAAAAAAATCCTATGCAAACATTTAACTCCAACAATAATTATCCGATGGTAACTATCCAATATTAATTCTACAACGGGCATAACTTTTCGACAATTTTCAGCGGTGCTTGGCAGTCTTCAACCGTAATTCATAGACGCAAAGCTTCAGCAAGAACATTAATTTTCCACCGATAATTACTCAGCAGCAATTTTTCAGCAGCGCGTAATTTGCTAGTAGTAATTATCCACTAGTAGTTCTACCAACGTACGTGATTTTCCGCCAGTAATTTTGCAGTTGTATACGGCACGCTAGGATGGTAATTTTTCTATCCAAACCTTCAACTTCTATATTAATTTTTTGCCGTTAATTTCCTAGCAGTACGCGGACGAGTGACGATCTGCGATTTCCCTTTTTTGCCAAAAATTTCCCAGCACAAATATTTAACTCCAACAACAATTACCTGGTGGTAATTATGCACTAGTAATTCTCCAACAGTGTGTAATTTTTTGATGATAATCTTCCAACAGTGCTCGACACGCTTCAACGATAATTCTTTGACGCAAACCTTTAGGCTGGACACTAGCTTTCCACCGGTAATTATTCATTAGCAATTTTTCAGCAACGTGCAATTTGCCAGCGATAATTTCTCAGCAGCAACCCCGTACCTTGTTGATCAGTAATTTCGTATTTGTATTTTTTCCAGTAATTTTCCAATACAAATCTTTAACTACAACGGGTGCGGCGCCGTGTGTCAACCTTCCTAGTTGACTCAAACTTCAAATGAAATGTTCACTATTAGCCCAATTCGCCACTCTTTGTACTACAAATAGAAACCGACTGCATAAAAAACTACCCGCTCGTAAAATATTTGGATACGAATAATTTTTTTGCTAGAAAGGGATCGAGCATGAAGTTCTATTATCAAAATTTATAGGTTGTTTTTGAGTTTCATAAAGTAAAATTATTTTCAGGTTTTCTGTTTGCGGAGCACTGTATATTGAATTGGTACAAAACTAGGTTAAAAAATGTTCAGTTGGGTAGTAGCTTTGATTGAGACTGAAGAGTAGACATAAATATTTTTGAAATGCAAGGGTTGGAATGTGTAATTAATTGTGTAGTTATACATGCTGAAGTCCAATATTGCACAACTTTTTTGTTGTATTTTTATTGTTAATGTGCTCATTTGGATAGTTGCACATAATAAAATACATATATTTTATGCATATCGTTACATGCATATTTAGAAGCCAAAACTTTTAAATATTATATTGTGGAACTCTAGATTTAATAATGTGAATGTGATTTTTCATTCATATTTTGGTTTGATGAGTGTAGCCTATATGCTCTCGTCATCATAAAATTTTAAAATTATTATTATTAGTATGGAGTAAGTAATTTGTTGGGTCAAGAAAGAAAATGTGTATGTGATTAATATTATTTGCCACAGAGATTTTTAGTTTGGACTATACACACTCGACCAACTTAAGGTATTATCCCCGATGTCACTAGGACGCTAACATGTTATTAGACAATGTGGAACCCGGTCGCACCATAATGTACGACTATGTGTGATCTTTTTTTTTCCGGCAATATAGTTTTGTAGTCGATATAGTGTTCCTATTTTATGTTACATAGGCATGGTTAGCATTGCATCAAGTGGTACACCTACATTAGGGCAAGATCCAAAATATTTAAAACTATGCAATAATTATAGTGATTTATGTCATCTAGTGTATTTAAGTAATTACACTTTGAATGACATTGAACCCTAAATTTTGGTAATTATGCAATTTTGATGTTGGCTCCTTCTTAATATATGTGTAAGATCCGCTACTTCTCGCTGAAATTGAGGGAACAATGAGCGATTTTGAAAGTTTACACTTGCTGAAATTGTATCTTGGAAATAGGGATATTGTCATACTATTTTGTGAATTAATTGATTTTTTTAATTCTCAAGAGACTGGGAGTGTTTTTGAATTTTTCTTCAAGTTCGCAGAATTGTAGGAGTTTTCTTAAGTTTTCATGCAACTGAGGCAGGAGTGGATAAAAAAAGGTCGAGCTGATGTAACCCCATGACCTCCTATGGTGAGATTTTAATATTTCAGCGGCACTATTTTTTTTTTGTTACATAGAAAAAATTTAAAAGCTTTTGTGGTGATATCTTTTTAACTTCCTTCTCCTTATATTTTTAATTTCTTCATAATTTTCTCTTCTTTTTCATTATGTAGTTTTACCTGAAAGAAATGTAGAACTACTTGATGGAGAAAAGTAAAGCCAATGTGCTTTACTTTTTTTTTGTGTGTGGCTATATGTATGTATGTTCCCTTCGATTTCACCATGTGATGGTTACACTTTTTTTTTGAAATGTTCAACAACTTTATCAATATAAGTGCAACCAATTGTTCTATATGTGCTTCTCAATTATTTTGTCTAGTTATTTACTGGTTGCACTTTTGGCCACATGCGCGTTTTTTTCGATTGCAACCACCCCATTGAGAAAAATCCAACCATAGTTCTATATGTATTCCTCCATCTATTGTTTAGTTACTTATGTAGGTTGCATTTTTATCCGTAGTTGTGCTTTTTTATTAGAAGTATGTGCAACTATCTCATCCATAAAAGGGAAACCAAGTGTTCTATATGTATAATCCAAAACAAGGTTGTCTAGTTATTTATAGAGGTTGTGTTTTTTCTCTAGAAAGCGTCAATTCGAGGCGTCAGCAAAACACCACCATTTGTTCCTAAAAAAAAGTCCCTTAGCACCCCGGGACGGGAAAGATGGATAGCTCTACGCAGACAGCAGCAGCACCGGCTCTACGAAGTCCGAATCGAATCTTTCGGTTGGCTATGTGCAACTATCTCTCATCCATAAAAGGGCAGCCAAGTGTTCTATATGTATTTTTCAGAAAAAAATGTCTAACTTTTTATACGCTGCCCTTTTCGGTGATTTCTGCTTTGATATCATAGGAGTACCAGCTTCGATGATAAAAGTTCCAAGTGGATGTTTTGTCTCAGTTGTTTGCCTTCCTTGGATCCTGAAGATGTCGTCCCTTCCTTCCTTAGTTGGTTTGTAAATATGAAATAATTGCCCGTCACGGTGCGTGATGCTCCTGTGCACCTTATGTGGATCCTGTTTCTACCGTTCCTTTGTGTTTGCTGTGTGTGAAGGCCTTTTTGTTCACCATGTCATAAATTGTTTGCTAACTTATCTAGCTATCTTTAGCCCGGAGTACACTGCTGAAGAAACAGATTGTTGTAAGTTCCTAGTTTAGTACTAGTGTCTATCTATAAACCTACTTTAACTTTGGTTGTTGAATCAGTGTTATTAAACCTTTTGTTCCATCTCTCGGGTAGTTTTTCTATAAAGAAAAGGTATGATTTGTGTCTTCTGGTACATGGTGAGAAAATTGTTCGATGTTTCACCCTACTTTGTGAATGTTGGCTGATAGTTTTTTTCGTAAAGCAACCACACATTTCATTAATACAAAATCAATTTACATGAACAAATGTGAAAATTAAATGATGGACCAGGAAAATCATTGTATACTAGGCCTTCCAACTTTTTAAGAGGATTACCTTGAAGATTTACGATATAGTTAGGAAGACCTATCAAATGCCACATTTTAGTCACGGAACATGCGAGTTTGACGTATCCCATTTGATATCTCCGTATCCGAGAATCCACATATTCTACCCTGCATTTTTGGGAAAAATCGATAAATAGATAAGAATTCCTTCCTTTACCGGTAAATGAATAGGAATCAGGTTAATAAAACCGGAACAGTTTCCGCCTTCCTCTCGAACTGAGCTAATCCTCAGAAATATTCAGTTTCATCATTACAGGAAATCCTATACCTGCGTGTTACCACCCGGTATGGAGCCATCGTCGTCTTCGGCGTTGAGATGAAGAACCCTAAGGATATGTTTGATACATGGCTTAGGGTGAGAAGGTCCCATTCAGATGTTGGACGTAGAATATCACTACAGTTCCCATGTAAACTTTGCGGACGGAATCCTAAAGGATAGAAAAATATATAATCATCCATAGGGATTCACTCGCTGAAGCCAACGCCCACTGACAAACTCCAACACCACCTAGACACACGTTGAAAGAGACGTCAAGCATCCACCATCACTAGATCTAAAGAAATACCATCGCTAAACAGGCTTGGTGAGTCAGTGTACAGGCCAACCGCAAGCATCGAAACCTAGAAATCGATCACTGGTCCAATTTGACTACCTCTACGGGGTCACGGGACATGCAAGTTTGATGTATCCCAGTTGATATCTTCGTATCCGAAGACAAATGTCAATGTGGCACATTGATCAGGGGACGTCTCATGCCAAAATCCGCTGCGTCGGGGTATAATAGCAGATTCACCACCACGGCATCACCAAACCAATAACTTCGCTCCAGCTTATCCACCTCGTCCCGGCGCCGCAGTGGATGAACCAGAGCCTAATTAATTAACCGGTGTATAGAGACTAGGGAGCCTCCTGAGTCGTAGCAATAGTTGACCGATGTGGATTACGGGAGTCTGAAATGGACGGGGCGTGGAGCAGTCTCGGGTTCGGCTACAACTAGCGGCCTCTCGTAGGGTCGTGTCGTCCCTCTCTTAACTGAAATAGCGGCGACTGTCGTATGTGTACTAGAGGCTGATAATCAGCTGCTGATTATCAGAAAAAAAAAGTTTAACTGACCGGCCTAGCACTGCTGAAGTACGTGTTTTGGATTTGTTCCTCGCAGTTTAACTGCGGAAATCCCCGAGACACGCAAGAATTCAATCGCGGCGCGTATCTCTAATTCGCAAAGCGGTGCAACATGCCATCTGCCGCACTGCCGTCTGTAAATAGAAGAGAAGATTACACTACCTAGCACACACCACCCTCTACTTCAGTCTCTTCTTCCTTGTACTCTAGTGATCCTCACTGAGAGAGAGTGAGAGAGAGGCATGACGTTTTCCATGGCCAAGATCTCAGCGTCCTTCGCCATGCTCACGGCTCTGGCCTTCCTCGTTCATCCCTGCGCATCCGCCGAGTTCCACCGCAAGCTCTCCAGCTGGTCCGACGGCGGCGCCACCTGGTACGGTGGCCCGACCGGCGCTGGGACCGACGGTAAGACACGGTCGCACGAGATCTCATATACGGAGTACTTCTTTCTAGTACTAGTCATGGTAGAACATGCACATTCTTGCACAGATACAGCTGCAAGTACTAAGGCCAGTACGTTATATATGTCCTGTGTATCTGTGACTTCACGCAGGTGGCGCGTGCGGGTACCAGGACGCCGTCGACCTGCCGCCCTTCTCCTCCATGATCGCGGCGGGGAGCCCGTCCATCTACGAGGGAGGGAAAGGCTGCGGATCTTGTTACGAGGTTCGTTCCCTCCATCATGGATACAACAGCCAACAGGTCCTAGTTTCAAGGTCACTCCGTTATTTGCTCGATCAGCTTAATTACAACCACGTAAACGTCGCAGGTGAAATGCTCGGGTCACGAGTCGTGCTCCTCCAGCCCGGTGACCGTCGTCCTCACCGACCTGTGCCCCGGCGGGCCGTGCCTTGAAGAGTCTGTCCACTTCGACCTAAGCGGGACGGCGTTCGGCGGCATGGCGAAGCCCGGCCAGGCCGACAAGCTCCGATCCGCCGGTCGCCTCCAAATTCAGTACACTCGGTAAGCTAGCTAACCGTCTAATTCACGTGCATTTTTCAACGAACGCAGACGTATCGTAGGGCAAGCTTGTCTGGACGCTCGTAAAAGAACGGTAGCTACTAGCTAGGCAGCTAAAGTACCTCACACGGACACACGTTATGCGTACTGCTTTCTGGATCGACCGACTAGCGACTAACTGCCGTGTGTCTAATCTACGTCTTGCCTTTTGTCCTGCCCTGCAGAGTCCCATGCAAGTGGCAGGGGGTGGACATAGCCTTCAAGGTGGACACCGGCTCCAACGACTACTACCTGGCCATGCTCGTCGAGTACGAGTCCGGCGACGGCGACCTGTCGTCCGTCGAGCTCATGCAGGGCGGCGGCGGCGGGTGGTCTAAGATGGATCAGTCGTGGGGCGCCGTGTGGAGGTACAACTTCGGGCCCAAGCTGCAGCCGCCCTTCTCCGTCCGCCTCACCTCCAGCTCCGGCAAGACCCTCATCGCCAGCAACGTCATCCCGGCAGGCTGGAAGCCCGGCGGCATGTACCGCTCCGTCGTGAACTACTGAGACGCATGGATCGTCTAGTCGGTTAATAAACATATGGTGCGTTCGCACGCAAGCCCGCCCCCCGCGCGCGCCCGTATGCAGAGGCGTGGCGCAGTGGCACTAGCTTCTGGTTTATGTTTGGAGCTATATGTATGGGCGTGTGTATATCTGTGTGTAATCACCATTAATGGTAGTCTGTCGCTTTGTGCCGCAAGTCCTTGCTTGTGCTTCTGTGTAGTAGTATACTCACGGCATGCATCTACTTTGCCAAATAAAAGACATAGTTTCTTTCGGGTCCTCCCAAACCTTCATCGATCCATGCTGAAGCCAGCTGCAGAAACTCCCACGCGTCATGCACACCTCCCGCTCACTGTACTCCCATCCCTTTTTACAGAAGAAGAAACAAATCTAGGTCGGGAAGGAGATCATCTATGGAGTATCGATCCATTGAGTGATTCATCAGCCAAACCAAGTAAAAGGAGGAGACGGGAAATTAGACGTGAACAGGAATTGCAATTCTCCTCCCAAGAAACAATAAGAACGTAATAAGAAACTGAAAAAAAAAGTGAACAGCAGTACTACCAATAGCAAGTATTGAGTTGAGAGGAACTCTAGTCAATCATAACCAAATAGGAACACATGTGCAATTAAATTTGTCATAGAAAATATTGGATCGATAGGAACTCTAATCAATCAAAACTAACTAGCAAAATTTGCATTGACACTCATGGGCGGAACAATAATAATTATATTATATTACATGAACAATAAACAGAAGGCCACCTGGCCCAGCTTTATAAATAAAGCCCTCCTAGCAAACGGTACATAAGAGTCATACAAACCACACACACGCACGCAAAACGCCTAAGCACTAGCAAGTTTGACCCAACCCAGATCCAGAAGACAAACTGACATAGAGATACAAAGCTGAACGGAACTAAACAAAGGCCCACTCAGCCAAGCTAGATAGAAACTGAAGCAAGTCCATGGTCGAGTCTCCGATGGGGTCCTCCGCTGCTCATCTCGCAGTCTCGCATAAAGTCTCCTGACGTTGTCCACCACCGCGTCCAGCATCGCCCGACCCCTCTGTCTGAAACCCTCCAGCACTGCATATGATCAACATTTGATAAAAAAAACATCAGCCGGATTCCAGATCATATTTCCTTCAATGGTTACTTTGTTGCGTGTGGTCCACAAAGTTCAACATTGGGCTGCGAACGTAAACCAAACTAGCCTACGAAGGGGGCATATAGGCCCTGGGCGATTGCAATGAACTTCCCCGGCCTGGCGGGGTTCCAGTCGCAGTGGAGGAGTTAACTCCAGCCCACATCAACTTGGTGATAGGACAGGAGAAGAAGATGTGATTATAGTCTTCCACCTCCCGACAAAGCGCACACCTCCCGTCCGAAGGCCCATGTCGCTTGGCAACTTGCTCGCACGAGGGTAGACGACCTCGGATCAGTTGCCACAAGAACACACGGATCTTAGGGGGGAACCCTGGTGCGCCAAGCTTCTTTGAAGCAAGTGACTGCCGCTCCCAGCGTAAATGCAAGATAGACCGATTTTGGATGTGTAGATCCCTGAGGCATCGAGGGACCAGGACACCTTATCCTCCTCGAACTCAGGTTGCCATCCTGTGGCTTCCGGGCACAGGTTGTCCCACTCGACAGTCTCAGCTAGTCCAAAACGTCGCCTGAACTCCACCCCCCCCCCCACTCCCCGGGGTTTCCTTCCCGAGGTCGAGCATCAAACACTGAAATCAACGGATCAGTGCAGCAGCTAAAGAGGAGGGGAAATCTGGCCATGAAGGGTCCCCTACCCGTCCACCAGTCGAGCCAATATTTGGTGCATCTCCCATTGCGTGCCACGTGTTTGGCTCCCAACTTGAAATACCATTTAATTTTTTGTATGGAGTTCCAAAATTGGGAGCCCCTGGTTGGGACCGTAGCATCGAAGAGATCTCTTTCCACTAGGTACTTTGCACGGATGATGTCTACCCATAGACCCTCCGCGTCTTGATAAAGTTTACAAATCCATTTGAGCATTAGTGTGATGTTCAAAAGTTTGGTGTTGAGGATTCCCAATCCTCCGAACCCTTTAGGCTTGCACACCGTATCCCAGTCTACCATGTGATACTTGCGTTTGTTGCCCACTCCCTCCCAGAAGAAGCGGGCTCTCGGCTTGTCCATGGCCTTATGGGTGCTGTCAAAGAGCAAATAGAGGCTCATGGCAAACTAGGGAAGGCTGGACAAGCAGGAGTTGGTCAGCTCCAATCTACCAGCTGAGGCCAAGAACAGTCCCTGCCACGGGTCCACCCTACGCCCGAGTTTTTTCCGGCAGGAAGTTCCAATCCGCTACCCTTAGCGCTTTGTCACTGATAGGTAGGCCCAGATATTTAATTGGGAATTCCCCCGCTTGCAATTGAGCATGCAGGATACCTGGTGTTGAAGCTCCAGTGGGACCCTGTCACCACCATTTTGCTCTTATCGAAGTTGATCTTCAGTCCTGACATATTCTCGAAACATAGCAGGATAGTCTTAAGGTTCGCAATCCCTAAGCATGTTGGTCTAATCAGGACCATGGTGTCGTCAGCATATTATAGATGTGTCACCCCCCCCGAATGAGGTGCGGGATAACCCCTTGAACGTGTCCCGCCGAGCTAGCCTTAGCAAGGATGGCTACGAGCCCGTCTACAATGAAGTCGAATAGAATCGGGGAGAGAGGGTCGCCCTGTCGTACTCCCCTGGCGTTGCAGAAGTACGGGCCAATCTCCACATTCACACCAATCTCCCCATTCACATTGATGGTAGTCTGGCCGCCCTTGACCAGCTCCATCAACAGATGCACAACACGTGCCAAGAATCCCTTACGCGGGAGAATCTCCAGGAGGAAGTCCCAGCTGACTCTGTCGTAAGCCTTCTCAAAGTCTAATTTGAAAAGCAAGCCCTCTTGCTTCCCAACATGGAGTTCATGTGCAATCTCATGAAGAGCCAGAGCCCCCTCGTGCAAGCATCTCCCTTTGATGAATGCAAATTGGCTTTGGTCAATCGTCCTATGAGATAAGGGAGCTAGCCTAATTGCATAAGCCTTAGTCACAAACTTAAAAATGGCATTGATCAAAGCAATTGGACGAAACTGCGCGATGTTGGGATGAGAGAAATTATCCAGAAGTTGAGGCAAGCGATGTCTACCCTCCCTATGGCAAAGTCATTAAGCATCTAAAGGATAGGTCCTCGAAGGATTCCCTAGAATCTTTTAAAGAACAAAACCGGTAAGCCATCCGGTCCAGGCGTCAGGCTTCATGCTGGAGAGGACCTCATCCAACTCCTCTGCAGTGAAGGTGATCTCTAAGTCCCAGTTTTCCTCAGCCAAGATCTTCTGATCATCTCCCCAGAGATCGGGGCCAAGGGCAAAGACCCTATCGTCCCCCACGGCACCCATGAGGAACTGATAAACATGCTCCATGAGGGCCCGTGGCTCGTCGACCTCACCCCCCTCGGTGATGAGGCGAGGAATAGAGCACTTACGTTTGCGTCTATTCGCAATCGCGTGGAAGTAGGCGATGCAGGAGTCACCCTTTAGAATCCACTGAGTCTGCTCCGCTGCCGCCAGTACTCCTCGTCAACTCGGTCCAGCGCCACCAACTGGTCCTCGAGGAAATAGTGGAGGGCACATCCCTCCTCATCTAGACCATTGGAGTGAGCCACCCGGTCCAGGTCTTCCACCTCGCGAAGCAGGTTAGCGCGGTCCCTCTTCTCCCTCCCCAAGTTGGCACCCCACCCCTTGAGAAATTGGCAGGAATTGCGAGACAAATTGCCACATCTCCACGGAACCCTATTACATGAACAACGAACTTGTCCTCCACCATGTACACTTGAACTGAAAATTGGCGGTGCATCTGAACAGATGTCAACGTGCAGACCTGCGTGAGATAGCTCAATCTATTGCCGCCGAGATACAAATCCCTCCGCCGCCGGCGCCTCCTGTTGCTGGGCAACCCGTCACCAGCACACAAATCTCCCAGCCACGCGTGCGGCGCCAAATTGAGAGCTCGACGGGGCCTTGCACACCGTCTTGCCGATGTAGTCCGGCGCCGGCGAACAAACCAGGCAGCACGTCCTTTGCTCCGTCGCTTCAGCGCCGCCTCTCTTTTTTTTTTAAGGAAAGCCTAACAATGTTACATCACGAATTATATGAGATAAAATAAAATTTGGAGGATCACCATTCCACACATGGGTCTCCTTTGAGCTATAAGCAAATATCGCTAATTCCTGTGCCACTTGATTAGCCTTCCTTGGACAATGATGGAAAGACACCTCAGTCATCCAGCTAAGATCACCGCATATGGATTCCATACTTCAATCATGCCGTTACAGCATTGGATCAGTTCGAGAGAGTCTGACTCGATCCACACCCTGAAGCATCAAATCTTTCTAAGAATTCCAAGCCTCGTAGTAGGCTTAACGCCTCCACCGTAGCCGCACCTAGCACATTTTCAAGTGGGCAATACATTTCCTCTATCACCTCACCTTTATATTTTCGGAGGATCGCTCCGGCCGCCTCTCATGTTGGTAGGTGATAGAACGGGGAGTTAGGGGGGGGGGGGGGGGAAATACTGCTAGGGATTTGATTCGGCCACAATTTTGTTCCCGCAAAGATCTCCATCGGACGTCTCTGAGCGCTCCGACCACAGAGCAGGCCTCTAATGCGATATTTTTGTTTTGGGCTGAAAACTTCGTATCGCTCGCTCGGGCCAAACAAAGAAAGTCTCCCTTATAAGTGTGAAAATTTGGTGACGAGCGGCAGGCTACCAAAACTGGACATGCACGCATACATACAAGATTATTCAAGGCTGAACAGCTACACTTCATTAGACTACAACCTACTTTTTTTTTTAGGGTAAACCTAGAACTTCATTAAACAGGCGGGGTTACAGAGCGATCAAGTTCTAGCAACTGAAGGACATCTTCAGGTCCAGAACCTAACCATATCATAGACTGGCGTTGTAATCTTGCCAAGTTTGCAAGAAAATCACTAACCCTAACCTCTATGCGTTCCACCTTTACAAAACGACATTGACACAAAATACTAGCTAAGCTTTTAATCTCATTCACCCAATGAAGAAAGGGTGATCTGTCGTGGGTTGGGGAAGAAACCGCAACAACCAATTACGACATTGACTACAACCTACTTGTTGGGCACCACATCTATCTTCGTAAATATGAAACTCCAGGCCTTACCACACCTTTATCCAACATTTGCTCCTAGCTTCCTCCTCTTTTTTAAAAAAAGTTTAGCACCTTTTTCTTATTCAGTAAAATGGTTACCTTTTAGGTTTCGAGAAAGAAGGAGGATATTACCTTACATGTAGTCTTGACACCTCTTTAAATTTCAGTTTGGAACACACAAGCTGGCTTTTACATATGTAACTACTAGCAACAACAACTGTCTTGAACAGGTAAGCTTAATCTCCATGAGTATTGTCTCAAAGGAGGATCATACAACAGGTTTTTACCTCATGAGGTGTTGGCTGACGCTGCACCGGAGGAGGTGAATGCTGCCAAGATGCACCAATAGGCAGCTCCAGAGTAGGGGTAAGCTGTTGCCACTGCTGTTGGTAGTTGCTATAGCCTGTGTATGTGCCATAGGCAAATCAATTAGGGGCAACATCAGGTAAAACTAATTAGCAAATAGCTATCAGATTATATAATGAACTGATCTTAATTCGGATCATATAGCACAAGAGAGTTTACATGGAGAAAAAGAAACTTGCCTTTGGAATTTGCTCCTTGGTGAGCTCGGTTCCTGCAAACCACTAACTGAGATGTCGCTGGGCTGATCTGCAGAGCTGCTAGGCTCTGTGATCTTCCGAAATGCCGAGACTTGAATGCCTACAGAAACCGCTGAATTCATAAGCAACGCCAATCCTGACTTTTTCAGAGAACCAGCAAATAAGCACACAAACAAATATGTAGGCACCATCAAATGGGTCCAACTCCAAACACACAAACAAACAAAGTAGTCACAAGAAGATAGCTAATAAGAACATAAGGATTGCAAGAAGCATTGCATAGGCATCGAACGATAAGAGCAGGTACCTGGAGTAATATCCATATGGCTGGACAATGTACATGCAAGGAAAGGATGTTCAGGGTTAAACCTATGGCTGTAATACCAATCATCCGGAAGATAATACAGTGCATTTTCTTTCAGTGCCTTGTTTCCTATGTCAACAGCAGCCACCCATCCATCCCGGTGACTGGGTTCCGCCAGAGATTTGAGATAAAGAATATCGTGATCATTATCGGCAGGGCTCAGGATGGGGAAAGCTGAGTAGAGGTCCCTGAATGCCACAAGCTGTTGGGTCTTCGTTATGAGTATCGACAACTGTTCGCTACCCTTTATCTTAGAAACAGGAGTAACGCATGTCTGCCGCCAAAAGTTAGCCGCCGACGACGGCGAAACTTTCCTACTCCATGTCACAACCCTCCAGTCATTCCTAAAGGAGGACAGGTGGTGCTTGGAATCCCTATCCATAGCTTTGCGCTTAAGCCACATGATCAAGACGAATCAGAGATAATATTATCCTCGTTTTCAGGAGGAGCAGGATTCTCCATCTCAACAAACTTGAGCACGCCATTGACGCATGCGAGATCCCGAAACCAGCTTGCTGAGCGGGATGGTTCCTCCGCTAAAGGGTGTTTCTTCATCTTTTTGGTAGGGGGAATGGGATATTTTTCTTTGTACCTATTTCCAGGCAACGGCTCAGGCATCGGGATGAAGAAGCTTACACCACCAGCAGCAGCTGCAGCAGTGGGATCGGGATCTTGAAGAAGACGAAGCAAGTCGCACACCAGCAGACCGTGTGACAAATCAACCCACCCTAGTAAGCCACCTTGTCCAAGCGTGATCACCTTATCAGCCATAACCCTGTCGACCCCAGGACATGGATTCTGCAGTGTCCTAGTGCTCCATGATTTTCTCTCCGACGAGTAGACTCGAAGCTGATAGTCGTCCGAGGACGACGGTGCATCACCGAGGGTGGCCAAGAGATAGTGGCCCCCTTGGCCGAGGACGCCAAACTCCCTGACCCCGCGCAGATCATCACCATCAGAGGAGCCAAACTCGTCGGGAGTAGGAACCCGCTCGAGCGACGGGGCAGCGTCGTCACTGGCGGCCTTGTACAGAAAATACTCGCGGCTGGCGGCCTTGTACAGAAAATACTTGCGGCTGCCGGCGCCGGCGTAGAAGCCGGCGCGGAGAAGGACGAAAGGGCCGTCTGCGCCGACCACCTATGGCAAAACCAAGAAATCGGGGTACGCCGTGTGCCGCGAACCAGGGGGCTTGGAGCAGTGGATGGAGAAGAGGGACAATTGGGGTGGGTCTGCCATCCAGAAGGAGACCGCCATGGTATAGCCATCTTTGGATTTGGCTGTGGCCGTGCTATCGTTCGTGCTGTCGGTGAAGCGTGGTTGCGGGCCAGGAGAATCGAGGACAGCCGACCTCGATTCGGGCCGTTGGCGGCGGCCATTGATTTTGGAGATTTGGGGATTAGGTCGTGAATCTGTACTCTGTATTTTTTTTTTATTGTGAAATTAATCTGTACTCTGTAGTTGAGGAAGGAATCACGAGTTTCACAATAAGGATCGGATTCGGTAGGCAACGGAGGGCTTGAGGAAAGGATTAGGATTTACCTTTTCTCCTTTCACGACCTCGCGTCCGCCTCGGCCCAGCAACACATGTAGAAAAGTTATAAGAGCATCTCCAGGCGCTGTAAAATCTGTCGCCGTAAACGCGCGATTCGGCGCGCTGTATACCGCTAGCGCGCGTGTTAGCGAATTTGCCCGCGGCAGAGGCGCTATTTTCCAGCGCGCGTTGCTGTGCGAAAAACGCACCTGCGGCAGAGGCGCTATTTCGCGGCACAAAGTGCTAATCCGACCGTTGTTTGAAAATTTAAATCGAACGAACTATGAAAATTTGATCGAAAATACGAATATATTATAAAAGTTCTACGATACAATGCGACATATAGAACTGGAACTACTCGGAGGAGTCCCAATCGAAGTCCGAGCTGCTCGGAGTCGTCTCCGACACCGGCGTCGTCGTCCACTCGAAGGAGAAGGAGGAGAGGACGATGGTCGACGGCCCTGCGCCGTTCTTCTTTTCCTCCTCCTTCCTCGCCGCCTTCCTCGCCGCGGACTCGGCGCGGCGCTTCTCGCGTGAAGCTTTTTTCTTCGTCTTCTCCGCCGCCTTCTCCTCCTCCTTCTTCTCTTTCTCCGCGTAGAAGGCCGCCGTGGCGGCGACGTCCTCGGGGAAGCGGCGCGCCCATTCAACGCGGAGCGCCTCGTCGCGCTCGGCGATGAGCAGGCGCTGCTCCAGCTCCCGCTGGCGGCGCTGCTGCTCCCGCGTGATCATCGGCGGCGGCGGCGCGAGCATCTCCGCCTGCTCCCGCGTGAACACGTCGTGGAAGTTCATCGCGCGGCGGGAGCGGCCCAGCCGCCACGCGACGGCGTCGTAGGCCCGCGCCGCCTCGTGCGCCGTGTCGAAGGTGCCGAGGCGGATCCGCTCCTCGCCGGAACGAATCTCCGCGTCGAATCGGCCGCTCGGCCGCGCCCGAACGCCGTGGTAGCCGGAGGGTGGGCGGCGGCGCGGAGGCATCTTCGGAGGCGGAACGGCCGGAGGCGGAGCGGCGCGGGAGGGAGAGAGACGGGGAGAGAGACGGGCAGAGGAGAAGATGCGTGGAAGCGGAATGGCAGTTGGCAGCTTCGCGCGTGTCGTGTTTATAGCGCGCGCAGCAGCACACGCGGCAGATTTCCCGCGCGGGATAGCGCGAAAGAGCGCGGGCGGCAAAAAATTTAGCGCGCGCGCCGTTTTCCCGCCTCCGCTGGAGCAGCGCGGCAGCGCCCACGCGCGGCAAACAGACGGTTTTTTTGCCGCGTGGGCCTTTTAGCGCGGCTGTTGGAGATGCTCTAAGAGCACCCCCTGCGGGCGACTCCATGGTGAGGCTCACCAGCCGGAGCCACAACAGACGGCAGCAAGTTTTGCTTTCCCTCCTCTGTTTCTCCCTTCTTGTGGCCGAGTCCTCGCGCTGCCTGCACCGACTCGGCCGCGACAACCTGCAGTCTTAGAGCATCTCTACCAGAAGTAGCGAACCGCAAACCCCAAATCGACCTATCTAGACCAACTCAACTCTGTTTTCGGGTTCGACTAACGCGCGCCGAGCAAAATCGGCGTATAGAACTGCTTATTTCAAAAAAAATAGCGCGCAAGACGGAATTGGCAAAATCGGCATACAGAACTGCTTATTTAAAAAAAATAGCGGGCAAGACGGAATTGCATTTCATTTGGATAGTTCACGCCTACATAAAGCTAAACTCGATTATATTACAGCAAAAGCAACTCAAATTAGCTAAATTCAAGCTAAAATCCGCCACCACGGCAACTAGAACTCAAAATCGGCTCCGGGCACCGGAGCCTGTGCCGTGGCGGCGGTGCGTCGGAGCGGCCTCGTCACTCCGTGTCGCTGCCGAGGTCGACGAAGACCCTGCCCTGCTCCTCCGCGACGCCCCGCCATTCATCTGCCTTGTCCGCGTCGTGCTGGCTCGAGCGCCTGACGAGGCTGACGATGGTGTCGTGGTTGCGCTCCTCGACGAAGTCGCCGGGTGCGAGCCCTGCGTTCACGCCGACATGCGGGAGGAGGCGCTCCAGCTCGGTGTCATCGAGGTAGTTGTCGGGTGCGAACTTCGGCTGCGGGAGGCGCGGCGGCTCGTCGTCTTCTTCCATCTTCATCACCAACGTCGTCGACGGGCGCTGGTGGGAGCCTGGCGACGAGGACGCCGCGGAAGGGGAGGAAGCACGGCGGCGGCGGTAGCGGTCCGACTACAGCTTGGCGAAGGTGGGCGGCGCCGCGACGCCGTAGTTGCGGTAGTGGTAGCTACCGCGGATGCGCGCCGCGTCGGAGCGCAAGACAGAATTGCATTGCATTTGGACTATTCATGCCTAAAATTTGACTACATGAGCCTGGCTTTCCATGTGGGCAGCGAAGCGTCAGGGGAATGCCCAGGTAGGTGAGAGGCTGCTCCACAATGGGGCAACCCAGGAGCTGGACCACGGGCGCTGCCTTGTCGGTGTCGCATCTGATCAGGGTGGTCGTGCTCTTCTGGAAATTCACAATGGGCCAACCCAGGGCGCGCCCAAAGAGCTGCAAGATTTCTTGCACCGCTAGGACATCTTCTGGTGAGGGGTGGCAGAAGCGGATCACGTCGTGCGTGTAGAGGGATATAGCGGGGATGGCACGGCGAGGGTGGAGTTGCTGCAGGACGTTTAGCTCAGTCGCGCAGCGAAAGATGCGGCCTAGTGTGTCCACGGTCAACACAAAGAGCTGCGGAGACAGCGGGTCGCCCTAGCGAAGGCCACGGCGGTGCCAGATCGCAGGGTCCGGGGCGCCGTTGAGCAGCACCCTGGTGCTTGCCGAAGACAAGAGGATGGCAAGCCAGTTGAGGAAGCGATCGCCAAAGCCGTAGCGGCGCAGCACCTCAAACAGGAAAGGCCACGAGATCGAGTCGAAGGCGCGCGTTAGCTCAAGCTTAAGCAAGACGCGCGGGGCACCGAGCTGATGCAGGAGGCGCACGGACTAGCGCACGAGGACGAAGTTGTCATGGAGGCTACGTCCAGGGATGAAGGCATTTTGGATGAGGCTCACCAGGTCGTTGAGCTTGGGCACGAGGCATAGAGATAGCAACTTGGCGAAGACCTTGGCGACAAGGTGGATGAGGCTAATGGGCATGTAATCTCTAAGGCAGGACGCGTCGGCGCGCTTGGGGAGCAGCGTGAGGAGCGCCTGGTTCAGGCAGCTGAAACCCGTCCGCGGAGCACGTAGAGCTGCTGGAACACGCGGCCGAAGTCGAGCTTGACGACATCCCAGATCGAGCGCAAGAACTCCACCGTGAAGCTATCAGGGCCGGGCGCTTTGCGCGCCGGCAGCCGCTTCACCATCTGCCAGATCTCGTCCAGGTCTCCCTGGTCAGCGGGCTCAGTGAGGTGTTGCAGGTCAAGGGTGCAATCTCGAGCAGAGTCAGTGCCGAGCAGGACGTCGAAGTGCGCAAAATCTGCCACGGCCATGTCGCCAGGTCCGTGAGGACGTCCCGGTCCACTCTCAGGCTGAAGATACGGTTCTTCTGTTTGTGGTATGTGCACTGGCGGTGGAAGAAGGATGTGTTAGCGTCGCCATCCTTGAGGAACAAGAGGCGCGCGTTGTTTGGCGATGTTGCGCTCCATTGAGGCGAGCCCGAGGTAGGATTGCTTGATCTGCCGCCGCAGCCAATCCTCGTGCGCCGTCAGCTGCCTGCACTCCTGAGCGGTGTCGAACATGGGGAGCAGGCCCGCGAGCTTGTCGCGCACGTTGCCAACCAGGCCCGCGGACCAGCTGCTGAGCTTACGCGTGGTGGCCCGCATGTGCTTCACTAGCCTGCGGAACGGGTCTGCATCGTCCACCGAATTCCACGGCTCCGCCACGACGTCTTGGTAACCATCCAACTGTGTCCTCAAAGTGGAACCGTTTCTACCCCGGCGGGAGCGGCGAGCAGTCGAGAATGAGCGGGCTGTGGTCGGAGACGACCGAGGCCAAGCATCGCAGGTGACAATCGCCATGTTGCTCCTCCCAATCTGTGGAGCACAAGACACGGTCAAGGTGGACAAGGGTTGGGGTTGTTTGCTCGTTCGACCAAGTATAGCAGCGGCAGTTGAGATAGACCTCCTTCAGCGCGAGATCATTGATAACGCGCCAGAATCTACCCATCAGGCGCCGGTTTCCATTGTTTTTGTCCTCATCACAATAGATTAGATTGAAATCTCCGCAAAGCATCCAGGAGTCGGGGCAGTCAGCGCGAACGTCGCGGATTTCTTGGAGGAACGCGATCTTCTCGTCATCGGTCTCAGGGCCGTAGACGATGGTAATCCACCAAGGCGTGGCGGCGCTCGATGGGGTTGCAACCTTGGCAGACAGGGTGTTGGCGGTGAACATCGGGTCTGTGATCGACACATCCCGGCTCTTCCAAGCCAGCAGGATGCCACCGCGGGTGCCCTGCGCGGGCAAGTACAATTAATCATTGAACTCCGAGCCTAAGGTCTCAAGGATAGTCGACGAGTACATGTAATCCATCTTAGTTTCTTGAAAGCGGACGATCGAAGCGTCGGTTGTTACAATGAGCGATCGAATGGCGATGCATCGCGCGCGAGCGTTTAAACCGCGCACATTCCAAATGATGATCTTTAGGCGTGATCCATTGGGAAGAGATCGACAGGTGGAGCACAACACAACAGCTATGCCTCAATGGGGCTGCCCGCAATCACCGTGGTGACGGGCGCCGTGGTCGGGTCTGAGGGCAGCTCGCGATCAACAAGCGCAGCGATCGCCTCAAGCACAGATAGGAGGATGGGCGTCGCAAACGACGATCAAACGTCTTCATCTCCTCTGCGGTGATCGGCTCATCGAGCCCAATGATGCCCAGTGTGCGCATCTGAACGTGCGCACGACGTGCAGCGGTGGGCGGAGCACCAGCCTTTGCCCTCACTACGGAGGTAGAACGGCCACGTCGAGGTGAGAAATTGAGTTGTTGCTTGCGCTGTCTTCGTCCAAGAGTGGGGAGGGCCGTGTTGAGTTGTTTGGTGGTCGTGGTGAGGAAGTCGCCCAGGGTCCAGGAGCTCGCCGGAGTGGTGCTCCTTCTAGATCGTCGTATCGTGATCGGCGGAGAGGCAAAGTGAGTGGCGCTCCGCAGGGGTTGCGTCGCGGTGGGCTTGGCCTTGGGCGCATAGGACTTGAGCGCGGTGCCTCATTGACGGTAATGGTTTCTTGGTCAACAAGGCCAGAGGTGCCAGGGGCTGACGCAGACAATTCTCCAGTTTGCCCCGACAAGGAATCAACCTCGGGAGCGGTGGACCGCTCTGGGACCTCGCTGTGGAGGGACCGGTCGTCCGGATCCTGAAGCGCGCTGGGATTGGGCGGGAGTGGCCCCGTCCTGCACGGGCTGTCTCCTTACTCGCTAGCCGACGCCTGAGGGTGGGGCACAGAGGGCCCAGTAGCGGCGTCGGGAGCGGGAGGCACCTGTGCGCGGCCGCCATCTGGTGCTGGGTCTTGCACTTCCGTCCGATGGGTCTCCGTAGTCGGCCTCGGATCTGTTGTCGCGGAGGCAGCTTTGGCAAGGGCTGCCTCAATCCTCGCGAGCTTTTTGTTGCCCCCAAGCTTTCCTCTTCTGGCTTGTGGACGAGGTCGATGGGTCCCTTCCTGGGTGGGCCAAGGCTCCATGCGCCTTCCTGAGGGCTGAGGCGAGGGCGGCCAGCGACGCTGGCTCGACCGCGTGAGCACGGGAATCAGGCCAACCACGCCGTCAGAGCGCTGACGCCCCTTGTCCCGCGTCCAGCCGGAGGAGTCGATTGTAATGCCGTCAGCACGCCCGTCAGGGGCGTTGGCCGTGCATTGCCGCTTCCGGCCACGGCGGCGGTTTTGCGTGCGTCTAGAGCCCTGACCGGCGTCTTTACCACTACCAGTAGCAGGGTCGCCAGGGCCACGAGCGCGGGGTCACCGCCCGTCGCAGGGATGAGGGGCTAGGTCTTGACGATGTCGATGGAGATAGCGTAGTCTAGGATGCGGACCACCGGGGTTAGCCCAGCTCTGTTCGCAGGGACCAGCTCGACAATCTCCAGTGTGGCCTTCGGCTTGATGGCGGCGGGGTTGTCCGTGCACCCAGTGAGCCGGAAGGTGGCGAGGTCCGCGCGCGAGCGTGTGCCAGGGTGTAGCCACTCGATCCAGTAGTCCGCGCCCAGGATGTGTTCCGCGGTGGACAAGTGCCAGGCTTGTGGCGGGATGCCGCGGAGCTCGAGTCGGACGGAGTGCTCGAAGCTGCCGGAGTTGGCGTGGGCGAGCTTGCACCAGGGGCGGAGCAGGATTGCCCCAATTAAGGATAAACAATGTAATTCTTTACACGTATATATGTTCAAAACACATTCTTTTATGTTAGAAATACCATGAAGTCAGAAATACTAGTTTTCAAACCTTATGTTAGCTTCTTTTAGTATTTATTGTTGAACTGAGATAGATCTAAGAGTATCTTATTGAAAGCATATAGTTCTTTTGCCCCAATTAAGGATAAGCAATGTAATTCTTTACACATATATATGTTCGAAACACATTCTTTTATATATATGTCTGATAGATATGATTCTTCCAGAACAAATATTACTCTACAAAGTCAATAGTATGAAATCATGAGCACATGCTAGCCTATATCCTGTAAGTTTAAAAGATACATGCAGTTCACGGCAAGAAAGTAAAAGACTAACTGATATCCATGAGCAATAACACAAAGGTTAAACTTTAAACTAATTATGAATTTTCACATTCGTCACTGCCTTGCTAATTTTATGGAATATTTTCGTTGCTGATATGCCTTCATTCGGCAAAAAAAACAGTAACCTCAAAATATGATGAATTGTACAATGTTCAAAAAATATGGCAAAAGCGGGACATACCTTGACTTAATTCTCGTCAAAATTCTGCCATTTTCATGATTTCCCATCAGGGCATAACATTTTATTGTCAAAGTAGTAATTAATAGAAAAGCTCGAGATTGATCTAGCAAATTTAGTGACAAGTGAATTCCAAACCTGAGAGGTGGAAGAACTAATTCATCTTGTGGTCTTCCAGTGAGGATCACATAAGTAGCAGAAAAGAGAGTTGCTGATATTACCTCATTATGCTAGTTATTTGACTTTATTTATATTAAGTTTCATAGTATGTATTTATCTTCTATTAAACTCCTCTAAGTAGTAAGAAACCAAAAGCGAGCCTGAGTGTTGATCCTTGGTTTCAGACCTATTTATTTTGTACCAGAACTGGCATAGGAAAAGGCCAAAAATTAGAAATAGACGCCACTGGTTGTGAAGATAGAAACCGAGCTTCTAGTTCTTCGAATATGCAAGGAGTTAATTCAATCTACACTTGTAACACCGTAAAAAAAATTCTCTGCATGACTAACACCTAGAGATCTAATGGCGAGTGAGCGCGTGTTTAATCCACCCCAAATAACATGAGTTTTTCAGGCATTTCCTAGTTGTTTGAATGGACAAAAATGGGTATTACCTGCTAGACTACAGTGAGCCAGTTACCAAACAGAACACAAAATCTCTACTACTCTGAGATAAAATACACCATATGCATGATGTGAGGACACTACAATACTACTTGAAAGCATGAAGACAACAGTATTCCTATTTCCATCTATCAAAGCGATAACCTATCAATGCCATCATTGTTTTGGTAAACTGATAAAGCGGGAAAGTCACAGTTACCATCAGTCAAGCATTTGGGACCATCATTGTATAAAATTGGTATAATTGGAGAAATAGCACACTGAAAGAAATATGAAGTGGTTTATGAGAAACAGGATCTAAAAGCACTGTTCATATATTAAACATAATTAATCCACTGTTGGTAAAGGAAACATTAGTATTTGAGGGGGCAAAATTGCATTGATGTTCAGTTAAATTGACCTCTTTTCTGCGGGGTCAATTTGATATGTAAGAAAATCTGTAAAACCCTTCAAGCAATCCTTAGGAATGTTTTACTAACCCCTAGCTGTCAAAAGTATGGAAAATTAAATTAAATATAAAGGCTAAACTAATTATTGTAAACTGCAGCTCATGAGGTTAGTATATGTTTAATACTTTTACCTGCAATAATCTCTTTGGTGCAAGTGTCATCCTAACATACTCATGTATGTGCCTAATCATAAAGCATAGGTACCTGTTTAAATTGCATGGGAGACATATGTTAGATGACAAAGATCGAGTGGGCTGCAGATAATTCGAGAAACACATATATCATATAAACATAAATGACCGTAATTTGATCGAAAGCTTTAGTGTTTTTTTCGCTAGTATATATGATAGTCAAAGATGAAATAATTGGACCATGGTAGAGAAATGACAGAATCATCAGAAAACCATGACTTAAGAAACAGCAGAATCATCACAAAACCAAGAAAGACTAATACAGTCCTATTTCTCTATCTGTTTTTCTCTAACGTAACATAAGAAACAACAGGGTCATCAGAAAACTAAGAAAGACTACAACACTCCTACTGTTATGACCGGTCTGGTCTACCGCCGGAGGGGGCCCATTGGCCCAACCGGCCAAGCTTAGTTAGGGGCTTAGCCCAGTTAGCAGATTAGGGTTTCGCAAGTTCTCTTATATATACAAGTTGTAATAGACTAAATCAATCAAGCAATAATCAGAAATCATTATTGCCGACTCCCAGAGGAGTCGGCCTTCTCCCGTCCGCGTCGCCCAAACCCTAGCCGCCGCCTTCCGCGAGCTCGCGACGGCGCCCTACCGCCGGCGCCGCCTTCCTCCCTCTCGCTCTCAGCACTTCCACCCCTACAATCTACGCCCTCGCCCCGGTAGAACCCTAGTTTCTACCAATTTGGTATCGAAGACCTCTACGATCATGTCTTCGAGCCAGCCCACCGCCACCACCGCCGCCGCCTCCAGAGACGCCGCCGGCCTCCTCCGCCGCCGCGCAACTGCCGCCGCCCTCCACGGGCGCCGCGGCGCCCGCGCAGATGTCGCCGGCGCCGCCCCCCTCCTCTCACAGCAAGAGCTATCGACGGCCATCCGCGACCTCGCCACCGCCGTCCAGGGCATCCGCCTGTACCTCATCGGTACGCAGGGGATGACTACGCCGGTCCTGTCGCCACCCCTCGCCGCATACCCGGCCGCGCCGACAGCCCTTCCCGGCCAGGGAGCGCCCGCTCCACCCCCGGCCTCACCGCCGCCGCCACCGTGGGCGTCCTGGCCGCCGACCCCCAGCCCAGGCCCCGCCTCGCTGCCCCAGGGGGTGCCCATCCAGCGGGTCCAGTTCCCGCCATCGCCCTCCCGACTCCCGGCGTGGGTGACCGCGACGGAGCCCCCGCCGATCCACTCGGCCGCACCGGCGCCATCCCCCGTCTACACCACCGCCGGGGACCCCCCGCGCCCGTCCTTCCCGGACCCGCCGCCCGCCCGCTTCACCGAGCCGTCTGCTGGTCGCATGGAGTACCCCGCCCAGGGCGCCACCGGCCTCGCTCCCCCACGCTACGCCAAGCTGGAATTCGCCACATACGACGGCGTCGAGGACCCCTCAAGCGGCTCCAACCGGTGCGAGCGGTTCTTCCGGGGACGGCGTACCGTGGCTTCGGACCGGACGTGGCTCGCCTCGTACCACCTCCGCGGCGCCGCCCGGACGTGGTACTACTCCCTGGAGCAGGGACGAGGGTGGCATGCCTCCATGGGACCGGTTCCGTGAGCTCCGCCTTCTCCGCTTCGGCCCTCCGGTCCGCGGCGGCCGCTTGGCGGAACTTGGGCGTTTGGCGTTCACCACCACGGTGCGAGACTTCGCCGACCGCTTCCGAGCCCTCGCATGCCATGCGCCCGGTGTGAGCGGGCCAACAGCGCGCCGAGCTCTTCATTGGCGGCCTCCCGGACCATATCCGCGTGGATGTCGAGCTACGAGCCCCGCGGGACCTCCGAGACGGCGATGCACTATGCGCGCGCTTATGAGTGTCGCGCCCAGGCGGTTCAGCAGACGCCCCTGGCCCGCGGCACCCGCGCCGCCCGACCTCCTCCTCCGGCCGCGGCCGCCACCTGCCCCGCCCCACCTGGACCGAGTGGCCCTGCCCCCGCAGCGACACGCACGTTCCGCCGCCTCACCCCGGCGGAGCAGCTCGAGCGCCGCCGCCTCGGACTCTGCTTCAACTGCGACGACCCATACACGCCCGGTCACGTGTGCCCTCGCCTCTTCTACCTAGAGACCGTCGACGTAGAGGAGGGCGACCCGATGACCGGGCCGGTTGCCGCGGCATCCGAGATGGCCGGGCCGACCGACGCAGCTGCCACGGCCTTCGTCGTGTCCCTCCACGCGCTCGCCGGCATCCGCCACGAGGGGACGATGCGCTCCGGTCACTATCCGGGCGAGCCTGCTGGTGGCGCTGCGGACACGGGGTCTACGCATAATTTCCTCCCCGCCGCCACTATGCGCCGCCTCGCGCTACGGCCGACGGGTGGGGATACCCTCCGCGTGACCGTGGCCAACGGTGACCGCCTCCTCTGCCATGGGGTGGTCCGGGCACGTCCCCCTTACCATCGGCGACGAGCACTTCGTCATCACGTGCGCCGGCATCGACTTGGGCTGCTTCGACTTCATCCTTGGCGTCGACTTTCTGCGGACGCTCGGACCCATCCTCTGGGACTTCGACGCCATGACGATGACCTTCTGGCGCCAGGGACGCCACATTCGCTGGGAGGGTCTCGGGGGCACATCTCCCGCGCCGCAGCTCCGGTTAGTCTGCTGGGGCCGATGA
Source organism: Lolium rigidum (assembly GCF_022539505.1). Classification (NCBI taxonomy): domain Eukaryota; kingdom Viridiplantae; phylum Streptophyta; class Magnoliopsida; order Poales; family Poaceae; genus Lolium; species Lolium rigidum. The sequence continues at coordinate 149,927,556 of NC_061509.1, forward strand.
CGCCGACCACCCCCTCTCGACGCACCTCCTGCGGCGGCACGGCGACATCTTCGAGGAGCCGCAGGGCCTGCCGCCCCCACGAGCATGTGACCATCGCATACACTTGCTCCCGGGGTCGGCGCCGGTGGCGGTGCGCCCATACCGCTACCCCCAGCTGCAGAAGGACGAGCTGGAGCGCCAGTGCGCGCTCATGTTGGCGGCGGGCATCATCAGGATCTCCACGTCCCTGTTCTCTGCGCCGGTGCTCTTGGTGCGCAAGTCGGATGGCACGTGGCACTTCTGCATCGACTACCGCGCCCTCAACGCCCTCACGCTCAAGGACAAGTTCCCGATCCCGGTGGTTGACGAGCTGTTTGACGAGCTCCACGGCGCGAGGTTCTTCACCAAGCTCGACCTCCGCTCAGGCTATCATCGAGGTGCGCATGCACCGGAGGACATCGCCAAGACGGCGTTCCGGACACACCATGGCCACTTCGAGTTCGTGGTGATGCCTTTCGGCCTCACCAACGCGCCCGCAACCTTCCAGGCCACGATGAATGATGTCCTTCGCCCATACTTACGTCGTTTTGTGCTTGGTTTTTTCGATGATATCTTGATCTACAGCGCATCATGGGCGGAGCACCTGCAGGCATGTCGCCATCGTCTTCAACGAGCTTCGAGCGCATCGACTTCACCTCAAGCGCTCGAAGTGCTCGTTTGCGACGACCTCGGTGGCCTATCTCGGTCACGTCATCTCCGCCGACGGGGTGGCGATGGATGCGGACAAGGTGGCGGCGGTCGCCGCCTGGCCGACGCCGCGTTCACCACGCGCCCTCCGCGGGTTCCTGGGCCTCGCCGGCTACTACCGGAAGTTCATCCGGGATTTTGGCCTCATCGCCTCGCCGCTCACGCGCCTGCTGCGGCACGAGGCCTTCGCTTGGGACGACGAGGCTACCGCTGCCTTCGAGGCCCTCAAGGGGGCCCTGACGACGGGCCCCGTTCTCCAGATGCCGGACTTCGACAAGCCGTTCATCGTCGACTGCGACGCCTCCGGGGCGGGGTTCGGTGCCGTCCTTCACCAGGGTGACGGGCCGCTCGCCTACTTCAGCCGGCCGTTTGTCTGCACGCCACCTCAAGCTTGCGGCGTACGAGCAGAACTCATTGGCTTGGTCCGGGCCGTCCGCCACCGGCGCCCCTACCTATGGGGGCGCTCGTTCCGCGTACGTACGGACCACTACAGCCTTAAGTTTCTCTTGGACCAGCGGCTGTCGACGGTGCCCCAGCACCAGTGGATCAGCAAGCTGTTTGGCTTCGACTTCACGGTGGAGTATCGTCCGGGGCGCCTCAACACGGTGGCCGATGCCTTGTCCCGCCGCGACGCCGATCTCGACGCCACTGAGGGAGACTCGGACGGACGCCTACTCTGCATCCTCTCGGGGCCCTCCTTCGTCCTCTTCGACCGCATCCGCCAGGCGACGGTGTCCGCGCCGGATGCCCAGCTTCTGCGGCAGCAGCTCGACGCGGGTGAGCTGGACGACCCTTGGCGCGTCACCGACGGCCTTCTCCTCCACGGGCGCCGCGTGTTCGTCCCCGACCATGATGACCCCCGCCATCAGGTGCTGCTCTTGGCGCACTCCGCCGGTCATGAGGGGGTCCAGAAGACCCTCCACCGTCTTCGCGCGGACTTCTACATCCCTGGCGATCGGGCCATGGTCCAGGATTGGGTGCGTTCGTGTGAAACGTGCCAGCGCAACAAGACGGAGACTTTGCGCCCAGCTGGTGTCTTGCAGCCGCTTGACGTTCCTTCGCAGGTGTGGGCCGACATCTCCATGGACTTCATCGAGGGCCTTCCGAGGGTGGGTGGCAAGTCTGTCATCCTCACGGTGGTTGACCGCTTCTCCAAGTACGCCCACTTCATTGCGCTTGGCCATCCCTACACGACGGCGTCTGTGGCCCGCGCCTTCTTTGACGGTATCGTCCGCCTACACGGGTTTCCCTCGTCCATCGTCTGTGATCGAGATCCGGTGTTCAAGGGGCACGTGTGGCGGGACCTCTTCCGCATGGCTGGGGTCCAACTCCGGTTCAGCGCGGCATTCCATCCTCAGACGGACGGCCAGTCCGAGGTCGTCAATAAGGTGATCGCCATATATTTGCGCTGTGTTACAGGTGATCGTCCTCGCGCTTGGGTGGATTGGCTTGCATGGGCGGAGTACTGCTACAACACCTCCTACCACTCCGCCCTGCGTGCTACGCCATTCGAGGTGGTCTACGGTCGGCCACCACCACCTATCCTACCGGTGGATCCAGCGACGGCGCGGACGGAGGCAGCTAGCGAGCTCATCCGCGCCCGCGACGAGATGCTGGCCGAGGTGCGGCAGCGTCTTGTCCAAGCTCAACAGGTCGCCAAGCACTACTATGACGGGCGGCATCGTGAGGTTGAGTACGCGGTGGGTGACTGGGTGTGGCTTCGCTCGTTGCACCGCTCTCATCGATCCCTCGACCCGCGTGCCAAGCGTAAACTTGGTCCGCGCTATGCGGGGCCCTTCATCATCGTCGAGCGGATTGGGACCATGGCGTACAGGCTTCAGTTGCCGGAGGGGGCCCGCATTCACGACGTATTCCACGTGGGCCTGCTGAAGCCCTATCGCGGTGCCCCGCCGGTGGCCACGCCACCACTTCCGCCGACGGCCGAGGGTCGTCTGCTGCCCAGTCCGGCCAAGGTGCTCCGCGCTCAACTACGTCGTGATGTTTGGCACTTGTTGGTGCAGTGGGAGGGCCTTTCCGAGGAGGAGGCGACTTGGGAGCCCCGCGAGGAGTTCCGGCGAGCATTACCCGGACTACCGGCTCGAGGACGAGCTGTTTGCGCAGGCGGGGAGAGATGTTATGACCGGCCCGGTCTACCGCCGGAGGGGCCCATTGGCCCAACCGGCCAAGCTTAGTTAGGGGCTTAGCCCGGTTAGCAGATTAGGGTTTCGCAAGTTCTCTTATATATACAAGTTGTAATAGACTAAATCAATCAAGCAATAATCGGATATCATTATTGCCGACTCCCGAGAGAGTCGGCCTTCTCCCGTCCGCGCCGCCCAAACCCTAGCCGCCGCCTTCCGCGAGCTCGCGACGGCGCCCTGCCGCCGGCGCCGCCTTCCTCCCTCTCGCTCTCAGCACTTCCACCCCTACAATCTACGCCCTCGCCCGGTAGAACCCTAGTTTCTACCAATTTGGTATCAGAGACCTCTACGATCATGTCTTCGAGCCAGCCCACCGCCACCACCGCCGCCGCCTCCGAGACGCCGCCGGCCTCCTCCGCCGCCGCGCAACTGCCGCCGCCCTCCACGGGCGCCGCGGCGCCCCTGGCAGATGTCGCCGGCGCCGCCCCCCTCCTCTCGCAGCAAGAGCTATCGACGGCCATCCGCGACCTCGCCACCGCCGTCCAGGGCATCCGCCTGTACCTCATCGGTACGCGAGGGATGACTACGCCGGTCTGTCGCCACCCCTCGCCACATACCCGGCCGCGCCGACAGCCCTTTCCGGCCAGGGAGCGCCCGCTCCACCCCCGGCCTCACCGCCGCCGCCACCGTGGGCGTCCTGGCCGCCGACCCCCAGCCCAGGCCCCGCCTCGCTGCCCCAGGGGGTGCCCATCCAGCGGGTCCAGTTCCCGCCATCGCCCTCCCGACTCCCGGCGTGGGTGACCGCGACGGAGCCCCCGCCGATCCACTCGGCCGCACCGGCGCCATCCCCCGTCTACACCACCGCGGGGACCCCCGCGCCCGTCCTTCCCGGACCCGCCGCCCGCCCGCTTCACCGAGCCGTCTGCTGGTCGCATGGAGTACCCCGCCCAGGGCGCCACCGGCCTCGCTCCCCCACGCTACGCCCAGGGATGAAGGCATTTTGGATGAGGCTCACCAGGTCGTTGAGCTTGGGCACGAGGCATAGAGATAGCAACTTGGCGAAGACCTTGGCGACAAGGTGGATGAGGCTAATGGGCATGTAATCTCTAAGGCAGGACGCGTCGGCGCGCTTGGGGAGCAGCGTGAGGAGCGCCTGGTTCGGGCAGCTGAAACCCGTCCGCGGAGCACGTAGAGCTGCTCGGAACACGCGGCCGAAGTCGAGCTTGACGACATCCCGGATCGAGCGCAAGAACTCCACCGTGAAGCTATCGGGGCCGGGCGCTTTGCGCGCCGGCAGCCGCTTCACCATCTGCCGGATCTCGTCCGGGTCTCCCTGGTCGGCGGGCTCAATGAGGTGTTGCAGGTCAAGGGTGCAATCTCGAGCAGAGTCGGTGCCGAGCAGGACGTCGAAGTGCGCAAAATCTGCCACGGCCATGTCGCCGAGTCCGTGAGGACGTCCCGGTCCACTCTCAGGATGAAGATACGGTTCTTCTGTTTGTGGTATGTGCACTGGCGGTGGAAGAAGGATGTGTTAGCGTCCCCATCCTTGAGGAACAAGAGGCGCGCGCTGTTTGGCGATGTTGCGCTCCATTGAGGCGAGCCCGAGGTAGGATTGCTTGATCTGCCGCCGCAGCCAATCCTCGTGCGCCGTCAGCTGCATGCACTCCTGAGCGGTGTCGAACATGAGGAGCAGGCCCGCGAGCTTGTCGCGCACGTTGCCAACCAGGCCCGCGGACCAGCTGCTGAGCTTACGCGTGGTGGCCCGCATGTGCTTCACTAGCCTACGGAACGGGTCTGCATCGTCCACCGAATTCCACGGCTCCGCCACGACGTCTTGGTAACCATCCAACTGTGTCCTCAAAGTGGAACCGTTTCTACCCCGGCGGGAGCGGCGAGCAGTCGAGAATGAGCGGGCTGTGGTCGGAGACGACCGAGGCCAAGCATCGCAGGTGACAATCGCCATGTTGCTCCTCCCAATCTGTGGAGCACAAGACACGGTCAAGGTGGACAAGGGTTGGGGTTGTTTGCTCGTTCGACCAAGTATAGCAGCGGCGGTTGAGATAGACCTCCTTCAGCGCGAGATCATTGATAACGCGCCGGAATCTACCCATCGGGCGCCGGTTTCCATTGTTTTTGTCCTCATCACAATAGATTAGATTGAAATCTCCGCAAAGCATCCGGGAGTCGGGGCGGTCAGCGCGAACGTCGCGGATTTCTTGGAGGAACGCGATCTTCTCGTCATCGGTCTCGGGGCCGTAGACGATGGTAATCCACCAAGGCGTGGCGGCGCTCGATGGGGTTGCAACCTTGGCGAGACGGGGTGTTGGCGGTGAACATCGGGTCCGTGATCGACACATCCCGGCTCTTCCAAGCCGGCAGGATGCCACCGCGGGTGCCCTGCGCGGGCAAGTACAATTAATCATTGAACTCCGAGCCTAAGGTCTCAAGGATAGTCGACGAGTACATGTAATCCATCTTAGTTTCTTGAAAGCGGACGATCGAAGCGTCGGTTGTTACAATGAGCGATCGAATGGCGATGCATCGCGCGCGAGCGTTTAAACCGCGCACATTCCAAATGATGATCTTTAGGCGTGATCCATTGGGAAGAGATCGACAGGTGGAGCACAACACAACAGCTATGCCTCAATGGGGCTGCCCGCGATCACCGTGGTGACGGGCGTCGTGGTCGGGTCTGAGGGCAGCTAGCGATCAACAAGCGCAGCGATCGCCTCAAGCACAGATAGGAGGATGGGCGTCGCAAACGACGATCAAACGTCTTCATCTCCTCTGCGGTGATCGGCTCATCGAGCCCAATGATGCCCAGTGTGCGCATCTGAACGTGCGCACGACGTGCAGCGGTGGGCGGAGCACCAGCCTTTGCCCTCACTACGGAGGTAGAACGGCCACGTCGAGGTGAGAAATTGAGTTGTTGCTTGCGCTGTCTTCGTCCAAGAGTGGGGAGGGCCGTGTTGAGTTGTTTGGTGGTCGTGGTGAGGAAGTCGCCCAGGGTCCAGGAGCTCGCCGGAGTGGTGCTCCTTCTAGATCGTCGTATCGTGATCGGCGGAGAGGCAAAGTGAGTGGCGCTCCGCAGGGGTTGCGTCGCGGTGGGCTTGGCCTTGGGCGCATAGGACTTGAGCGCGGTGCCTCATTGACGGTAATGGTTTCTTGGTCAACAAGGCCAGAGGTGCCAGGGGCTGACGCAGACAATTCATCCCTGGTTGCGTCGCGGTGGGCTTGGCCTTGGGCGCATAGGACTTGACCTGGTTTCTTATATACTTCTATGAGTATACAGGTTGAACACGTGAATGCAGAGCCGGAGACAAACAGAGAAAAGACCAAACCTGTGAGACATGATCAGCTATTGAATGCAACATGTTTTTCAACCTTGGTATATAAGTTGACCGGATGAATGCCTTTTAAGTAAGGCCTCAACGTAAACAAACTCATAATCTATAGGTTTACCGTATCATCTCATACCCTATTAACATGGTGTAGAATTTCAAGATATACCACATACATCTGGTTCCTTTTTGCTAGATAACAATTAACTGACAGCTGATGCCGAGATATCATAGTCAGCCATAATAGTTTATAGGAAATGACTTGCTGATGCATTTAAGTTAATCACTCATATTTTAACACTCTGAGGCGAAAAAAAACTATTTCACCATACCTGAAACATAGACAGTGGGAAAAATTCTAAGCTATTGTTTGTCAGTACTAACCTTTACCACAACAGTCTGATGCAGCTTCACTGGATAATCTAGTGCTTAGATCAGTAAAACCTCATATTCTACATTATAGAGTAGAACACTTTTTGGTCTCCTTTTTTCACTTGTAAGAGATACATAGCAAGCACTAAATTAGAAAAAACAACCAAAGTTTAACTCGCCAAAGCTAAAACAGATTGATAATCTGCCAGATACACTAGAGAATGCATATCAACAATAGAGCCTGGGGTGTATCAACAGTAGAAAAAAAGCAGTTGAGGCTTTTCACACCAAAATGACCAGATTGATGAACCTGACCCAAGGCAGTATACATGACACACAAAGACCTTCAGAACAACTGCACGAAAGAGAAACTTCACGAAACTAAGTCTGAGCTGATATTCGGTGCACGAAACTAAGGCCTTGCTGATATATGGTATTATGGAACTCACCCCAATTTAGGTGAATATGCTACTATTGTGGAAAAAAAAAGTTACAACTGAACTATTTTTAATGAAATTGCAAGGTTGTGTCACATCTCTAACTAGACAAATATAGGTGAAAATGCTTCCATCAACACAACATAGTATTCTAAAATATCTAAGTCCACCTTTACCAGACAATAACAAAAAGAGTCAGTGAGGCAGAAATACATAACCATCCACAGTGAAAGATCAAATGTCGCCCATTGCAACAACTTGATATTTTAATGTCAGCTATATGATTGACCACTTCCGTGCCCTCTATGCCCATCATGATGGCCTGCAGAATGTCATAATAATCAGACCCAACTCAATAAGATGGCTTTCAACAATTTCTTGGGGCAAACTGAGAAATGGTGTAGAACCAATAATCAGAAAGTCTATAATATCTTGAAAAAGGATATCCACCAAGTTACCTAAAGAAGAGGGTGGTGCACCATGGCCATGTATGAAAGTATGAAACTGAAACATTTGTGCGGAATCTTTGGATAGTTTAGGCCGTTACAAATATATTACACCTGGTGTCAGTAAAACTGACCTACAATATTATATACAGAGTAGGTCTTGAACTAAAAAGAGCCCCACCCCCCTGTTTCCACAATTGATTTGTTGGTTTGCTTTTGCGAAAAGTGACTGTTGGTGTACAGTGCAGGTAAGTTGATGAACTTTGCCTCCAGATTTGTGCAAAGTAGTATTTAGCCCATAGAGACATGACTACTAGCTGCTTCTTTCTTTAGACCTTTGTTCATTATAACCTTCCTTGACTCATCCGATACAGACCATTGCCTAGCAGCAGCATGAAAGTTTGAGATTAACACAAGATTTCGAGTATTCTGTGGATCAACTTCCAAAAGATGCCCAGCTACCGTGTTTCCTCTTACCACATCTATGTTAGATATACATGCATTCAACATAGCCACACAGATAGCAGCAGAAAGCTCAGTTACGTTCGCACACAAACTACAGTAGAGATTCCATGCCTCATCGATTTGTCCTGCCCGGCCTAACATGTCAATAAAACAAGCGTAGTGCTCTGGCCCTGGATCGATTGCATACTTGCTTTTCATCAAATGTAACTTGGCTCGGCCTTCGTCCACAAGACCAGAGTGTCCACAAGCTGAGAGGATAACCAGAAATGTAATGGCATTTGGCCAGACTATGGGTACAGCTTTTTCCATCCTCTCAAACAAATCCAAAGCCTCTTTCCCATGCCCATGGCGACTATAGCCATCAATCATGCAGGACCAGGAAAGAACATTTTTGCCACTCATTCGATCAAACACCACACGTGCACCCGCTGTCCGACCACACTTTGCATACATGTCAATAAGTCCATTGCATAGGATAGTCTCAGAATCAAACCCACAGCGGAGAACTTTGCAATGTACCTGCAGACCATATGCCAGATTTGCTGTGGCTGAGCAGGCGGAGAGAGCGCATGTCAGCGTGATTTGGTTGGGTTCATTTGCCCCTAGCATCAAGAAAGCTTCCCGGAAATGGCCATTCTCCACGTAGCCTGAAAGAACAGTGTTGCACAGCGCCACATCCTTTGGGCGCTCCATGTGGATAAGCAATCGCTCCGCCTCCTCGACGCAGCCGCAGCTCATGTAGAGATCAACAAGGGCTGTCTTCATAATGGCATCACCGTGGCACGCAAGCACTGTCAACGCGTGGAGCTGGCGGGCGGGGCGGACGGCGCGGGAGGAGGTGCAGGCCTTGAGCATGGTGCAGAGGGTGGCAGCCGTTGGCGCGAACCCGGCAGCTGCCATGCCGCGAAAGGCTTCTACGGCGGCTGCGGGGCGCCCGTGGCGGACTTGGCAGGTGATGAGCGCGTTCCAAGCAACGGCGTCGCGCGCTGGCATTTCGTCGAACAGGCGGGAGGCGGCGCCTGGGAGGCCGGCTTTTGCGTAGGCTGTGAGCAGGGCGGTCGCCGGGATAGGGCTGGAGAGGGAAGAAGACTTGAGCAGCGTGGCGTGGAATGCGGAGGAGTGGGTGGGGTGGGAGGAGAGGCGGCGGAGCAGCGCGGAGAGCGGCGGCGGCGCACGAGGCATTTGGCTTGCAGCACGGGCGGGCGCGAGCAGGGGCGATGTATTGGCGGGCGTTGGAGCAGGGGGTCGCGATGCCGGACGGCGCGACCAAAGGCAAAGGTAGGCTGCGTCGCGGGGAGAGCTGGTCGAGGGCGACGTGGTCCTGGAGTTAGGCTGCTCGCGTGCGTGCGCTGATGGTGTGCTTGGCCTGGCCGAGTCGTTTCCTTTTTTTTTTATCTAATGATTTTCTATCTCGGCTGCCTCGCCTGGTTCAACCTCTGCCCCTCACGGTTGTACGCTTCCAGCTAAAGATCTAAAAAATTCTCAAAAAAAAAAAAAAAAAAAAGCTAAAGATCTAAAAGAGCCATCGTTCCTTAATATTTTGTCCGTCCAGAAACAACTTCCCACAGACGCCTACTAGATTGATGGGAAAATATAGCAAAATCATCCAAAGACGCCTACTAGATCTAGCAACCATAGAAAAACATTTTATACAAAATACAAGGTCTGGGCATCCGTATAGCTAGCCACGGCTCCAAAAGAAATCTACTACAAAGAACGACGGACTTACCGATTTGGAACCACGGTTACTTTCGGGCCCTCCCAAACCTTCATCGGTCCACGCTAAAGCCAGCCGCCGAAACTCCCACGCGTCATGCACACCTCCGCTCGACGGACTCCCATACCTTCTTACAGAAGAAGAAGAAACAAATCTAGGTTGGCAAGGAGATCATCTATGGAGCATTCATGGAGCGATTCATCAACCAAACCAAGTAAAAAGAAGGATCCAGAGGTTACCTTACACGTTGGATCGAATCAACGACCAATTGCTTGCATAGCCTGCTCGTCCTCTCCTCTCCTCTCCTCTCCTCGACAAGTACAAGTCTAAGTCGTGTCGCACGCGTTAGCCGCACGCGGCGGTTCCACCCCTACTGGTATATATAGACTCTGGGAGGACAAGGCCTTAGCTTTCATGAAAATTTGAAACGAGGCGCCACTTTTTTGTCTCTACCGGTTCCCGCTAGTTTTTTTTTTAATTTCGGCCGCCCTTCTTTGCATGAGTTTGGGAGGAAAGATATAAAACACGCCCCAATTAACGGTGTGATTATGTGCTACCTTAGGTTGCTCATATATTGCCCACGAATGATTAATCAAGTGTAATTGACTGCGTAAAATTAGAATCCTTGATTCAAGGGGGTTACCGGACCAGCCGTGAATGCGGTTTGTTAGCCAATCTAATTAATTGTGGGTTTGCTTGTAGGCACTTAATTATAGTACTATTACGGATTGTCAAATAAGTACTTTCTAAGTTAGCTTACCTATTAATTCTGGGGCACTTAATTGGTATTCCGGAAAAGGCTTCATCATGCCAAATTTGCTATTAGTTCCTTGGGCTAACAGAAATTTTGGAAAATCATAAGAGTTGCAGTACTTCCATTCCATCGTGGCTCTTTTCCTCTTAAAATTGCTCTATCGTGGCTCTTGTGGTTAATCTTAAGAGTAGGCTCATATAAGCAATGAATAGCGGTAATTAATATCCATTGTTGCCCTTTTCCTCCTAAAATTGCTTCCAGCCGATCCTCTTATGTTTTGATGTGAATATGCAAACCGTTTTGGTTACTCACTCTTTTATGTACGTCTGGCTTCCGTCAATTAAAAACAAGGAATTACTACAGGTATGTGAAGATTTTCTGGCTCCAATCGACAAGCACCTAGGCCGCATATAATACCAGCAAGACAAACAAAAATGCTCAAATGAATTGATTTTTTCGCGAGATTCAGTTTAACTGCGGAATTGAGAAAACCTGGCACAAACACCACGTATGTCTAAGTCGTGTGGCACACGGCGGATCAACCCCGTTGGTTTATATAGACGCTGGGAAGACAAGGGCTTAGCTTTCATGAAAGTTTAAAACGAGGCGCCAATTTTTCTTCTCTACCGGTTCCCGCTATTTTTTGTTTATTTCGGGTGCCCTTCTTTGCATGGGTTTGAGAGGAAAGAGATAAAACATGCCCCAATTAACGGAGTGATTTGTGTGCTACCTTTAGGTTGCTCAGAAATTGCCCGCAGATGATTAATCACATATAATTGACTGCATAAAACAGAATTCTTGATTCAAGGGGGTCATTGGACCAGCCGTGAATGTGGTTTGTTAGGGCATGTACAATGGTAGAGAAGGCATGCCTTCCCTTACCCCGCCACATCAGTTAGAGAAGGTATTAGATATAAGTCATACATCGCATTATCTCTTACTGCCATCTCTAGCAATTAATATTAATAACTAAATTTTGGTAGGAAATTTGTTGCTAAGGAAAGATATATGTGATACAATGAAGAAAATAGTGTTCCCTTATTTCGTAAGAGATGATCCCTTAGATAAGGGAAGACAATCTTCTCTCTATTCATTCTCTCTCCTCCAACTAAGCAAAAATCTGACGTGGCATCTCTAAGGGAAGGCTGACATCACCCCATTGTACGTGCCCTTAGCCAATCTAAGTATTTGTGGGTTTTCTCGTAGGCACATATAATATTTTTTGAAACGGACATATAATTATATTACGGATTGTCAAATCACTACTTTCTATGTTATCTTACCTAGTAATTCTAGGGCACTTAGCTGGGGGTTCAGAAAAAGCTTCCTCATGCCAGATTTGGTATTAAATCCCTCCAAATCAATCTATTGGGCTGAATAGAAATTTAGGAAAATCCTAAGAGTTACAGTACTTCTACCGTGGTTATTTTCCTCCTAATATTGCTCCATCGTGGATCTTGTGGTTAATTTTAAGAATAGGGTAAGCAATAAATAGCGGTAATTCATGTACATTGTGGCCCTTCTCCTCCTAAAATTGCTCCCAGACAACCCTCTTCCGTTTTGATGAGGCTGCATGCAAAATATTTTGGTTACTCACTCTTTGTTGGATCGTCTGGCTTCCGTCAATGAAAGACAACTCCAGGCCTGTGAAGATTTTCTCGCACCAATCGACAAGCACCTAGGCCGCATCTAATACCAGGAAGACAAACACAAATGCTCAAATGAATTGCTTTTTTTGCGAGATTCAGTTCACGGCATAGCTGCATAATTGCGAAACCCAAGTATCAGGCAAAAACACACATCACGAGACGCAACACGGAGACTTAATCATGTATATTTGACAGCATAAAATGGAATCCCCGTGCATGTTTGTTAGTCAATCTAATTAACCGTGGGTTTGTTGGCAGGCACTTAATTACATTTGGATCTATGGAAGGGATACTGCAGAGTAAAAGAAGGAGACGGAACACCCAGAGATAGTACTTTCTATCTCACAGAGTAATTCTACGGCACTTAATTGGGTTCCGGAAAAGGCTTCCTGATGCCAGGTTTAGTACTCCTTCCTGTCCGGTTTTTAGGGTTCACTAGGCTCGGCAGCACAACCAAAGGTGGATGGTGAGCGATTACCTCATCTGATGAATTCCTCCAATCATTGTATGAATAGTAACTAATTTGCATGAGTGAGTGATCCAAGGGGAAGCATAAAAATAAGATTTGTTTTCCATCCGTGGGAAAGACCCTCAACAAGCCAGCATAAATTGTGCATGCATTGGTCAGCGAAGTTCTACCGCAAGCAAAAGAAAAAGGGAGTATGTCAGCGGTTGAGAGTAATTATAGGCATGAGTTCATCTGAATTAATCATCAACATGGAATGATAAATCGGAATAAATAGATTTTTGTAATGGGACTAAATACACCGGAGAGGGAGTACTACTTTGATATGCATTGGGATGAGAACAAGAACTGAAGAGATTATTCACACGGACGAGTCCACCAGCCACATCTATTCTCAAATAAATTGTCAATTCTTTGCAAGATTTAGTTCACAACATAGATGCAGAGTTGAGAAACCAAGTCTTGGCCAAAACACCACCTCACAAAGGTACCAGACCATACACATACTGGGGTTTACACAAAAACAACAGTTCATCCAGGACACACCAGCAAAAACATCCAGCATAGGTGAGCCAAGATGAAAAGGCATCGGCCATGCAAGGGTCGGCCTATTGCTTCCTACTACCTATGCAGACCCTTTTCTCACCTCACCACGGTCACTGGCTCCAACTCGATCAGGGACAGGATGCTGCCCTCCTTTGCGTTCAGCTCCGACGACGGCCTTTCATTGTTCCTAGCCCCCAGACGCATCAAACCCTTGGACAAGTCCAACTTTCAGCTCCATGGTTGTCAAACATCTGTTTTCCCATTATTATTTATTAAGGACACAACCATATTTGACAACATATTGGAGATAACAATATCAATTGTTGCTCAAAGTAGGGGGAAAAGCATATACGAATGACACAATACGCTACACGAACTACACATCAACGTGAAGTAGGCATCACTAGTAGGTTCGTTTTGAAATTCACTTGGCAGCCTAAGTAGCACTTTGAAGACCACCATGTTTTCCAGAACGGAGCAGGTAAACAGGCAAAGATAACTAGCAGGCCTTGTATGCATATACATTTAAAAACTATACCCTGTGTACATGCATCCTTTTGCCATACTATGAAACATTTAGCTTACTATGCAGCGACCAAACAAGCAATAGGCAAACCGAGCCTGCATTCTTATCAACTACTCCCTACGTCATAAAAAGGTTGTCTTACATTTGTCTAAATTCAAATTTAGACAAATCCAAGACATCTTTTTATGGATCAAGGTAGTATTAAGTATATGATTTACTTCTAGAGAAGATTAAAAAAAGCAGCATACAAAGACAGCGTGATCATGGAATGCTTGGAAAAGTTTGCACTATCAATAATAAGATTTATTCCTCAAAAAATGAATTACCATCCTAAAAGCCAGCAGTTTCTCCTGCAGTAAATCAGAGGATAATTATCAGGATTTGCAAAAAAAAATCTTGTTCAAGAAACTCCATTCTCTAGAGCAGAAAAGGTTTTTTTTTTTATAAAAGCACAGTGACTAATACATAACTCATAGATTCCACCTATGCATCCTTCAGTGCTCCTTCTACAAAGAGAAAGGCATCACTAACATAAGAGACCGCCATAGTCCAAAAAAACAAAACCGCAACACTTGAAAGCTGCAACTACCAATCTCTAAATTTTGAAACCCGAAATTACCATGTACTACCAGAAAATTACTAGACGGGTAGTGTATATCCTTTATAACTTAGCATATTAGACAAGAATGCAACATCGATCTAGACCGAAATGAAAGTAATTTATTTGGAAATTACATCTTGGAGGCAAATCACGGTATCAGCTAGCCATAAGATGAACAACTTAATAACTCACAGGAACAGACGCTAATACCAAGAACATCGTTCGCAAATAAAATGGTCATCCTAGAATACCAAATGAGCAAGGTGTAGAAAATATAAATTTGTGAGCTTAGTAATTTTCCAAATGGAGTACCAGGTGATGGATGAATCATTTTATTTGATCTGGATGAATTCGAACTGATACATGGCCAACTAAGGTATTATAAAACGCTACAAATAGAGGGTTTATGGGAGTCAAGAAAGGCACAGGTAGGCTTATGCTTCATCACAAGTGTCATATATATTGTGTGGATTTCAAACCTGAGGCAGACTGAGCATCCATAGAGGTCACCGACAGTATTCCGGTTGTACGTTGGTGACCCTGACCTCGGGCAGCTTGTCAACAGACAGCCTCGACATGCATTGGCTGCCCTCGGTTTCGAGATGGTTAGGGGTCCCTCGACTGTGGTGATTTCACTGCATTCATCTGTATGCCTAGAGAGATATGCATACATATCAATAATATGTACAGTAAATGACTTTAGACAGTAGCATTGGATGAAAGTGTGCATGTATGATGTCGAAATGCAGATGTTGATCAACTGACCGGGCTCCGGACCACCCGCTGTACTGTCGGATCGGCCTTCTCATGGACAAGCCTACCAGTGAGGAGGCTGAAGAACACATTAAGCTGCATTGCAAGTAATTTAAAGTTTTTGTTAGGCTCAACCGGATCGGAAAATTTCAACCAAACAAAGATTATGTAGAATAAAAAGAAATGTTCATTCCAATATGCAACCTCGGCATAACTGTGGTCAAAACATGAACCCGATGGCAAAGATGGATAATTAAGAATGCACACCACAACAAGTCGAAATATTCTAGTACAAGCTTGCATCAGAAAACAAAGGAAAACAAAAAGATATGGGCTTTTACTTTGGTGAGAGCCTGTTGTTTAGGTTCTAAAGAAGATGGAACAGCAACAACGCAAATGAACAAATGAACACGAGACTAATCAACATCAAGAGCACAATTAGTATATGCAATTATATAAGTTAAGCAACACACACTGATACGTAAATAGGAAGTGCAGACCTGCCAGTTGCAAGTTGGTTGTCCTGCTCCTGTCCACTTGCTGCCTACCAATATTAACTCATCCGTGGTGCTCCTGTATTCCAAATCCCGGGCCAGACGGAGTGCCAGAGGCGGATGGAGTCGACAACCTCGATGGACACAAACACGCCGGCAATGGCGCCGGTGCTAGTGCCGCGGGAGACACAGCTATCCATGACCAGGATGAGCAGGCTGCCCGTGATAGCTCCCATGAATAGCCCAACTGCACAAGATATAAACATATGTCAACTCCTGGTAAAAAGAACGAATCAACAAAAGACTACAGATCAAACAGGGAACAATCTTCCTTGAATGCAATTCCAACTCTACTCCTAGACCATCAAAGGGAAGCATAAAAGCAAAGTTTAGGCTAGGCTTCTTCAGAACAGTCAGGAGCAAGTCATCCTGAGGCAACAACATGTTTGGGCTGGGCTTCTTCTATTTTGACTGTAAAAATAAACATGTATGCACACAACATATTTCACATAGCTTTCTGTACCAATTTTAACATACCTAGTAATATTTTCAAATTGGAAACTTTGAAGGAACAGCACTGATAGCAGAGTGCACTCTTAGTGCAAATTTGGGGTCTCTACTGAAAATATCATCAATAAACAAGTCAAAGTCTCATTTACCTTTGGGGTCTGTACTGCAAAATGTCATCAATAAACCTGATGGCACTCCGGATGATATGGTTGTCCCTCCCTGTCATACACACGCTCGAGTCGGATATTTTGAGTTCAATGTAAAACCCAAATGATAGCACAAGAATCAAGTCACAGAAATAAGGAATAATGACAATGCCAAATCAGCAGCAAGTGACAATGACATAGGCCAGTTAATGAGAAGAGTTAGCACATACCACAGTAGTACGTGCTCCAGCAGCCTTCTCTGCACTGCATTTACTTAAATACACTCCTGCTGCTCCCTGTACCTCTGATGCTTCTTTGCTGAATCAAAGCAAGTACTGAAGGCTGAATGGTGGTACATGACCCCGCATACCAGCTCTTCAGACCTCACACAACCTACATTACACACCATTTCCACCCTCAAATAACAGAAACATATATCCACCTTTTCTATGATGTGATCATGATCCACATTCACTTGCAAATTTCATTAAACATCCAAACAATTCCAGAGGAAACTGTCGTATCAAGCGTCTGAATTAAAAGGCGAGCTTATACCATTCACCTAAACAAGCTCATTAAACAATACAAGGTAACACATTACATACTTCAATCAGCTATGAAAAGCAAGGTTGTTGTTTTTAGCAACTTCATAAAACCATGTCCATTGTAAATCAGAAAATGTTTAACAGTGCAATGAAGCACTAGTAAGCATATGCAAATTTTCAAGTTGAATGCATTATCAAATATAGTGTCCATAACTTCATGTACTCATATGAGATGGAACAAGTAAGGAAGCATTGACCCCTCTAAATTAAAAACAAAGATCGGTCTACAAGAGTTCTCTACTTCTCTTGCATTGATAAAATAAAATCAGCTCACGCAAGCAGTACATGGAACCAATCAAATCCACAACACACAGAGGATGATTGCACAAGTACTACCTTCTTGAAAACGAAATCAGTCAGGGTGGCGAATGTCAGCCAATCAGCACGCACTACTACTGCAATGTTCGAGCCAACCAACTACTATCAGATGGCTGCCAGCGTAAAGCTACACGTACCCAGCTCCACCTCCACATGTTCCGGCACCACCGTCTACGAGATAACCTTCTGCCCTGCTACATAAACCGAGGCCAGATTATAATTGGTTGTTTTTGAACAGTTCATCATTCGGTAGCTCAAAATGGTATATGACATAAACAAATAAATTTAAACCAATTATGCATTCAAACACTTAATCATTGGATGTGACATATGCTAGTAGTTTCTCAAACACGCCTCAAAATGCTCGTTACCTGTATTACAAAAGAAGGCGTTGAAACGACGCAAATTACAACCAGCTAAGCAAAAATACTAAAACCAAAACCAGGGGTAACAAAAGTTAGAAGGGAGTCTAGTAGATAAACTGGAAAATCTAAGAAAAACAAGAAGAAAAGGCACAAAAGAGAATTGGCTGTAATGGTGACAAATACAATGGTAACTAAATAAACATGCAATTTGCTACGAAACAAACAATTAACGTGTACCTAACTGGTGTTAACACTAAAACAAAGACCAAGACCTATTCTTTACAGTGTGTGAAAGCATAGTTTTAGTTTAGGACAATTACCAACTTTATAAAGCATCACATCTTCAATTATTCAAAAGCATTAGATTCGCCCAAACATCACAAAAAGGTAGTAACAAAATCAGATCTTTCGGTGAAGGAGCCCAAGGTAAATAGGGAATAATCGAGAGAGAGAGAGAGACAGAGACCTTCTGTGGCACGAAATGGGGACGCGGTGTTTTACAAGAGGTCCCCGTCAACAAAGGCATGGGCATCATGTCGTAGTGGATGCCGGTAGCCCCAGCTCAATCTCCGCTGGACAGGTACAAATATTTTTAGCAACGTTGTTCAACAACTTCGCTGCCAGTTGGAGTTTGCAAGACACTCAAAGCATTCCTCTGCAACTTCACAGGTCGACACCATTCTTCAGAACCTAATTTTGCAACAATATGTCAGGAACTAAAACAAGCTACCATATGTGGATGTTGTTTTACACCACATATGTTTGCATGCACATTCAACCTTATAAGCTAACAATAATAGTCCAAAACTAAAATCGATTGGCTACATACATTCTGGAAAGAAAAGCAAAGAACATTTCAGATTAGTTAACTAGTTACGTGCAGACAATCAGGTGCTCCCTAACACCAGAGAATTGCATGACTAACTTACTAATGAGAAGCAGGCTAAATGTCCATTCTCAATTTCTCAAACTAGACAAGTACAGAAGGTTCACATAGCACACTGATTGGCATCCATGTGCAAAAAAAACGTGACAAGACATTGATCTCTTTTCCCAAAAAAAATTCCTGCAGCTACAAATCCATGCACCAGACCGTGGAATTTGTCCTTACCACTGCATCCCGCGGAAGGTGGAGACCATCAACAGCCCACCCCGCCTCTGTTCTCCCGCTGCCTGCTCAAGAAAGATGAGATTTCAGATTGGGGAGAAGAGGATTGGGTGCTGGGGGCTTGGGGCACGGATCATACCTCCAGCAGCACCTGCAGTGCTCGACATCATGGTGCAGCGGCTTCACCTGCATGGTCACTGCCTCCAGACGCGAGGACCCGGTGAGGAAGGGCGCAACGGGGACAGAGCGGCGAGGCGAAGGCAGGGATGCGGAAGACCAGACGGCGCCGTCGCGCGTGGCCTAGCCGACGTCGTTGACGACGGCGAGGTAGGGTTTCGCGGCGGCGCGGTTTGAAGGCCGATTGGAGGCGGGTTGGCGAGCGATTGGGTGGGTCGGTAGGCGGCCAGGATGGAGCGGCGGAGCTGGGGTGAGGTCGCGGAGAAAGAGGGCGGATGCGGAGTCGATCTGGCTCAGAGGGGCGCGCCATGGGTCGAGGGGAGGAGGGCCGGCGGTGGAGAGGGGCGAGGCACGGTGGCCGGCGAGATTGAGAGGTGACGGAGGAGATCGAGAATGGAAATTGTGTTTGCCTAAAACTCGCGCTTAGTGCGAATCAAGAAAATTAGATCCAAAAGAAAATTCCGTGAGAGGCCCATTCTGGGTAACTGATTGCCGAGAGCCGAAATTTCCGGCCCAAAACTTCCGCTCGCTCGGCTCCGAAATTAAACTCTTGTCGGGCTCTCTACATTACTCAAATTTCGTTTGGTTTGGCACCTATTTTACCCAAGCTGCATGTCCGTGTTTTACCCGGAACCTGCACATATACATATGCACGGCCATTTCACTAGTCATTCCTAGTGCTACCTTCAAAGAGATTGTTTGTTTCCAAAAAAAAGTACTTCGAAAATTTTCCATCGAATCACGGCAAGTCTAAATATATATAAAACTATTATATGGCATGTACGTGTGGGCGCATCGGGGGAAGCGACCGAGGTTCTTTGCGGGTGCTACGGCTTCGGCATTAGGTTTAGCCCACCAAAACCAACCTCGACGGCCTGTTGCGGCATCAAGAGAAGTGTATTATTAGTATTAGATCCACTCTTTCAACATTTGACTTTCTTAATAGCGTTGACCATGTACAAAAGCGTCGAAGACATTGACGATAAAGGCCTTGCGATATGAGTAAAGAAAGATGGAGTAAATGCCTTGTCAGTAATGTTGCCGTGATAATCAAAAAGGTAGATTGGACGATGGTTTAGGTGCACATATGCCGCTGCCGACCGCGATGGACTAATATTGATCTATAACCTCTCCGTTAGTGGTTGTTGCATCGATCACTTGCATGCAAATGACATTGGGTATAAATTGTCGTAAAAGGGAGACTCTACGGGTGCTCAACCTAGTTGATCTGTGCAGTGTGGAGATCTTGTCTTCCCTGTTGCAGCCAAGGAGCGCAAATGTAGTCCTTGAAGGTTATTCTCTATATCGATTTTTATACTAGCATGAAATAAAAACTCCAATGGCACATGAAGTAATAGGTAATAACTACCCCATCATAAAATAACAAACCTATTAACATATAGAAATGAAATGGCACACGAAATGATAGCTAATAACAACCCCCTAGCATATAATATAAGATGATGGTGACGATGGTGGGTGTCAGCTTTGTCACCTCCTTCACAAACATTCATGACTATCTCTCATGAAGTATTTGCACTTATAATGGAATACTACCAACATGAAGCAATCGGACCAAATTTGTAACAACTTGGCCTCTTTTTTAGTTGGTATTGTTCATATGCCTTATTCTATAACAATAAAGGAAGAAAACACATGAATCGCCACTTTGGGTGAAAAGCTAACGTGTTTCCATTCCATAGTTTGTAAAACAACAGGCACGTGAAATAACGCCAAAAACCGTCGAAAACTTGAGCTTCTAATTTGGAGTCATGATATGGGTGCATAAAGGTTGAGTTAAATAGTAAAATTGAACAAACAACTTTGAATCAGCATCTCCTTTCACATGAAGCTACTAGACTTATTGTGGAAAACTCACATGATGCCTACTCTCTTTTTTCATCAAAATTGGTGATTCCATGTGACATGGCAGTCCTAACAAGAATTATAGTTTTCTATATTCTAGTGTTAAAACAGGTCATAGGACCATGAACAACACAAATAGAGGTCAAGTTATCATAACAATTGGGTCGGTGTCCTTAAAGTATGAGTTTTAAAGCTGTAAGTCTCTAGAATATTAGCATGGGATGGTCCTATTTGTGAAACAAATGTCACTCCAAAGATGGGTGTTGGATTTTCCTCTTTAGAACACTCTGTATATTCCCATATAGGAACCCATGTAACAAGGTGAGTTTTCGGACCTTTCTCGTAAAATTGAAGGAGAAACATTGTTTGTGGACTATCTAATGTCTATCCCCAAGATGTCCTTCGAAAGTGGTGATTCCATGTGACCTTCTCGCTTTATTTGTGTTAGAATATGTCATATGAACAAAAAATCACCGAGATAGGATAAGTTTTACAAGAGTTGAGTCAGCATCTTCGAAGTTGGAGTTTTGCACGATAGTCTTTTTTGTGAAGCTAGTGAAACAAGAGAAGTTTGTGCATTGCCTTCTCCTGCTTACATCATCATTATATACCCACGACGCCTACTCCTAGCTTTCCGTCGATCGAAATATGTGATTCCATGTGGCATTTTTTATGTTATGCTTGGCCATAGGAACATGAATAACCCAAAAGGGCCAAGAGATTACAAGATTTGTGTCGGTCGCTAGCGAATAGTCTACCGACACGTATGACGGGCGTGGTGGTTGCATTGATCGCCCTGCCATGACGGGCACCACCATGCCACGAGAGGTTCGGCGAACCAACCTTCCTACCACCGGAGACCCAAGTATATAAACACCCACACCCTAACCTTATCCGTCCACCACCCTAGCCCACGCAAACATGTATTCTCATATTTTCATAACAGTGGGCCAATAATATATTGTAATACCAATTAACCTTTTATAGTAGTAGTTCAAGAACACGATGTGGATTTGCTACCATGGATGCTAGCTACACATGCATGATCGTTGGATATATTATCGTGATTTGGGTTGCCTAACGACTATTATCTTTTTGTTTTGTGCTCGGTTTTCTGTTGGTTGAACTCGTGGCTAAGTGCAAAGGAAATTTGCTTTCCTGGTGCGATGGTCGTGCTACATGGCTAAGTTTTTAGCGCGCGCGCTTTTTCCCGCGTCCGCCGGAGCTGTGCGCGAGCGCCGCGCGCGCCAAATCGGTAGTTTTTTTGCCGCGCGGCTGTTTTAGCGCGCCTGTTGGAGATGCTCTAATGAGTTGCCCAAGCTTATGCTTGAATGCGATACAAGTCGAATCTGAAATCTTCCTCGCTACAGTTCGCAAAGTCCTTGACCCATGTTGATGGGTCCACAAGTAACCGATGATCCTGTACAATGCCTCCATCGTGCTATCTATTCGTTGCTTCACGCAGGGGAACTCCGTTTTGTGGCAGAATACATGCCTGCCTCTTATGTCTACTTCTTTTTCAAGCCGTTACCCTTCAAGTAGTAGCGGCTGAGAGCATAATCCGTAACGTTCTTGATGTTGGTGTAGTTTTTTTGGTTTTGCACTCCCCGGGTCAAAATACACGACGTGTGAGTGTTGGATCCATAAAACAATGAGAGCGCAATATTGGTCTCTGTGCAACACAATTTAAACAGACCATCATATTATAAACTCAAACAGATTGAAAGAAATATATACGAAAGCATCTTGTGGCGCTAGCAAGTGATTTACTCGGGAAAATAAGGAAGGACATTTCTTTATCCTTATTCACCAAGAAGAGATTTTCACTAATACATCGCATTGAGTCTGTTCTCATAGTTAAACAATTAGCTCACATACATGTAGTACGGGTCCGCTATCATAAGCTCGGTGATAACTCTTGCTCTTTCTCGACCTAGTAGGCTCAGCAAGCGTAAATAGGTGAACAAAGTTTCAGTGGAGTCTATGCATGTGAAACATGGAGAATATGTCTTAAAATCTCAGGAAAAACACGTCCGCTGGGTGTTTATCGACAAACTCCAAGCCCTTAGGAACATTGAAGACAAAAAGCAGGTATGTTGGATATTCCATACAAATAAGACGCCTTTCCTCTTTCATAATGAGGTCATGCGGACTCTTCATATCACCAGGTTCACCGGCCACATGATACTATCGGTCTTTCGTGTAGATATTGTCCACAACCCGGTTTGTTTGGCAAGCGACAAAATCCTTTTTCTTAGGTCTTTTTCGTCCCTTTATTTCAAAGTAGGCTCAGCAGGATCTGACGCCACATGTGATGCAGACGCGGCAGGATCTGATGGCTCAGCAGAACCAAACGCCTCGGTAGACCTTTGGTACAGGGGATGTGGCCCTTGTCAACCTCTGGCAATCCAATCTTCGATCGACTGGATCAAGATAGGAAGGGTGTCATTGACCCTATTTTCCACTTAGTTTTCGACAATGGTGGCCATGTTTGCTTTCAGGATCGCCAATTCTTGCTTAACTACATTAAGTTCTTCTCGGAGGGTGCGGACCGTATCTGCATTTTCTTCTTCGGCTCCATGCGAACCGCTTGAAGAGGACCCAGCGACAACGTCATTGAGTTTTCCGCAAAACGACATGGCTAACTAATCAAAATTGAAAATTATTAGTATTCAAAAAAGAAAATCACGGAAAAATTTGGCATGACCTTTGCTAAAAATGGACATATAGACTGGTAGAAATTTGTCGAAAGGGAAATTAGTCAACATTATGATAAAACATCAGCAACTCATATTCCGTAAAACATCAAGCATATCGACACCCGATCGAACATATACAATGCAATCGGAAACTCATACAAGCATTTCATCGAACATGTGAAGGGCGGGCGCGCAGGTGCATACCGGGTGGGGACGGGCGAGGAGCGCGGCGCGGTGCGGCGTGGTCGGCGGCAAGAAGGCGTGGTGCGGTCGGCGGCCGACCAGCAATCCAAGGCGCGGAGTGGAGCCGCGAGGGTCGCAGCGGCGCGCGGCGGATTTGTGAACTACTCGCCGAGGGGGAAATTGAAATGCGCATCTGCAAATTTTGGTTTAAGTCAATATAACAATATTGGGCTTAGGGCGGTGCGCTGCCACTATTTGTCGATCTACTCAGTCGTGAACTGTGGCAGCGCGCGTAGTAGCGTGCACGCGACCGATGAGCTCATACCGGCCGCGTGCCAATGCTGCGACGCGCTTCGGATAAGTTACGTACCAAGGCGCGGGTGGAGCCCTCTTACTAGTCGCGTGCTTTTACTTACCACACGCGGCCAATAATGCGCTACTAGCTGCATGTCGGTTTTCGCACGCTTACGAGAGAACACCGCGTGCGGCGGCAGCTGCACGCTGCCATTAGTCGAGCCCCTATAGCCTTTTTCCTATTAGTGCTAGGAGCCTCCACCCTCATGGCACTAAGAGGAGGCCATCACCACCACCACATTGCTCGTCATCAAGCCGTCCATGCAGTCCACCTTCCGGGGCCCCTGCCACCTCATCCGCAAACTTGCGCCCATGTAGTAAGGTCTAACGCGTGACCTAGGGAGTCGAATGCGGTAAGAGGGTTAGAATCGGTAGACTTCTATGTCACAACCACCTAGAGGACTTCCTCCACCGTGGACGACGAGTGTCTACCGAACATGACAACAGGAACACACATGACCAGCATGCCCTACGGGCCCCAAATGTAGCAAGTAAAGTCTCCGTCGCTCGTGTTGTAGCACGTAAGCCACGCGTCCGCCATCCTCATGTTTTTTATCCGCATCACTACAACCAACTCCATGAGTGCCCGACGGTAGGAGCAAGCCCACCCGCTAGGCCCAATTGGAGAACGTAGGGCCCCGATTGTCGTTGCCTATTCGACGGTACCCCAGAGGAGGGATCCTCATAGAGGGGGAAGAAGTAGGGGCCATAAGGCGGAGAGCACTCGGGACAGTGGTACGCGATTTACCCAGCTTCGGAACACCTGCTCGAGGACAGAGCCTACTGCTGCTTGTCTGGAATTATCTGGGCGCTTTTGCGTGGTTACAATGAGTTTTGGTTGTCCCTATAGGGCTCCCAGGATCCGGCTTATAAAGGTGTCCGGATCTAGGGTTTCTACGGAGAGTCCTAGCCGAAATACAAGATGACTAACTACGTAATATACATTGCCATGCACGTCAAGAATCCACCTAGATCTAACTTTCCGTCATGGATCCGGACACTTCATGGGCCTCCATGGATCCGATTCCTTGCATAGGTCGGTATGGATCCGGCTCCTGTTCCTGGGCTGGACTTCCTCCATCTTCTATCAACAACAGCAACTGGGCCGCCCGGTGGGCCATAAGCCACCACCACCATCTGTGGGCCACCCGGTCTTGCCGGATCTAGGCCATGTCATTGGCATACCCATAAAGTATACCCACAACACCGATCTAGGACATAAGGATCCGGCCAACACAAGCGTGCCGCCCCGCCGATGTCTACGTTCCCCCTCCTTTCACTGTAGACGGTGTTGGGCCTCCAAGAGCAGAGGTTTGTAGAACAGCAGCAAGTTTTCCCTTAAGTGGATCACCCAAGGTTTATCGAACTCGGGGAGGAAGAGGTCAAAGATATCCCTCTCATGCAACCCCGCAACCACAAAGTAAGAAGTCTCTTGTGTCCCCAACACACCTAATAGGTGCACTAGTTCGGCGAAGAGATAGTGAAATACGAGGGGTATGAATATATATGAGCAAGTAGCAACGGTGCCGTAAAATAGCTTGCTGGCGTGTAGTTGATGGTGGTAGTATTGCAGCGAGTAGTAACACGATAAAACAAGTAAACAAGCAAGTAGTAACGCAGCAGTATTTAGGAACAAGGCCTAGGGATTACACTTTCACTAGTGGACACTCTCAACATTGATCACATAACAGAATAGATAAATGCATACTCTACACTTTTGTTGGATGATGAACACATTGCGTAGGATTACACGAACCCTCAATGCCGGAGTTAACAAGCTCCACAATTTGTTCATATTTAAGTAACCTTATAGTGTAAGATAGATCAAAAGACTAAACCAAGTACTAACATAGCATGCACACTCGTCACCTTCATGCATATGTAGGAGGAATAGATCACATCAATATTATCATAGCAATAGTTAACTTCGCAATCTACAAGAGATCATGATCATAGCATAAACCAAGTACTAACACGGTGCACACACTCGTCACCTTTACACACGTGCAGGAGGAATAGAACTACTTTAATAACTTTGCTAGAGTAGCACATAGATAGTAGTGATACAAAACTCATATGAATCTCAATCATGTAAAGCAGCTCATGAGATCATTGTATTGAGGTACATAGGAGAGATTAACCACATAGCTACCGGTACAGCCCCGAGCCTCGATGGAGAACTACTCCCTCCTCATGGGAGCAGCAGCGGTGATGAAGATGGCGGTGGAGATGGCAGCGGTGTCGATGGAGAAGCCTTCCGGGGCACTTCCCCGCTCCGGCAGCGTGCCGGAACAGAGACTCCTGTCCCCCAGATCTTGGCCTCGCGATGGCGGCGGCTCTGGAAGGTTTCTGTGGTTTTCGTCAATCGTATCAGGGTTTTCGCGACGGAGGCTTTATATAGGCGAAGAGGCGGCGCAGGAGGGTCGAAGGGCTGGCCAAACCATAGGGGGGCGCGGGCCCCCCCTAGGCCGCGCCAGGGTATGGTGTGGTGGGCCTGTGCCCCCCCCTCTGGTCCCTCTCGTGTGTTCTGGATGCTTCCGGGGATTCTAAGATCTTTGGCGTTGATTTCGTCCGATTCCGAGAATATTTCGTTACTAGGATTTCTGAAACCAAAAACAGCGAGAAAAAGGAACTGGCACTTCGGCATCTTGTTAATAGGTTAGTTCCAGAAAATGCACGAATATGACATAAAGTGTGCATAAAACATGTAGATAACTTCAATAATGTGGCATGGAACATAAGAAATTATCGATACGTCGGAGACGTATCACCCGCCGCTAAGGCACCACCACAAAGCTAGCAAGCAATGCCGGGCCGAGTAGAGCCACTGCCTCCTCTGTGCCGCAAGCAACACTAGCACCTGTTGAGAAAGTGAGCAACCCCACTTGGGAGGAGATTGCACTGGGTAGAGAGCAAGCCATCGCCGTCAACACCCGGCGGCGATGACGAGTTGAGGAGGGAGGAGGGGCTCGAGGGAGGGGGTCGACCACAGTTGCTTCCCCTATGCGCATCCGCACATACATACCCTATATTAGGTTTTATATTCGGACTTGCCATGAGTGGATGAAAAAAAAGAGACCTTTTGTGGAAACAAACAATCTCTTTGAAGCTACCAGCATGGTGACGAGTGCAATGGCCATGCACATGTTTGGGGTTTTAATATGGCGTGTGTGTGGGGTGGTCGGCTTGTTTGTTCGCAAACGATATCCAGCGTCTTGTACTTATAACTTGCTTTTCTTCTATAAAGATCTGGCACGCCATTGGCGTACCCTCGAAAAAAACATGGCGTATGTGTTGTTTTACAACCGCATGTACATGAACTAAGACATGCAATTGATTGGTACCTAGAGTCACGCACTAGTACTTATTATTTAGGTAAAACAGGCGCCAAACCAAACGAAATTTGAGGAGTGTAGAGAGCCCGCCACGAGAGTTTGATTTTGGAGGCCGAAGTTTTGGGCCGGAAACCACCGATAATTTCGGTGAGTGTGGATCTACTCCGCAAATTTTTAGGTTTACACTAAGCGCGAGTTTTGGGCCCAAAATCAAGTAGAGTACGGAGCTTTGGATCTACGGAAAACACCATCTCCATTTCGTACCACACCCACCGTAGACCCTCCTCCATGCTCCATCTCCTCCGTCACCTCTCAATCTCGCCGGCCGGCCGGCCGCCCCTCCTCCCCTTGACACCGGCGTGCCTCCGCGGCCTCGCCCCGGCTCCGGCGCTCCGGTGCTCCATCCCGGCCGCCTACCGACCCACCCCGACCTCACCACCGTCCAGCGCACCACCAGCGTCGTTCCCCGGCCGAATCGCTCGCCAACCCGCCTCCAATCGACCTTCAAGCCGCGCCTCCGCGAAACCCTACATCGCCGCCGGCCGGCTGGCGTCGTCAACGACGCGGGCCAGGCCACGCGCGGCGCCGCCTGGTCTTCCGCATCCCCGCCTCTTCCTCGCCTCTCCGTCCCCGTTGCGCCCAAGTGCTGCCTGGAGGTATGATCCGTGCCCCAAACCACCAGCACCCAATCCTCTTCTCCCCAATCTGAAAAATTCCACCTTTCTTGGGTAGGCAGCCGGAGACGAGAGGCTGGATGGGCTGTTGATGCTCTCCGCCTTCCGCCGGACGCAGTGGTAGGACGGCGGAGGTGAGACCAATTCCACCATCTGCTGCAGGGATTTGTAGCTGCAGGAAAAAAAAAATTGGGAAAAGAAATGCAATGACTTGTCACGTTTTGTTGCATAACGATGCTGATCAGTGCTATGTGAACCTTCTGTACATGTCTAGTTTGAGAAATTGAGAAAGGACATTTAGCCTGCTTCTCATTAGTATATTAATCATGCAGTTCTCTGTTGTTAGGGAGCTGTCCTTATCTGCACCTAACTAGTTAACTAATCTGAAATGTTTAGTACAGTTGTTTCTGCACCCGCTTGAGTGTTAGCTGAAATCTTATGTCAAACATGATTAAATTGTTGTTTCAGAGAGGAGGATAGTTTTGTGCTATGAGCCATTTTCGTGTTCTAGCTTTATCATGGCTGGAGCTAGCTTTAATT